>NC_064820.1:8958275-9262500 GCF_024166365.1 Elephas maximus indicus | reverse complement strand
GACGAGAAACACCAAAAGAGAGGATGATACCTTGGGGGAGTGGAGGGGGTTCAACGTATGCTTATTCTTCCATTTTGTCATTGTGACTTCTAATACGTATGATCAGTGAAGAAGCAAAACAATAGTACAGTGAACCCAGTAGCGTTTGGAAACAGTTTTAGTTTTTGTAATTGTTTGCAATCTAAAAAAAAAGTGAAAATATGAGTACTTAGAAGTGAAAGTAAAGAAAATCAATGTTACCTATTTCTAAATAATAGAGGACTAGGATTCAACTTCTAGAAGCATGTGGAGGGATATATAGGGGAAAACATACCAGGCCCCTTGAGGTCCAGGTACACGCCCCAGATGAGTCATTGGAAACCCAGACTCCATATGTCATAGAAGCCAATATTTCCATCTTCTGGCAGCCCCGTACAAGCCAGTGGAAAGGAGCAAACAGAGAGCCCTTGACCACCCTTTCATGCTTGAAAATCCAGATGAGCGTGGCACCAAGGTGGGAGCTGCATCTAGAGAAGCAGAAGAGCAGTCTGCACCTCTGGGCTGCCTGCGCTGGTACTCAAGATAATACCGGCGTCTGTCTTGCATTTTGAGGGTCAGAGAACTTTCCCCTTCACAATTTACTTTTATTCTCATAACGTCATAAAGAGATACCCAGCAGGTATCCACCACTTTCTGGGCTAGAAAGCTGAAGCCCAGAGAAAAGGCATTGTTGCCTTCAATTACTTGGTTAGCATGAGGCTGAATTAGGACCAGGACAGAGCTCTCTCTCAGGCCTGCTTTTTTTTTTTTTATATCAACCCACATTTCAGTCACTGTTTTTACTGAGATCCACAATTTGAAAAGACAAGAAGGGAAAAAAATATTAAAAACACAAGAGGAGTGGAGTTATCTGTGTTTGGGGAAAAAAAATGTTGAGGATGTTTTAAAGCATTGATGGGTGAGAACAGCCTCCTGAAGCTTGCCCCAGACAGATTCAAGCCAACCCCACAGGCTTCACCCCTACCTGGAGGCCTGCCAATACCAGCCTTTCCTTGCAGAAAGGCCTCTGCTGAGCACGAGACCATGGGCACAATTAGCCCAAAGGGCAAACAATGCTTCAAAAAGGTGTCAAGTGAAGATAAGTCCAGCTCAATTGCCCACAGTGTTATCTCAATCTACAGATGAGGCATGAAGAAGAGGGTGAGATATCACAAGGCTAGGTGGAGAGGGTTTGTTAGTTGGGTGAGAAGAAATGAGAGTGAGCAAGCGGACAGGAGCAGCAATGAATGAAAGGAGCCAAAAAGGGGGAAAGAACAAAATAGAAAGAAAGAAAAAAAACAAACAAAGAATATGAAAAGCAGCAATAGTAATTCTTCCCTATCCAAAGGAGCTGGGTATTTATTATCTAGGTAAATTCCAGGTCAGAAGATAGATGCAAATTACACAACTTGAATCTATTAGTTTGATAAGAAATGCAGAAAATGCACAAAGTCTCATCAGCAAGGGGAGAAAAGAAGGGAATAAATTCCAATAAGCTCCAAAGCTAAATTGGGTCCAGGACTCCCAAAAGGCAGATCTCAACAAGGGTACTGTGTCAAAGTGATCAATACTGGACAATCAATTTTTCATTCATAGATCTATTATTAATCAATCAACAAAGTTTGACCTGCCCACTTTAACATGCAGGGCACTGCTGTACGTTTTTCATGAGGTCGAAACCCTGTGAGGCTATGGCCATTTTCTTTGTAAGCTGGAAAGAAAAATGAATCAGTATTATAATCTTAAAGGAAACAAGACTACCTTAAAATAAACAGGACTTGGTGCCAGAAGAGAAGGATTTTGATTAACAATCAAAGATCAGCATTGTCATTCCAGTACAGCTGGAGACACCTCTGGCATCCTAGAGAGAGGCTGGGTTTCTGGTCTGGACTAAAAAAATATCGACTCTAATTCATGGTGACCCCATATGTATCAAAGTAGAACTGTGCTCCATAGCATATTCAGTGGTTGAATTTTTTGGAAGTAGATCACCAGGCCTTTCTCCTGAGGTGCCTCTGGGTGGACTAGAACCTCTAACTTTTCAGTTAGCAGCCACACTAACTCTATTAACTGTTTGTCCCACCCACGGACTCCTGGTCTGGACTATCATAGGTCAGCTTCTGAGATAGGGTCCAACTTCAGGGCTTCATCTCCTCCTCTATATGATAGGAGGTCTGGGTCTAGAAGATGGCTAATCTCCAGACTCTTCACAGATGTCCTTTCTTTTTATCTGACATATAAGTCTTAAGGTTCTATTGACTATTAAAAGGCATTCAACTATGTAGATCATAACAAACTATGGACAACATTGAGAAGAATGGGAATTCCAAAACTCTTAATTGTGTTCATGAGTAACCTGTACATAGACCAAAAAGCAGTCATTCAAACAAAACAAGGGGATACTGTGTGGTTTCACATTAGAAAAGGTGTGCGTCAGGGCTGTATATCCTCGCCATTCTTGTTCAATCTGTATGCTGAGCAAATAATTCGAGAAGCTGGACTATATGAAGAAGAACGGGGAGTCAAAATTGGAGGAAGACTCATTAACAACCTGCGTTATGCAGATGACACAACCTTGCTTGCTGAAAGTGAAGAGGACTTGAAGCACTTGCTGATGAAGATCAAAGAATACAGCCTTCAGTATGGATTGTACCTCAACATAAAGAAAACAAAAATCCTTACAACTGGACCAATAAGCCACATCATGATAAATGAAAAGATTGAAGCTCAAAGATTTCATTTTACTTGGATCCACACTCAATGGAAGCAGTAATCAAGAAATCAAAGGACGAATTGCTTTTGGCAAATCTGCAAAAGACCTCTTTAAAGTGTTGAAAAGCAAAGATGTCACTTTAAGGACTTAGGTGCACCTGACCCAAGCCATGGTGTTTTCAATCGCCTCATATGCATGTGAAAGATGGACAATGAAGAAGGAAGACCAAAGAAGAACTGATGACTTTGAATTATGGTGTTGGCAAAGAATATTGAATATACCATAGGCAGCCAGAAGAAGGAACAAATCTGTCTTGGAAGAAGTACAGCTAGAATGCTCCTTAGAAGCAACGATGGCAAGACTTCTTCTCACATATCTTGGATGTGTTATCAGGAAGGATTAGTCCCTGGAGAAGGACATCATGCTTGGTCAAGTGGAGGGTCAACAAAAAAGAGGAAGATCCTTAATGAGATGGATTGACACAGCGACTACAACACCTTCTTCAAGCATAACAACGATTGTGACCATGGTACACATGGTGTTTCATTCTATTGTACGTAGGGTCACTATAAGTTGGGACTGACTCAGTGGCACCTAATAAGAGCAGCATAATTCTGTCAGGTAGGTAGGGAAAGTCCCTAACAGAAATTTGATTTCTTTTGGTGCCAGCGGCCCAGGTTGGAAACTACCTCTTTTGTTACAAATTGTGTAAACTTAATTCCTAGGTCTAGAGTAAAGTCCATATTCTGGGATCTTTTCTTCACCGGGTAATATCTCAAGCACCCTAATGCTTAAAGGCTTGTCCCAAATGAGTGTGTTCCTCACTGTTCTTCATTGTAAAGGTGTGTTCAGTCTACTCATTAGGGCCACTATCCCTCTGGTGAAGCCACGCCCCAGGAGATAGCTGTCCTCCTCTCTCACCCTGTTCTCCACTCCCTCTCCTCTGCATCCCCTTTGTAGGGATCTTTGATTTCAAAAGCGAGCTCTGCTAATCAAAGACAAGTGTGATGAAGAATGAGAAAGGGGAAGGAAAAGGCCCAGAGCAGCTAAATGACTTGGTATCATTTGAAATCACAAGGGGGGCCTTCATCAACCTCATATCTTCCTCCTTTGGCTTCTGTCAAATAAAAGAATCGTAGAGATAAAAAAATTCTCAAAATATACTCGGGGGGAAAAAATGTGCCAACGTATCACACTTCCTTTCACAATTTCTGTGTCTTAATTACCATAGAGTTTTTATGAGGGAAAGGAAAAATCCCCACAATAATACAGGAAGTAATCAGAAACCACATCCTGAGTGTGTTTCTCTACTCCCAGGATGGACAGTCAGAATATAAATAGAAAAGGAAAGTCCATTAGAATAATTTTCTATTCGTCATGAATTATAAATGACATGATGTACTATTCATACGTGTCGCACTGAAACTTAAAATTTAGCCCTGTAAATTGCTTATTGGAAGATAAAGGCACCACCATTTTTCTGAGCGCTGGCGTGAGATCCTTAGTGTGTTTTAACCTCTTGTTTTGTCGCTCTCAGACAGGTGAATAAGCTGCAGTGCACCAGCTGCCCCTAGAAACATAGAAAGCACAAGCCCTGTTAGGCCTGGTGGCGAATGACCGAGGGGAGATCAGTCCATGTTTCCGCACTGAATCCAAATTAGTCTCGCAGCTGGAGAGGCATCAGTGGCTGATAATGGCCTAACAACCTCCAGCACTAACAGATATGACCTCCGCGGTGGTGACAAGAATGCAAAATGCAGGGTTCTCTCAACTTGGCTGGCAGGGCCCAAGACAGGCTCACCGCCCAGGGAGATTTGAGCCACCTTGAAAAATAAACTGTCCTAAAATAAAAAGAAGAAAGTGAATCGATATGTGGCAGGTTGCTCAGCAGCACCTTTGAACCATAATAGCCACTTCCCCTGTAGCTCAAAAGAAAAAAAATACCTATATCTATATATCTGTATCTATATATATATATTTTTTTATATATGGAGTCCTGGTGGTGCAGTGGTTAAGAGCTATGGCTGCTAACCAAAAGGTCAGCATTAGCAGTTCAAATCCACCAGCTGCTCCTTGGAAACACTATGGAGTCGTTCTACTCTGTCCCATAGGGTCACTAGGAACTGATGTCGACTCGACAGCAAAGAAGTTAGTTTTTTGGTTATATTTATGTATCTATTTGAGAACCCTGGTTGTATAGTGGTTAAGAGCTATGGGTGCTAACCTGAAGGCTGCCAGTTCAAATCCACCAGGCTCTCCTTGGAAAACTTATGTGGCAGTTCTACTCTGTCCTATAGGGTCGCTGAATGAGAATTAACTTTACTGCAAATGGCTTTATATATGCAGAGAGAGAGAAAGATAGAGGTAGAGGTAGATATAGACATAGCATAGATATAGACAGTCATAAACATAGTCATAGACAGAGACATAGTCATAGACATGGACGTAGTCATAGACATAGACATAGGCTTAGACATAGACATAGTCACAGACATAGACATAGTCATAGACATGGACTTAGTCACAGACATGGACATAAAAATAGACATAGAAACAGTCATAGACATGGATATAGGCATATAGTCATAGACATGGACGTAGAAATATACATAGTTATAGACATAGTCATAGACATAGACATAGTCATAGACATAGTTATAGAAATGGACATAGAAAGAGACATAGACATAGACATAATCATAGACATAGACATAATCATAGACATAGACTTAGATATAGACGTAGTCATAGACGTGGACATAGCCATAGACATAGACATGGACATAGTCATAGACTTAGACATAGTCATAGACATAGACATAGTCATAGTCATAGACATAGACATAGCCATAGTCATAGACATAGAGATAGACATAGACATAGTCGTAGACGTCGACACAGTCATAGACATGGACATAGACATAGACATTGTCATAGACATTAGACATAGACATATGGATATGTTTATAGGGGTGCTCCGAATAACAGCAAGCTTCTGGCACAATGCCACATCATTAAAAGAGGAGCTGTGCATTCATTTCATCCTGGATACAATCCCAGGTCCTTCCTCTGTGCACTCACTGGACATGCGAGTGAATAAGCCATGGGCCATCAGAGCTCTTAGCCAAGGCCAGCAGCCACACTGTCCTCAGGTCACCACTGAAGACCAGCAGCAGCACCAGGTAACATTTTCCTCCTGTGTTAATTTTGAAAAGGTTTTTGATTTACCTAATATCTACATGTTCATTGCCCATGCACTCATTTACTCAATCCCAATTTAAAAATTCTTACCGGGCATCTTCCTCATGCCGGGAGTCCCTGGGTGGTACAAATGTTCAACATGCTCGAAAGCTAACCCAAAGGCTGGGGGTACTAGGCAACTCAGAGGCCCCGCAGAAGAAAGGCCTGGTGATCAGCTTCCAAAAATTCAGCCACTGGCAACCCTGTGGAGCCCAGGCCTACTCTCACACACATAGGGCTGTCATGAGTTGGAATCGACTCTACGGCAACAGGTTAACAGAGAGACAAAAAGAGAAAGAAATCAATTTCCTAAATCAGGAACAGTCCCCAGACTAGCAGATCAATGTCACCTGGAAACCCGTTAAAAATGTAAATTCTCAGTTCCTGTAAAGCCTAATGAATCAGAAACGCTCGGGGTGGGCCCAGCAATCCAAGTTTTAACAGTCGTCCGGGAGTTTCCAATACACATTAACATCTGAGCTCAATTGCCTAACCTCTGGAGCCCTGGTGGCACAGTGGTGAAGAGCTTGGCAGATAACCAAAAGGTCAGCATTTCGAACCCACCAGCCTCTCCTTGGAAGCCCTATGGGGCAGTTCTACTTTGTCCTATAGGGTCACTGTAAGTTGGAATTGACTTAACAGCAGCGGTTTGTTTTGGTTTTTGCTGCCTAGCCTCTGATATGTCTGGTGATGCAAATAATCGGCTGCTAACTGAAACGTTGAAGGTCTGAGTTCACCCAGAGCCACCTCGAAATAAACGCCTGTCAGTTTACTTCCAAAAAACCATCTGTTGAAAACCCTATGGGGCACAGTTCTACTCTGACACAATGGGGTCACCGTGAGTTGGAGTTGATTCGAGAGCAACTCGTACCACATGCCAGGCACTGGCCTGGGTGCCCAATAGGACCCTTGAGTGGTTCCTGGCCTGGGCCAGAAAGACTAACACAAACAGAGGGAACAGAGAGATAGCTTTTGGGAACGTGGCAAGATGACCCCCACACTGCGCTGGGGGCTGGGAACCCTTCCACGTTCTGGATTTCAGATGAGTTTTTGCTTTCCATAAGAAAATAACAGCTCTAGGCTTACTTTACCTTTAGTAGGCATCACCAGATATGCATGCCTTAAACAGAACTGTGGTGTATTCCAGATGTATGTAGGCCATCCAGTCACTGAAATCTGAGCCATGGTCATAGTTCTAGGAAATAGGTCAATCTCCTTGTCTTCTTTGGTGTCCCTACAGCATGATAAGGCACTGCCTGTTTACGTATCGCCAGGCTCTCCTTGGAAACTCTATGGTGCAGTTCTACTCTGTCCTATAGGGTCACTATGAGTCGGAACAGACTCGACAGCAGTGGGTTTTTTGGGTCTGGTTTACATATCTTTCCTTTAGGAGCCTGTGAGTTGCCAAGAGGCAGGAGCTATATCTTATTAATCTCCAGAGTCTTATCCTTAACATTATTGTTGTTGATGGGTGCCATCTAGTCAGTTCCAACTCATGTAAATACCAACTCATAGCAACCCTATATACGACAGAACAAAACACTGCCCAGCCACATGCCATCCTCACAATCTTTGTTATGTTTAAACCCATTGTTGCAGCCACTATGTCAATCCATCTCGCTGAGGGTCTTTCTCTTTTTTCTGGCCCTCTACTTTACCAAGCATGATGTCCTTCTCCTGATATTGTTCCTTCTGATAACGTGTCCAAAGTATGTGAGACGAAATCTCATCATCCTTGTTTCCAAGGAGCAATCTGGCTGTATTTCTTCCAAGACAGACTTGTTCATCTTGGCTTATAATAGGCCCTTAAAGGAGGGACCTTCTGATTCCTGTCTCCACCGACTGAGAAGCCACATCTAAAGCTTGGCAATGGATGGAATCTTTGGAAACATAAAACAATCAGAGAACACATTATTTGTGCTTTTGTATATATTTCTATTTCCAAAGGCAATCATTCAGTGGTTTCTACATGAAGAAATGAGATTGACAGATAGAAGATTTACTGATTCTTATTTCATCATGAAAAAACAAATGAATAGAAAATACAATTGTGAAATGTAAACATTCTATTCACAAGCACTAAACAGTTGCTGTGGCGATGACTCCGACTCATGGCGACCCTATGGGTGGCAAAGTAGAACTGTGCTTCATAGTGTTTTGATTGGCTGGTTTTTTGGAACTAGATTGCCAGGCCTTTCTTCCCAGCTCCCGCTGGGTGGACTGGAAATTCCAACCTTTCAGTAACTAGCTGAGTGCCTTAACTGTTTGTACCACCCAGGGACTCCAAACTGTTACTTGAGCATTGAGGATCTCTGCGGGGTCACCTCCATTCTGGAGGTACAGGAATTGAATTTCGATTTGTCTCTTCACATTTCTTCCTGTACAACCTCAGTGCCAACTTCCCCTGAGTTGCTGCACTTAGCCAATGTGGCAGGAACCCACCAAGATTTTAGAAACGATAAAGAAGCATTGGGAGAGTGTCAAGAAAGGCAGCTGGCATAATCTTGACAGCTTCTTTATGGGCAAGACTCAGCACCCTTCGTGCAGCACAAAGGAAACCTGACTCAAGCTCTCCAGCCAGGATAGATAAAGGGACTCCTTTAGAAGAAAGTATCGCCTACACTGGCATCCGGGTGGTTTCCTTGCACTCACAGGCTAGCAACATTCCTCTTATTTCCAGATTCATGTGTAAGCATAAGATGGTGAATTCACAAGACCCTGGAATCCCCAGGGAGGGTGGAAGAGTTGGGTCCAGGGAGACTGTCAGATCTCTGGTTGTTACTGTTGTTGTTAGCTACCTTTCAATTGGCCCTAATTCATGGTGACCCCATGTACAACAGGATCAGACCATTGTGACCCATAGTGCTTTCATTGGCTGATTTTCAGAAGTCAATCACCAGGCCTTTCTTCCTAGTCTATCTTAGTCTGGAAGCTTGGCTGAAACCTGTTCAGCATCACAGCAACACGCAAGCCTCCACTGACAGAAAGGTGCTGGCTGCACACGAGGTACACTGGCTGGGATTAGAACCCAGGTCTCCCGCGTGGAAGGTGAAAATTTTACCACTGAACCACCACTGCCCCCAGATCTGTGGCTACTTTTGCCATCACACTTTTTCCTTTTGCTGATCTCACTCACCTCCTTCTGGCCTCTTGGTGAATTACTTCCCCATCCCCTCTCCACTTCTCTTATTTTTCTCTCATCTTCTCTACTTTTGCTTCTGCCTTAGATCCTTCACTGACACCCGTGACCTCCCAAGTCTATTATTTTTCTGAAAATGATAGCACCCCCACTCGCTATTTAAACACCCCATAAAGGTCATTAGTCCATTTTCTGCTACATCCTAAAGACAATGTTACATCCTCAGTTACTTTGTACTCTCAGCCTCTGGTCCCCACTGACCAAGCACCGTTTGCTCTCCTTCCTGAGGCCAGCAGCAGCTAGATACATAGACAACTAACAAAGTGACACTCTAAGGCAGGGGTTGCTACCCCCACCTACCATCCCTTTGTCGGTTTGTCATTCTGTGATGGTTTGCATGTAGCTATGATGCTGGGGGAGCCCTGGTCACGCAGTGGTTAAGCATTCGGCTGCTAACCAAAAAATCAGCTGTTCAAATCCATCAGCCACTCCTTAGAAACCCTATGTGGCAGTTCTATAGGTTCTCTGTCCTTTAGGGTCACTATGAGTTGGAATCGACTCCATGGCAATGGGTTTATAATCCTGGGAGATACGCCACCCATGGTGAACAGATTTCAGTGGAGTCTATAGACTAAGATAGACTAGGAAGAAAGGCCAGACCATCTACTTTCAAAAATAAGCCAGTGAAAACCCTATGGGTCATAGCAGAACATTGCCTGATATAATGCCAGAAAGTGAGCCCCCTAGGCTGAAAAGCACTACTCAATAGTCACAACAATGGATTCGAACAGACCAACTGTCATGAAGGTGGCACAGGATGGGGCAATATTTCCTTCTGTTGTACATGAGGCCACCATGAGTCAGAGCAGGCTTGATGGCAACTAGCAATGTTACCCCCATGTTAAATGGTGAGGTTAACTGAGGTCTGTACCATTTTCAAGGTCATACCCAGGAATACCCATGATCTTGAAATATCCCATCTTTTTTCCTGTACTGAGTCCCCTTCCTACCCCTATCTACTAGCTATGGAAGTTCTCAAAACTCATCTTTAGCTCTCTGTCTCCCCTGACTTCCTGGAGTGCTCATGTACTCTGGGGCTTCTTTTCTGCCTCTGCGACAATTAATTTCTGGGACCTATGGCTCTGGGTCTGCTCTCTTGCCCGTGTGAATCCCATAACAGCAACTGCCAATGAAAACCCTATGGATCATAGCAGAATATTGCCTGATATAATGCCAGAAAATGAGCCCCCTAGGCTGAAAAGCACTACCTGATAGTCACAACAGATTCAAACAGACCGACTGTCATAAAGGTGGCACAGGACTCTCTGTTACTCACACGCCATGCCCAACCCTTCCTCCTCCACCCATTCCTCTCCAAGCTTGATCCTCTGCCACCTTCAGGGTGGTGCCCCTGACACAGCCCAGGAATCCCTGCCTTGTTACTAATAATAACACTACATGCTGTCTTTTGTTGAGTTCCTATCCCACTCTTCACTTCATTGCTACTCGTTCTCACCACAACCTGCTAGGCTTCTGTTACTACATCTATATAAAATGATCAGGAATGTGAAGCTCATAGAGCTAAAGTGATGTCCTTAGTGAGACGGGAGAGCAGAGTGGGCACCCAGGGCCTCTGAGCCACCATGTGAACCTCTGTCTTATCTTTGGCTCATATGTCCCCATCCCCGGGTCCTGTACAGCCCACACTCTTCATCCTTCAGAAAGTACTTCCCAAATGTTCCAGGCTGTCGCCTGTTCTCTTTTTTCTCTGAGCACCTTCTTTCTTTAGAGTCACCATCCCAAAACTTTACACATGATTATATCCAACCATAAGGAGCTCCTGTAGCACGGTAGTTACGAGCTCTGCTGCTGTCTAAAAAGTTGGCAGCTCGAACCCACCCAGCAGCTCTGAGGGAGAAAGCACCGGCAAAAAACCAAGGCCATTGCCTTGGAGTCAATTCCAACTCATGGTGACCCTATAGGACAGCATAGAACTGCCCCGTAGGGTTTCCAAGGGGTGCCTGGTGGATTCAAACTGCTGACCTTTTGATTAGCAGATGAACGTTTAACCACCGTGCCACCAGGGCTCCCCTGTAAAGATTATAGCTGAGAAAACCCTATGGGGCAGTTCTACTCTGTCACAGGTGCTGGTCCTATGAGTCAGCATTGACTCCATGCCACACAACAAGAGTAACATATCCAATCATATATTCCACTCTAATTATTTCACATTTATGATTATGGTTTATTTTTCCAACTAGACTGTAAGCAACGTTGACGACAGGCCTCATATCCATATGTCTCCGATATTCCTCATGGAGCCTAGCCTAATGTTGACCTATAATGCTGAAAAACTGGTGGTGCCCAGGAAGTGCCTGTAGTTTCGTTTCCTTCCCGTTTACTGATATCATGGAGCTCCTTCCTCACAGTCCTGGTGGAGTGCGCTCACTTATTCACTTTGATTGCCCCATGCCTTAATCCCCAGACACCTTATTTCTAAGTTTCTTGGGGGCAAAAAAAATCTTATTACTATCGAGTTGAAATCCTGTCTAGGAAATGAAACATCTGATTTACAGTGTTAGGAAGACGAGTCCTTCCTTTCCTTCCCCTCCTGGGCCTGCCCAGAAGCTCACCATATCTGCTGGGCATCAAGAGTACAGGAAGGGGAGTGCCCGATGGAGGGACAAGGAGGCCAGATCGCAGGGCTCTAATGGCGCTGGTGCAGAGAGGCCCAGGAGAATCTGAGTGTGGGCAGGCCCCTGTGGGCATGTGCGAAGGAAGGCCTCTCAAGGAGGGGTCATACTGCTCAGGGGCAGGCACCCAAGACAGAGGGGCCACCGGTGCTCAGGGCACAGGTTATTGCTGGGTCGTCAATGGCCGCTCCCAGTTAAAACTTTGTCAACTCATCCAGTGGACTTGGGTATCACTGATTTTTTTAAAAGCATATTGCTAAATATGCCCTATTATTTCAGTATTTAAAGTGGAAAAAGGGGCTGTGTTTCATCATCCATATATTTTTTTTTTTTTACAAAAATGAAGTCATACATTTGATGCACCTGACCCAAGCCATGGTATTTTCAGTGGCCTCACATGCGTGCGAAAGATGGACAATGAATAAGGAAGACAGAAGAATTGATGCCTTTGAATTGTGTGTTGATGAAGAATATTGAATATACTATGGACCGACAAAGGAATGAACAAATCTGTCTTGGAAGAAGTACAACCAGAATGCTCCTTAGAAGCAAGAGTGGTAAGACTACGTCTCACATACTTTGGACATGTTATCAGGAGGAATAAGTCCCTGGAGAAGGACATCATGCTTGATAAAGTACATGCTCACAGAAAAAGAGGAAGACTCTCAATGAGGTGGATTGACACAGTGGCTGCAACGATGGGCTCGAACATAAGGATTGCGGCGTGGTGCAGGACCGGGCAGTGCTTGCTCTGTTGTGCACAGGACCGCTATGAGTTGGAACTGACTCAAAGGCACCTAACAACAACGATAGGAGATTCAAAGGAGGTGGTGCAACAGTTAAATGCTCAGCTGCTAGCTGAAACATCAATGGTTCGAAACCTCCCAGAGGCTCGACAGGAGAAAAACCTCGCAATCTGCTCCCGTGAAGATTACAGCCTAGAAAACCATTTCGGGAAGTTCTACCCTGTCACACATGGTCTCTGTGAGTTGGAACCAACTAGGAGGTACCTAACAACAGCAATATGGGGTTCAGCGTCCCTGGGTGGTGCAAAAATGCAAGGTGCTAAGCTGCTAACCAAAAGGTTGGAGGTTTGAGCATACCCAGAGGCACTTCAGAAGAAAAACCTGGCAATCTACTTCTGAAAAACCAGTCCTGGAAAATTCGATAGAGCAAGTTCTACTCTGCCAATTCTAACAGGGAATCAGAAGGCACAGAATTGCCTGCGTGGCAACCATTTATTATTATTATTATTATAAAAAATATTAATAGCTAGGTTAAAACACATTAGCTCCAACTTTTAGAAGCAGAGTATCACTGGCTAAGCTTCGTCGTCTGCCTGAAGTGGAACTCTATTGCTTGCTTGCGATAAGGCCTTAGTCAGGCTACTATATTTTATTCTCAACTGTAAAATGGAATTAACAGCAGTGCCTAACTTACAGCATTCTTGTAATAATTTAACGAAATGTATGGAAATGGCCATTCTAAGCACACTGCCTACCCCACTGTAAGTAATCAATACCTAATATTATTAATCATAGGTTTTTAATATCTAAACTTTTCAAATAGAAATTCATATTCCTTGGCTAAATGGCACATTGTATTTAGAAGCAATTTAAAGAAAAAAAATTGCCTCGAGTCGATTCCAACTCATAGCAACCCTATAGGACAGAGTAGAGCTGCCCTATAGAGTTTGCAAGGAGCTCCTAGTGGAGTCAAACTGCTGACCTTTTGGTTAGCAGCCACAGCAGTTAACCACTATGCCATCAGTGTTTCCTCAGAAGCAATAGGTATGTACTAAATGAACGTTAATTTTCTTGTGAACATGTAGCTTCTAAGCCATTCAAGGCCCAACTATTTTCTCCTTTGAATTTTTTGTTGATACCATGTGTTTTAACTAATAGAAGGCATACTGATTACAAGACCTATTCAAAATTTCTGTTATAATTTATGGATATTGATACCCATTAGGTGGACCATAGATGTACTAAACACTGGGGATATGAGTCAAGGGCAAAATCGCTTATTTTTATTAATTCTATTTCTTGAAAATTTGCAAAACATGAGGTAAAACATGAAGGCACTTGGCAATGACTACACATACGTTTTATTCTAGTCTCTTTCTTCTTAGCCTCTTTATTATTTTTCATGAAACTTTTCAAAATGTGGTGCAATGCATTCTTCCTTACAGCCCAAATAAATAAAGCCAAGGAATTTTTATCTTAGGAAAATTACCATTACAATGCATTCTTCATAACTGCAAAAGCAGTACTTAGAGGCCAAATAAATAAACCTAAAGGAATATGAATCTCAGGAAAATTACCACGACTATGTACCCTTCCTTATAACAAAAGCAGTACTAACAGCTAAGAAGCAGAAACAGCTGCCCTGGAATACTGTACAACTGCTCACGGTGGTGCATTCCATCTGCCACACGCGGAAGGAAAGATTGGGCCCTAAGGTTGAATGTGGGATAAGAACAACTTACAGGAGTTCCAAGCGCTTCAAAAAAAACCATTGCAATGCATTATTCCTTATTGGAAAGGCATCATTTGCTATTCAGAAGCTAGAAGGACAGGGAGCAAGTAACACCTGAAAACAGTGAATGATATTAAGGAGAAAGTGACCACTATGACTGAAAGAAGACTGGGAATAGCTTATTCTCACGATAGCTACATTCTCACAAGAATATGTTGTTGTTGTTGTTGTTGTTCGGTGCCCTCGAGTCGGTTCCATCTCATAGTGACCTTATACACAACAGATGGAAACACTGCCTGGTCCTCCACCATCCTCACAGTTCTTGCTATGCTTGAGCCCATTGTTGCAAGCCACTGTGTCAATCCATCTTGCTGAGGGTCTTCCTCTTTTTCACTGACCCTCTACTTTACCAGCCATGATGTCCTTCTCCGGGGACTGATCCCTACTGATAACACATCTGAAGTATGTGAGAAGAAGTCTAGCCATCCTTGCTTCCAAGGAGCATTCTGGTTGTACTTTTTCAAAAGCAGATTTGTTCTTTCTTTTGGCAGTCCGTGGCATATTCAATATTCTTCGCCAACACCATAATTCCTAATTCACTGTCCAGCTTTCACATGTATATGAGGCGTTTGAAAACACCATGGCTTGGGTCAGGTTCTCCTTAGTCCTCAAGGTGACATCTTTGTTTTTCAACACTTTAAAGAGGTCTTTTGCAGCAGATTTTCCCAACGCAATGCATCTTTTGATTTCTTGACTCCTGCTTCCGTGGGTGTTGATTGTGGATCCAAGTAAAAGGGAATCATTGACAACTTCAATCTTTTCTCCATTTATCATGATGTTGCTCATTGGTCCAGTTGTGAGGAGTTTTGTTTTCTTCATGTTGAGGTGTAATCCATACCGAAGGCTGTGGTCTTTGATCTTCATCAGTTAGTGCTTCAAGTTCTCTTCACTTTCAGCAAGCAAGGTTGTGTCATCTGTATATTGCAGGTTGTTAATGAGTCTTGCTCCAATCCTGATGCCCTGTTCTTCTTCATATTGTCCAGCTTCTTGGATTATTTGCCCAGCATACAGATCAAATAGGTATGGTGGAAGGATACAACCCTGACACACACCTTTCCTGACTTTAAACCATGCAGTATCCCCTTGTTCTGTTTGAAGGGCTGCCTCTTGATCCATATACAGATGCCTCATGAGCACAGTTAAGTGTTCTGGAATTCCCATTCTCGGCAATATTATCCATAATTTTCTATGATCCACATAGCTGAATGCCTTAGCATAGTCAATAAAACATCTCTCGGGTATTCTTTGCTTTTGGCAAGGATCCATCTGATATTAGCAATGATATCCCTGGTTGCATATCCTCTTCTAAATCTGGCTTGAATTTCTGGCAGTTCCCTGTCAATGGAATGCTGCAGCTGCTTTTGAATGGTCTCCAGCAATATTTTGCTTGCATGTGGTATTAATGACATTGGTCAGTAATTTCTGCATTTGGTTGGATCACCTTTCTTGGGAATAGGCATAAATATAGATCTCTTCAGTCAGCTGGCCAGGTAGTTGTCTTCCAAATTTCTTGGCATAGATGAGCGAGCATTTCCAGTGCCACATCTGTTTGTTGAAACATATCAATTGGTATTCCATCAATTCCTGGAGCTTTGTTTTTTCACCAATGCCTTCAGTGCAGTTTGGACTTCTTCAGTATCCGTACCATCCTTGATCATATATTACTTCCTGAATGGTTGAACATGCACCAATTCTTTTTGGTATAAAAGTGACTGTATATTCCTCCCATCTTCTTTTGACGCTTCCTTTGTCTTTTAATATTTTCCCTCTAGGATCTTTCATTATGGCAACTTGAGGCTTGAGTTTTTGCACAGTAACTAGAAAACTTAGTGAGGAGGCTTATCACGAAGAAATAAAGGCAACCTTATCAAAAGCTTAGATAATTCACACATCTGAGAGGTATTACCTAAGACAACACACAATATACACAAAAATGAGGCTTCAACTCAGGGTTCTTGAGTTCCACGTATTTCAAAAGCTGCCCACCTTGAGGCTAAAATGTGTTAAAATTGGGCTACCTCCTTCCCAAGGAACTGCAGAGGCATAAAAAGTGGTTGGTATACAGTACGTACCACAGGTCACAAAAGGGTTCTAATCAAATTCTCTATTTCTGTAACACTTTGTGGTCTACAAAAGGCCTTTACACGTATTATTTTATCAAAGCCTCACTATCTACTCTATGAATTGCATGTTTTACCCCCCTTGCTCTGTAGGTGTGAGGCATTGGTGGTTCAGTGGTAGAATTCCGGCCTTCCGCGCAGGAGACCTAGGTTGGAATCCCTGCCAATGCTCCTTATGTGCAGCCACAACCCACTGTTAGTGGAGGCTTGTGTGTTGCCATGAACAGGTTTCAGAAGAGCTTCCAGACTGAGACAGTTTAGGAAGAAAGGCCTGGCAATCTTCTTCCGAAAATAGTCAGTGAAAACCCTATGGATCACAACAGTCTGATCTGCAAGCAATCATGGGGATAGAGAGGGGTGCCGTAGCTGGGTGATCAGCAGGTCAGTGTGGGAATGGGACCCAGGGTCTTTCTCCTTTATTGGGGACACCTGCCCATCAGCCAGTGAAACATTCCTTGCCACAATTTTATTCATGAAGTGTCTTCATACTTAGTTCAGAAGTAACCTTCAGACAACCCCATCAAATCATTGTGAATCCTGCATTAGTGGGCACCAAATACATACGATTTTATTATTGTGAACAAAAAATACAATGCGCGTAATGAAACATGAGGCCAAGCGTTCTGCAGATCCTTCCCAACCCACTGCTGATGCTAACAGAATACCAGGCTCAACTTGTCCAGGGCCACGCCCACAAGCAGTGGAACGTGAGGTGACTGATCTCTCTCACTATCCTGTCCCCCTTGCTCTTTCACCTTGATCTTATTAAGCAAAACGTAAGGAGCTGATTCCGCAACAGGCAGGCTATCTGACAGCTGTAAAGTGCTTAATCACATGAAGTAAATTCACTCCCACAAAGCATTCCTTGTTACTTTGCTCACTGACTACATGGGGCTCTTTAATGTCTTAAATCTCTGACCTAACTAGTAGCAACACTCAAAATGCTGCCTTCCCTTGGCAGAGAAAGGCAAATTCCTCATAGGATCAAGCCAAAATGACGGCCCTTATTGCCCTCTGATAGAATTTACGCACCACACTAGGTTTTAACGCTTTCTATCCTTTTTTATCCAACTGTTAAAATGTGGCTTGCATCTTCCACGTCAGGGAAGTAAATTCTATATCTTTATCACAAGCATGAATTACTATGATCAGAATCTTTTACCCACATAAATGCTGGCACCATCTAGAACGAATGATTTTTCTTGCAATAAACACATCTGATAATATCAACATAGCCATGGCTTCATCATAGGAATTTGTAGCACTATTTCGAGATTGTGATATTGGAAAAAGAAATTTCAAGGCTAATTTTTTTTTTTTAATTGAAAATTGAAAGTCTTTCAGTAGTAGAATTAGGTTGGGGAGAGAATTTAGTCAAGGAGCCCTGGTGGCACGGTAGCTAAGAGCTATGGCTGCTAACTAAAAGGTCGGCAGTCTGAATCCATCAGCTGCTCCTTGGCAACCCGGTGGGGCAGTTCTACACTGTCCTGTACGAACGCTAGGAGTTGGAATCAACTAGATGACAGTGAGTTTGGTTTGGGTTTCTCTCCTCATATCGCCAACCCCAGGGGTAACGCTCTGCCCTGAGTTTCCTTATTTTGTTTAGAAGAATTCTCAGACAGCATGAAGGTTTGGATTTTATATGGTTACACTTATAATCTGTTGAACATTGTGGTGGGTTTGAGGGATATGGATATGAAAAACTATTTTGTTAAGCATGTTCCTTCTCCTTTCTCTTCATTTCCTTAAAGAATTCTGAGTTCCCTTCCCTAAGACACTTTCCACACACAGGAGTAGTGTCCATTGTTCAAAATCACAGTGTCCGTTCTGTGCCGAGGCAGAAGGACGAACCCTGTGAGTCCTGTGAGCGACCCTCCCTCGGGTTCTCAGCCTGCCAGCCCTAACCCAAACAACCATTTGCTGTCAAGTCAACTGCAATCCATGGCAACTCCATGCATGTCAGAGTAGAGCTGTACTCCACAGGGTTTTCAAAGGCTGATTTTTCAGAAATAGATTGCCAGGCTTTTCTTCCAAGGTCTGTTTGGGTGGTCTCAGGCTTTCGGCCTTTCGGCTAGCAGCTGGCTAACTGTTTGCACCACGGAGATTCCAAGTCAGTTGCCATGGAGGTGACTGTGACTCATAGGGACCCTGTGTGTCTCGGAGTACAGCTGTGCTCCTTAGGGTTTTCAGTGGCTGGTTTTTCAGAAGTAGATCACTGGGTATTTCTTTCAAGGCATCTCTGGTTGGACTTAAGCCTCCAACTGTACCACCCAGGGAACCTGCCCACCCTTGCACCAGTCCTTTGAGCCACGTTTACATATGCTACCAGAGGAGTTATCTTCCAAGACACAAAACTAATGGTACTCCCTGGCCTGCAATCGCCCTGAGATGACCACACAACAGAGCACCACACAGCATGCCCTCACAGTCCACAGTCCACTCACTTGTATCTCTCGCCTCCACACAGGTCCCCAAGCATTAACACAATGTGAGTGCCTGGACCTTTCCACACTGATTCCCACCACTGCACCTTTGCTCCAGCTGCTCTCTGCAGACAAAATCCACCCCCTCACACACACACATACATGCTTTATCTACAATACTAAAAGAGACTGTAACAACGTTAAGAAAAGAACATGCAATAGACATGCGTGTGTATGTATCTCTGCTAAGCCACATGCTGGTATTTAAACATATCTGCACTTAGGGTAGAAGCCTTCATGCTTGTGATGTATTTCATATGAGGTATTCATGCTACAGGGCTAGAGGTGGTTCTGTGGCTGAATTCTCACCTTCCATGAGGGTGACCTGGCTTAGATTCCTGGCCAAAATACCTCAGGCACAGCACCGCCGAGCCATCAGTGGAGGCTTGCGTGTTGCTATGATGCTGAACGGGTTTCAGCAGAGTTTCCAGACTAAGATGGACTAGGAAGAAAAGCCTGGAAATCTACTTCCAAAAATCAGCCTATTAAAACTGTATGAATCACAATGGTCCAATCCTCGACCAATCATGGAGATGGCACAGGACTGGGCAGCAATTTGTGTTCCATTGTACATGGGACCACCGTAAGTTAGGGGCTGACCTGATGGCAGCTAACGACTAACACCCATGCTAGCTTTCTCTGCTGATAATGGCACAGTTGGAAATAATTTTGACCACAGGTGATCTTTTGCTGGCAACCATAAGGCAGAGGACAAAAAGACCACGTTTAAATGCGAAGCAGTACTAGCCATTAATTACTGGGTGGTCCTATAAAATTACATGTCATGGCGGACCCTGAAAGCATTACCTAGTCATAGAGGGATGCGGTCGTGGAGACACAAGAGGATGAGTGAATCACTAAAAAGAGCATAGATTACGTTGAGTTCGCTGTTTCTAAGAAATATTAAAAAAGAAAAAGTTGATTCTGAAGCATAGCAGCCCTATAGGACAGAGTGGAACTGCCCCATAGTGTTTCCAAGGAGCTGTTGATAGATTTGAACTGCTGACCTTTTGGTTAGGGGTTGTAGCTCTTAACCACTGTGCCACCAGGGCTCCAAGAAACATAAAAATATCTGACAAATTTGAGAAGAATTTCTCCACATGGGGTAATTTCTGTCCATGCTTTGGCACTTAGGTAAAGGCAGGGTTTGTCTATAAAATGCAATACATGCAGAGCCCATTTTCCTGGCAGGGCTGGGTGAACGAGGTATTAGGATACTTAATGCAATGTTAGGCAGGTTCTTCCCTGGACTGGGAGCTTTGGTTTAGAGAACAGCTTAAGTTGCACTACTAACATTAGGCTGGGTGCATCCCCGGTGGTTACTCAGAAAACAAACCTGTGCCAGCAAGGGGATGGAATGGATAATCCACTTCTTTTTTTCCTCTTTCTCCCTCTCTAGACCCAGACTCCTTCCCCCCAAGGCAAAGAAAATCCTCCCTTCTTCCCTCTTTCTCTTTCAGCACAATCTGAGCAGGCAAAGCGCTAGATTTCAAAGCCCCCAAAAGTTGCAGAGAAGAGGAACCAATTGATTGGTAAAGTCGGAGATGTTGAAAGAGATCATTACCAACCTCCGCTCTGCCAGCATAGCAGAGTCCAAGGCTTCCAGGGTTTTAATCAGTGTTTCAATTCTCAATATTATTTAAGGCCAAAACTACAAAAAGAAAAGTAAGGTAGAAACAGGAAAACACAAAAAGTAAATAATAGTAATAAAAAGCATTTTGACATATAAACAAGACTAGACACAAAGAATTCTGAAGAGAGCTCGAAGAGCCCCTAAAGGAAGCCAGGGAAAACCAAATGTAAACAGCAGATACTAATGGCTATCACTGACCTGGAAACCCTGGTGGCACAGTGTTTAAGATCTCCAGCTGCTAACCAAAAGGCTGGCAGTTCGAATCTGCCAGGCGCTCCTTGGAAACTCTATGGGGTAGTTCTACTCTGTCCTATAGGGCCGCTATGAGTCGGAATAGTCTGTACCGCAACGCGTTTGGTTTTGGTTTATCACTGAGCCATTGATAAAGAATAACATTTAAATACTGTGTTAATGGCATGCTTTTCCCATCTGGGATTTACAACATATTTTAAATAAAAGTAATTAAATTAGAAAAATGTTTGGCTTAATTGTAAAACCTGCATTTAACCCCCACCCTCTATATTTCTTTGGTGGGAAACTCCTCATTTTTAATTCTAATCAATTAGTATACATTGTCCCCCATTTTTAAATGATTGAAAAATTACCTGCATCCCATCTTGGAAGGTAGCTATTAATATTAGTTTGAACCACATGGAACAGCCATATATTTAGCCTTGGTTTGACCTAAAAATGGCAATTGCATATGGCTCAACTTAGTATGTATTTTGATAGCTACTTTCGTAAAGAAATAAACATCCTCATCAAATGTACTTTTATGCACGATCTTTCCTTGCAAAAATTAGCCACTTGCAAAGCAAAGCCAGTGACCTGGGGTTTAAACCACTTATGATGTTGTGACAAAACCATTTCTTCACACAAAGCTCAATGGGGCTGGCGAGATTAGAAGTCAGCAGGTGCAGAGCACGCAGGGTATATAAAAATGAAGTCTGGAATAAACTGGGGGAGGTGGAGATGCCTTTTGATTGTTGTCTCTTGCTTTTTTAATGTTCTCAGAAAAACGGCTGTACCTTTCAGAGTCTCTCAAGGATTTTTAGATAAAAAGAGAGGTTTTATCTTTGCATGTCTATAAAGCAGGGAAAAACTCCGGAGACCAAAACCTACAGGCAATTCAAATAAACTAAATCCGATCAAGGTAATATCAATGCCAGAATTAGAAGAAAACCCAGAGAGAATATCAATAACAACATTAAAACAGCAGGTTTCAACTGGAATCAATAGGCAGAATAAACAGAAAAAATTAAGTCACAAAGTGTTAGTAGATAAAAGCTCCCACTCATTAAAATTCTGTTTGTCTTTGTGTCTTTTTATCAATGTACCTATATATCTATGCAAGTGTATCAAAGTTTATAATGTAAAAGAGTGATGAAATAATCTAATTAATTTCCGGTGTCAGTCCACATATTTCTTTCAAGTTAAAACTGCAATATTAATAATGATTTGCAGTTTAATAAAATATCTTTATGTCCTATTAACTCATATATCAGCTTGTTATAAAAGCCACTTTCTATCAAATAGCTAAACTTCAAAAGATTTTTGCTTTGATCAGGAAAAAAAAAAATCAGGTTCATTCCATTTGTACTGAATAACTTTGCTCTGTTGTAGAGCAGTTGTCTGTAACAGACTTTCATGAATAATATTTCAATTCGCAAAAAAAAATTAAAGGTAAAATATATTGAGGAAGTCCTTGCATCAGGGGAAGGGTTTTTTTTTTTTTCACTTTTTTTGGTGGGCAAGGGGAAATTTGACTCTGAAGGCAACCTATATGTTGGTGTTGTGGAACCATGGGGGTCCAGGGGGAAATGGGTCACCACTTCCCACCCAGACAGAGCAGAAATCCTCAACAAAAAGTGGCCAGCTTGAACCCTCCCAGAGTACAGACAGGTACCGGCCTGCCTGGTGGAATTTCAGGAATGCCACCTGGACTGAAATTCCAACCACCAGACTCTTTTTTTTTTTTTTTAACAGAGATCACAAATCCCACCCACTGACAAGTTTTGTTGGGTTGACAAAGACTTTTCAGATAATTTTAATTAGTTGCCACAATCTAAAAATTATGGATTATGGTTCTCTTCATGGACGGGGCGGGCAGTGTTACCAAGCACAGTCTTCCTGTCACCTCTTCTCTTCTCCAATCACCAGCATTTTCTGTTCCTGAAATCAGCCACTGCCCAACGCCCTGGCGCCATGTTTGCAATACTTGGATTACGCTATAAGCGTGTAACCACTGGCCCAAGAAGTCACTCCTGAATACTCGGGGTTTTTTTGAGTGTTTCTTAGCATAACAGCTGAAGCAGAAGTGAAAAACTAACAAGTGCTTTTACTCTGAGGCTTTATTTATTTGGTTTCTTTTTCTAAAAGAGACTCCAAATGCACCGTTCTTCTTGGAATCACTCTGAGGGGTCATGGGTCCTGGGAAGGACATATCTGGGGAGGGTCTGCCAAGACCACACAGCCACAGTAACAAAGGCCATCTCCGTGTTTTGCCTTCTTCCACTCCACAATGTGCCTCCCTTATCCCCCTCTCTCTGCGCCTCTGCTGCTCTGTCCAGGAATCCTCACATCTGTGTTCTCAAGGACTCAGGAGAGCCTGCGAGATCAGGCTTTATAGCGGGACATTTCTCATGAGGTCTTTTTTCCTTATGGCTGACATCAGTGGGGACTGGAGTGGGGAATGGGGAGAGAAGGACAGAGGCAAGGCTGGGGTGGAGATGAGACAGGGCTGTCTCTGGCTTGGGGCAACCTTGGAAATGAGGGCACATCCAATACTTTTACCAGTGCTTCCTTCTCTGTTTTACCCTGTTCCTGCTCAATGCCTCAGGTAGGTGCCAGGTAAGTACTTGCTGAATGAGAAAAATGCTCATGGAAATTAAACAAGGGGTGGACTGGGCTATCTCTAGAACAAACCAAAAACAAACCCTTTGCCTTTGACATATGTTCTACTCAAAGCAACCCCACGTGATAGAGTAGAACTGTCCCATAAGGTTTCCTAGGCTATAGAATTGAGTTATCTCGAGAACAAACCAAAAATGGACCCTCCGCCCTTGACTTGATTCTGACTTGTACTGGCTCCATGTGACAGAGTAGAACTGGCTCATAGGATTTCCTTGGATGTAATCTTTATGGAAGCGGGATGCCACATCTTTCTCCTTCAGAGCTGCTGGTGGGTTCGAACTGCTGACTTTTGGTTAGCAGCTGAGTGTTTAACCACTGCACCACCAGGGTTCTTTATCTCTAAAATAGCTTCTACTAAAACCCTAGAAACCGTGATCTCTATGGATATAGACATGGTCCTACTTTGGCGAGGGTGGGGATTAGAGCTGTTGCTGGCTGTCGTCGAGTGGATCCTGGAGTATTGGCGACCCCATGCACAATGGAACGAATACTTCCCAGCTCTGCACCATCCTGTGGTCGGTTTCAGGTTGAACTGCTGTGAGCCATAGGATTTTCACCGGCTGGTTTTCAGAAGCAGACCCTGAGGTCTTTCTTCCCAGTTTGTCTCAGTCTGGAAGCTCCTCTGAAACCTCTTCAGCATCATAGCAACAAGGAAGCCTCCACTGACACATAAGTGGTGGCCGCACATGAGGCGCACTGGCTGGGAATTGAACCTGGGTCTCCTGGATGGAAGGTAAGAATTCTACCACTGAACTCAGGCCTTCAGAGTCATTTATAACAGACACAGATAAGACACTCCTTTTGAAATGAGACCTTTTTGAATTAGGATTAGAGTCTTATCTATTCCACTGCAAATTTATATTTTATTTGAAAATATCATGCTCATGTCTTCTGCAGCATGGATGCCTTGGTGAAGTTTCTATTTGTTCTCATGACCACTAATACAAAGGATGACCAGTTTTCCCCAAGTGAAGCCAAGAACACTCCATAAAATGGGCAGGGGGCAGGGAACTGAACACAGCCTCACCTGGTCATCAGATTCGACTGCTACTACTTTTTGTGAAAATTATCTCACCTCTTTGGCTCTCAATCCTTCTCGCTGATGTTTTTAAGATTATTTTATGATTTTGAGATTATTCACAAGAGCCTGAGGTCATTCATAGCCAGCCTTCCCCACTGGCAGGTCGGTGCTATCTCCGGCCAGATCGAATTATTCCAGCCCCGTGTGGCTGAGCTCCTGCTGTCAGAGTCGAACTGTGCATGTGACAAAACTTAAGGAAAGAAAGTTTCCTAAAAAAGAAAACAGTGGCAAAGTTTTTCAAAACATAGGTTTCACAACACCGTGGAGAGTAAGCGAAATGGAGCTCTGGTGATGGAATCCTTATCTTCTGTTGGGTGATGTGATGACAGGGTTGTGTTTCGGGTTCGGGAAGTCTGACTTGGCACGTACTGCCCAGCCAGCTAGGCGGGAGAGCCTCGTTCCTGAATTCCTGGGACACTGAGCCTTCCCCCTTCCTAGAGGCATCTCAGATGTGTTCAAGGACACCCACTGGCTGAGAAGGAGCCTGGACAAGGAGATCTGAAGTCTCAGTTATTTTCATATTTTAATAAGATACTGAGAAAACAAACTCTCCCAGGCCTGGACTCTCAAAGTTCCCATCTTCATAGATCTACCCTCAGAAGCACAAGTTGGCCAGACAGAGGGTATAAAATACTGTTGCAATCTCTCCCCTCTGGATCTTTCTACAAAAAGCTTATTTATTTACATATAAGCTGCATTTTGAAACATACTTTACCTAAGATACTGAGAGAATGTGACAAAGTTAAGAAATGGACATGCAGGAGACATATATAGGTGCATATCTATCTCTGTGAAGCTCCACACTGGGTAGGAGTCTCTGCCTGGTGCATACTGTTAAATTCTTGACTGATAACCAAAAGCTAGGTGATTTGAACCCACCCAGAGATGCCTAGGAAAAAAGGCTGGCAGTCTGTTCCTAAAAAGTCACAGCCTTGAAAACTCTATGGAGCACGGTTCTATTCTACAGTGCATGGGGTCACCACGAGTCCAAATTGACTGGACAGTGGTTTGTTTGTTTGTTTTTTTAATCTTAGAGCAGGAGTTCCTGGGTGGTGCAAACAGTTAAATGTTTGGCTGCTAACCAAAATTTGGAGATTCGAGTCCACCCAGAGGTGTCTTGAAAGAAAGGCCTGGTGACCTACTTCTGAAAAATCAGCCATCGAAAGCCCTGTGGCGCTCAGGTCTACTTTGATGCGTATGGTTCACCATGAGTCAAAATTGACTTGATATCAACTGGTTTGGTTTTTTATTTTGTTTTCTAACTTAGAGTAAAACATCCTGTCCATTTCATGAAGAGACTCTGGCATGTGACTCTAGCAGGGTTGAGGTCCTAGAGAGGGATGTGGACCTCATGAGCAGGCAGGAGCCCCTCAGAAGCTCAAACTGGACACATTCCCTGCTGGCCCAGCCTCCTGTTTGTCTTCCTCTTGCCACTTACTTCTCAGTATGTCCCCAGAGAAAAACATCTGGAAGTTCTTTAGAAGGCAAGTTCTCTGAGGGGCGAGTGGCCTGCCAGGGGCTCTTGGGCACACATGCACCTTGACTCACTGGGTTACTCCTCAGGCCTGACAAGCTAATAAGCCTGTCACTTTCTACTAAAGACTCGTATCTAATGCCCCTTCCCCCTACACGCCTGTCAGTTTGTCATATTGTGGGGCCTTGCATGTTGTTATGATGCTGGAAACTATACCACCAATATTACAAATACCGGCAGGGTCACCCATGGTGGAGAGGTTTCAGCTGAGCTCCCAGACTAAGACAGACCAAGAAGAAGGGCCCAGTGGTCTACTTCTGAGAAGACTTAGCCAGTGAAAAGCTTATGAATAGCAGCTGAACATTATCTGATATAGTGCCAGAAGATGAGCCCCTTAGCGTGGAAGACACTCAAAATACAAGTGAGGAAAAGCTGCCTCCTCAAAGTACAGTCAACCTTAATGACAAGAAAGGAGTCAAGCTTTCAGGACCTTCATTTGCTAAGGTGGCACAACTCAAAATGAGAAGAAACAGCTTTAAACATCCATTAATAATTGGAACATGGACTGTACAAAGTATGAATCTAGGAAAATTGGAAACCATCAGACATGAAATGGAACACATAAGTGTTTATATCCTAGGCATTAGTGAGCTGAAATGGACTAATATTGGTCATTTTGAATCCTACAATCATATGGTCTACTCTGCCAAAAATGACAAGTTGGAGAGGAATGGCATTGCACTCATCATCAAAAAGACCATTTCAAGATCTATCCTGAAGTGCAATGCTGTCAGTGATAAGATAATATCCATACACCTATAGGGAAAACCAGTTAATACGGCCATTATTCAAATTTGCACACCAATCTCTGAGGCCAAAGATGAAGAAATTGAAAAATTTTTTACCAACTTCTGCAATCTGAAATTGATCAAACATGCAATCAGGTTGCATTAATAATTACTGGTGATAAGAATGTGAAAGCTGGAGACCAAGAAGAAGGGCTGGTAGTTGGAAAATATGGCCTCCATGATAAAAACGATGCTGGAGATTGCATGAGAGAGTTTTGCAAGACCAACAACTTCATTGCAAGCACATTTTTCAGCAACATGAATGGTGACTATACACGTGTACATGGCCATATAGAATTCACAGAAATCAAATTGACTACATCTGTGGAAAGAGACGATGGAAAAGTTCAGTATAATCAGTCAGAAGAAGACTGGGGCCAATGGTGGAACAAACTCTCAATTGCTCATATGCAAGTTCAAGGTGAAAGTTAAGAAAATTAGAACAAGTCCATGAGAGCAAAGTATAACCTTGAGTATATTCCACCTTAATTTGCTGATCGGCTCAAGCATAGATTTGACGCACTAAACACTAATGACCAAAGGCCAGACGAGTTGTGGAATGATATCAAGGACATCACACATGAAGAAAACAAGAGGTCATGAAAAAGACAGGAAAGAAAGAAAAGACCAAAATGGATGTCAGAATAGTCTCTGAAACTTGCTCTTGAACATCGGGTAGCTGGAGGGAAAGGAAGAAATGATGAAGTAAAAGAACTGAACAAAAGATTTCAAAGAGAGTTTCCAGAAGACAAAGTAAAATATCATGACATGTGCAAAGACTTGGAGATAGAAAACCACAAGGGAAGAACATGGTCAGCACTTCTCAACCTGAATGAACTGAAGAAAAAAATCAAGCCTTGAGTTGCAATAGTGAAGGATTCTATAGGGAATATATTAAAGGACACAGGAGGCATCAGAAGATACACAGACTCACTATATCAAAAAGAACTGGTCAATGTCCAACCATTTCAGAAGGTAGCATATGAGCAGGAACCAATGGTACTGAAGGAAGAAGTCCAAGGTGCACTGAAGGCATTAAAAAAAAAAAAAAAACAAGCCTCCAGGAACTGAGGGAATCCCAACTGAGATGTGTTTCAACAAACAGATGCAGTGCTGGAAGTGCTCACTTGTTTATGCCAAGAAATTTGGAACAAAGCTACCTGGCCAACCAACTGGAAGAGATCCATATTTATGCCTATTCCCAGGAAAGATGATCCAACCAAATGTGGAAATTCTCAAACAATATTATGAATATCACATGCAAGTAAAATTTTGCTAAAAATAATTCAAAAGTGACTATGGCAGTGTATCTACAGGGAACTGCCAGAATTTCAGCCCAGATTCAGAAGAGGACATGGAACCAGGGATATCATTGCTGATGTCAGATGGATCCTGGCTGAAAACAGAGAATACCAGAAAGATGTTTGCCTTTATTTTATTGATTATGCAAGGACATTCAACTGTGAGGATCATAATAAATTATGGATAACATTGAGAAGAATGGGAATTCCAGATCACTTAATTGTGCTCATGAGGAACCTGAACATAGATCATGAGGCAGTCATTAGAACAGAACAAGGGAATACTGTGTGGTTTAAAAGTCAGGAAAGATGTGCGGCAGGGTTGTATCCTTTCACCATACCTATTCCACCTGTATGCTGAGCAAATAATCTGAGAAGCTGGACTATATGAAGAAGAACAGGGCATCAGGATTGGAGCAAGACTCATTAAAACCTGCAATATGAAGATGACATAACCTTGTTTGTTGAAAGTGAAGAGGACTTGAAGAACTTACCGATGAAGTTCAAAGATCACAGCCTTCAGTATGGACTACACCTCAAAGTAAACTAAAATCCTCACAACTGGACCAATAAGTAACATCATGATAAACAGAGAAAAGATTTACATTTTCTAGGATTTCATTTTACTTGCATCCACAATCAACACCCATAGAAGCAGTGGTCAAGAAATCAAAAGACACATTGCACTAAGCAAATCTGGTTCAAAAGACTTCTTTAAAGCGTTGAAAAGCAAAGATGTCACCTTGAAGAATAAGGTGCACCTAACCCAAGCCATGATGTTTTCAATAGCCTCACATGCCTTCAAAATATGGACGATGAATAAGGAAGATCAAAGAAGAATTGACACCATTGAATTGTGGTGTTGGCGAAGAATATTGAATATGCCATGTACTACCAAAAGAAAGAACAAATCTGCCTTGGAAGAAGTACAACCAAAATGCTCCTTAGAAGCAAGGATGGCAAGACTACGTCTTCCATACTTTGGACATGTTGTCAGGAAGGATCAGCCACTGGAGAAGGGCTAAAGTAAAGGTAAAGTAGAGGGTCAGTGAAAAAGAGGAAGACATTCTACGAGATGAATTGACACAGTGGCTGCAGCAATGGGCTCAAGCATAACAACGATTGTGAGGATGGCACAGGATCAGGCAGTGATTCATTCGGTTGTACACTGGTCGCTGTGAGTCAGAACGAACTGGATGGCACCTAACAACAACAGCTAATTCCCAGGAAGGCAGGGGGAGTTCAGTAATGCCTAGTCTTGCCCACTCCGCAGCTGCCTGCACAGAAACAAGACCACCTCAGAAGGTAGGAAGACAGACTTTTTTTTTTCCTTTTTTACACAATACCTCCACATCTGCACCACCCTCGCCCTATCCCCTGGTAATCACTATATGCATTTGTGTATTCTAGATATTTCATATAAGTGGGCTAATACAATATTTGTTCTTTTTTGCCTGACTTACTTCACTTTGCATAGTATTTTTGAAGCTCTTCCATGTTGTAGAATGTCCTTTTAATGACTGAGTAATCTTCCACTGTATGTACATACCACATTGTGTCTCCATTCTTCTATTGATGCACACTTAGGTTTCTATCTTTTCGCTATCGTAAATAGTGCTGCAGTGAACATTGATGTGCACTTATCTGTTTGAGTTCCTGCATTCAAGTGTTTTGGATAAAACTAGGAGTGGAATTGCTGAGTCACATGGTAATTCTCATCCACCTGTCTGTCAGTTTGTCTTCCTGTAGGGGGTTGCATGTTGTTATGATGCTAGAAGTTATGTCACCAGTATATCAAATACCAGCAGGGTCACCTATAATGGACAGGCTTTAGCAGAACTTCCAGAATAAGACAGGCTAGAAAGAACCTGGCAACCTATTTCTGAAATTTAAGCAAAGAAATCCTATGATCCCAACAGAATATTGTTCAATATAGTGCTGGAAGATAAGCCCTCTGGGCTGGAAGGCACTCAAAATACACAATGGCTGCAACAATGGACTCCAACGAACCAATGATTGTGATGAAGGTGCAGGACCAAACAACATTTCATTCTGTTGTAGATGGAGTCACCACGAGTAGCAGCTAACAACAATGCGGCCAGTCTATGTTTAACTTTTTGAGTAATCGCCAAATTGTTTTCCACAGTGGCCATATCGTCTTACATTCCCATCAGCAATGAATGAGGGTTCCAAGTTTTCCACCTCCTGGCCAACATCTGAAGCCAGATGAGACATGGGACTCGACTTCCATTTACCTTCCTTCGGTCAACAGTCAGCAAGTAATCAGCATAGCAGCCCCCAAATTATGCCTATTGCAGGATTGGAATGGTGAGCCCAGAGTCGAGAAGCTTCCATTCTGAATGTAGCCCCATATGTGTGCTTCTGAGAACTCCCACACAGTCAACTCGGTTGAAAGTAAGCTTAGCTGTTCACCCAATGGCATTCAGACCTTGTTTCTCACAGCCAAGAGCCATGGAGAAGTTGATATTATTATGGTATTGGCTATTGCCAACATCGTAACTGATGTTATCCCAATTTATCCCGTTTTTTTTTTTTTTTTTTTTTTTTAGGTTACTCATGTCTTTGCCAAGCACTCATCTTGAGAGATAAAAAGGCCCATGCTGATCCGGGCGAGAACTTTTATGGAAAGTTTAAGTAACATGCTGTTGGTTCTGGTTTGAAGAGTAATGGAAGAAATCTTTCTGGGGAACAAAGAAAATACTCAAACTCTCCCATGTGCCTGAGATTGACTGTTGGACAAGAAATTCATTTATAATATAGAGAAAGAAAAGGTAATAAATAAATAAATATATAACTGAAATAAGAATTAGTGATTTGATAAAGCTTCTCAGAGCAGTCTCAAGAGAAAAGGGTGCCTAGGACAAGGACGGTCCCCAAGCAAGGGTAAATTGCCTTTTCCTGACCTGGCCTCAACCTTCCCTTCCAAAATCCAAGCACCTATCTCAGAACACACGAGGAAATCAAAATTTAAAAAAGAAGGAAACGAAACAAATAGGGAATAGCAGTGATACCTGGGCAGGAGAAACGTGTGTGTGTGTGAGTGTGCATGTGAGAGTGTGTGTGCATGTATGTGTGTGTGTGCATGTGTGTGTGTGTGTCATGAGGGGTGGCCTGGGGCCTCATCCCACTCAGCTGTTCCTGCCTTCGTGGTGGAGGATGCTTTCTCTGCAAACAAGCCCCTTGTCAGGGTAGATGTGGTTTCACTCTGCTTCTTTGCTAAGCGAATTAGAAACCTTAATAAGATACAAAAGTAATCTATCTTAGACCATACTCTCCTACTGTATTTGGATGTGTTTACTATTGTGATAAGGTCCCTGGTGGCACAAAGAGATTGCACTTGACTATTAGCCAAAAGATTGGTGTTTCGAACACACCCAGGGGTACCGTGGAGGAAGGACCTGGAGATCTGCTTCTAAACAGATTACAGCCAAGAAAACCCTACTGAACACAATTCTCCTCTATAACATCTGGAGTCCCCACGAGTTGGAATGCACGCGATGGCAATGGGTACACACATGCTATTGTGATATTTTGAGCAAGGAAAACATCCTGGTGCTCTGAGCCCTGCCTTTCTAAGTCTTTCTCCATTACTTGCAGATGTTTCCATTTCAGGATCCCCCACCCCAAAACACCAGCTACGCCAGTGCAAATGCATTGTTTTCAATGTAAACTCCCCTCCCCTCACCTTTTCTAACTACTTCATGCCCAGGAATTGCTCAAGAGCTGCAAACTAGACAAAGAGACACAACAAGTTAGAAAGAAAGAACCTGTTTTCTTTTTCCCCTCCATAGTGTCTCTACAGAGATACACATAATTTTAGGATTAGAAGGGACCTGAGTATTAATCAAGGTCCCTGTGTGACGAAATCCTTTGTGCTTGACTGCTAACTGAAAGAAAACCCTACGGAGCAGTTCTACTCTGTAACACATGGGGTCACCATGAGTCAGAATCAACTTGATGGTAGCTGGTTTGGTTTTTTGGTTTTTCTTTTTTTTAGTATAACTCAAACTTCTCTTCTTACAAGTGAGTAAAATGAAGCTTCAAGATTTTGAGTAACTTACCCAAGTTTGCAGAAGAAAACAGACCAGTCGATACTCAAGAGCCCCTGCTGAGTGGTTTGGTCCCTGCGTTGCCTCCACCCTGCCCCATACAACATGATACCTGTTTCTTAGGGGAAGCGGTGTACATCCATCAATCTCTCCAATGTATCAGAGTGTTTGGCTATTATTAGTGAGGCAGTCCTCAAGGCAAAGGATCTCATTTAACTGAACACAGAGAAGCCAGATGCTGCAGTAGTTCACGCACAGCTCAGCTGGGGAGTTTGGGGAGATGAGGGGCATTTAGAAAAATGTGGCGTTACATCGCCTCTCTCACACCATCTACGACTGTTACGTGGCCATGAGGTTGGAGGGATAAGACAATTATTGCATCGCCTGTTATATACAGACAAATATAAGGCTGTATATATTTACACAGGAAATCTTGGTGGCTTAGTGGTTAGGAGCTATGGCTGCTAACCAAAAGATTAGCAGTTTAAATCCACCAGGCACTCCTTAGAAACCCTGTAGTGCAGTTCTACTCTGTCCTATAGGGTCCTGTAGGGCCACTATGAGTCAGCATCGACTCGATAGCAACAAGTGCTGTTTCGTTTTTTGTTTTTATATTTACACACGCATCTAAATTCATCTTGTTCTACATAAATGCTCTTTGCATAATACAGACAGGAAGATGACGCACAAAGATACAGACTGTCCTGTGGATACAGGACCACGATGGCTGGGGGCTCCTGACTCCACCCTGTGCCTGGTGCTGGTACTGGAGTGGGAAGCCTCAGCTCTCAAGGCTGTCTTCATTCAGTCCAGGTAGTTAACTGGGCTGCCATCTGATCTAAGCCCTACATTCCCTTACTCTAGAGAGCCCTATGGAGAAGTTGTACTGCGTCCTATAGGGTTGGTACGAGTCAGGATCGACTCGACGGCAATTCCTTTTTTTTTTTTTTTTGTGGGGCAGGGGGAGCCCTGGCAGTACAATGGTCAACTGTTGCTTAGCTGCTAACCGAAAGGTTGGCAATTGGAATCCACCCAGTGGCTCCACGGGACAAAGACCTGGCGATCTGCTTCTGTAAAGATTACAGCCTAGAAAATCCTTCGAGACAATTATACTCTGTCACTTGGAGTTGCTTTGAGTTGAAATCAACTTGACAGCACCTAGCAGCAACAGTATTCCCCTACTCTGGAGTTCCTGGGTGGTACAAACTCTTAATGCCCTTAGCTGCCAACTGCAAGGCTGGAGGCTGGAATCCAATCAAAGCACCTCACAGGAAAGGCCTGACATTCTACTCATGAAAAGTCAGCCATTGAAAACCCAGCTGAGTGCAAGTTCTACTCTGAAGTCAACTCAACAGATAATAAATTGTCCTCTAGAACAGATGCCGTAGAAATCCCTGGGTGGTGCAAATGGTTAACTTGCTTGGCTGCTAACCAAAAGGTTGTAGGTCCACCCAGAGGTGCCTTGGAAGAAAAGCCTGGTGATCTATTTTCAAAGAATCATCTATCGAGAAACCTATGGAGCCCAGTTCTACTGTGACACACACAGGGGCGCCATGAGTTGGAATCGACTCAGTGGCAACTGGATTTGTTTCAGAGATTTGAAGTAGCAAATTTGGCCACGTGAAATAGGCTCCAAAGACAGCGTCACAGACTTACAGAACCATGAGGAAGTTCAGAGGGACCTCACTTAGCCCTAGGACTCAATACGAGCATAAGAAATCCACCTTCCAGCAGCGTGAAGCCCCCTGCAAGAGGGCACCCAGGGGCTTTCCCCTCATCACATTCTCTGTGCCCACCTGCTGCCATACTGCTAATGTTCCCTCCCAGGTCAGGAGCCCTTGCTCAGCTCTGCTCAGGATCAGCAAAGAGTGGACACCCCCAGATCTAGTTCGTCATGCTGAGTTCTGGGGACCTGCCGAACACTAAGGCTGCAGGAGGTACCCCAAGCACTATCAGCTCCAAGAGAAACCTGCATTTCTGCAGGGATGGTCAGCTCGGCTGGGCTGGGACTTTGCTCACACAGAGCCGCCAGTCGGGCTGTAGAGCTGGAGTTTCAGCAGTGAGCTGCCCCGCTGACCCCAGGACCCTCAGACTTTGGGGACACTCCATATTTGCAATTTGGTAAGAAGTGACACTCAGCAATAGGTGTGGCATGAAGGAGGAGGAGGAAGAAGAAGAGGAAGAGGACGCTGCTGCCAGCAACAGGCAAAGCCGTCCTGGCTGGGCTTCTGCTGTGTCACTCTGCTTTCTCTGCCTGCCGCCTGCTCTGCAGCAGCCATGGGAGAGGAAGGAGCTCCTGGGCCTTCTGATGCCAAAGAGGTCTTTCCTGCACAGAAAGCAGCCATGATTCACTCACCTCTGCTCTTCCTCCCAGGCAAGGATAAGGGGGGACAAAACCAGGGGTGTGCAAGTACAGATGAAGAAAACCACGGACACACCACCACCCCTGCACTGGGCACGTAACTTTACCATTCCTTCCCTGCTCACCTCTTGCCCTAAAGTGTGGATACCTCCAGGGCAGGTGCACAATCCTCTTAACACTATTGTGTGCCTGGTCCAGTGCCTGGCACACAGTGGGAACTCAGTGAATGCCCATCGCCACCTGAGTAGGGCGTGGTAAGGAGGAGAGAGGGAGAAGGGAGTGCCCAGGATGTGGAGAAAGCATCATGTCTGGAGATAAACGCCAATAAATATGCAAATAGTGAATCCAGAATGCTCTTCTTACTTCCCAATTCAATTCCAGTAACCCAGGGCGTAAATTCTATAAATTATAGTGAAGTGTGACTTGTAAATAACATTTTTCTGACATCCCCAAAGCATTGTGGTGACTTTGGAGCTTAGATATTGTTGATATAAATTAGTTTATATAACTATTTCATAGTTAATAAAAATAATACTCAGAGCAGTGTAGTGGGAATCGTGTATGCTTCCCAGCTCATAAACATGGTGATTTTGAAAATCAAATGCTGAGTTATAATTTGGTTGATTGAGCCCACACACCATTGGGAACCATACAGGTGAGGTCTTCTGAGAGGGTTGACCCCAGCTCCCAAGAGTGGCTCCAACTGTTAGCTCTCATCTGCCTACCAGGACACCTCCAGAGCTATGTAGTCCTTCTGCTCATTCATTAAATGTGCATGGAGAGCTAGGCTTTCCACATGCTAGGGGTTAAGAATGTTTAAAGACCATCCTTCAGCAAAAGCTTAGACGGGCCCATAAAACAAAGCAAGCCTAAATGGGCACACCAGCCCAGGGGCAAGGACAAGAAGGCAGAAGGGGACAGGAAAGCTGGTGGTGGGGAACCCAAGGTCAAGAAGGGAGAGTGTTGACATGTCATGGAGTTGGCAACCAATGTCACAAAACAATATGTGTATTAATTATTTAATAAAAAAACTAATTTGCTCTGTAAAGCTTCATTAAAAGTACAATAAAAGAATAAACAAATGAACGACAACCCAAAAAGAAGGTTTGTATAGTCGAGACCCAATCCATCCTCAAGAACAGCAGAGTTCAATGGAGAGAAGACCCACCTGCACAGGCAGCCAGGTACAGGAGGGGAGTATGCTGGGCATGGAAGAGGGAGTGACCATTCTCTGATGGACATGGATGGAGGCTCAGCCTCAGCAACTCCTGAAGGATGCAAGGGTCCCTAGGCAGGCCTGCAAGGGCATGTTAGGCTAGAACAAGAGAATAAATTCATGGAGTTAAGATAACAAGGTAGTCAGGCAATCGTCAAAGGCTCAGCGTGGCTAGATGTTAGGATCTAACAATGACCACGATGAACAAATCCGTCTTGAAGAAATACAACCAGAATGCTCCTTAGAAGAGAAGATGGAAAGGTTTCAGCTTGCTTAATGTGGATGGATATGTCATCAGAAAAGGCCAAATTCTAGAAAAGGGCATTATCTTTGCTGAAGTAGAAAACAAACAAAAAACAATTGCCATCTAGTCAATTCCAAGCCATTGTGATCTCATGTCTTACAGAGTAGAACTGCTTCACAGGGTTTTCTTGGCTATAATCTTTATGAAAGCAGATCTCCAGGCCTTTCTTCCACAGTGCTGCTGGGTGGGTTCAAACTGGAGACCTTTATGTTAGTATTTGAGAACAAGCCATTTGTGCTACTCAGGGACCTCTGGTAAAGTAGAGGGTGAGCAAAAATGAGGGAAACCCTCAAAGAGAAGGATTAACACAATAGCCGAAACAATGAACTCGAACATGCCGACAGCCATGAAGATGGTGCAGGACTGGCAATGTTTCATTCTGTTATTCATAAGGTCTCCATGAGTTGGAGTTAATTCAACAGCAACTAACAACAAGAAGTTATTTGATCTTCACAACTCTGTTAAGTAGATACTATCATTGTCCCCATTTTATAAATGAGAACACTGAGGCACAGGAAGGTTAGCAGCTTTTCACACAGCCAGGAAATGACAGACCTAGGACCCAGGCCTCTGTGCCTGACCACTACACTATACTGCTCAGGTGGTGGAGAAGTAGCAATGAAAAGCAAAGATGGGTTCTGCCAGATACCAGCTGTCAACATCCTCTCTAAAGCCACTGTGATTATAGAAAGCAGTTACAAATAACAACGGCTAATATTTATCAAGTGCTTATTATGGGACAGACAGTGTAATAAATGCTACAGACATGGATTATTTCAATGACGCCCTCAGAATAATCCTATGTGGAAGATGTTAGTGTGACCCCCATTTTACAGATGTCGATGACCACCCATAGATGTTCTACGTAGGAACGATGTTTAGGAAATTACAGCCCAAAGTTGGATGGCTAATAAAGGGTGGAGGTGAGATTCCAAACCAGAGCCCACTCTTTTTTTTTTTTTTTTAATTTTTTACTTTTGATGAAAGTGTACACAACCAAAGATATACCATTTTAACAATATCTACATGTATAATTCAGTGGCTTTTCAAAGAAGCTAAATACATGTATATATATGTCCGAGTCATGAAGCTTAAGACTGACTAATTTGATTATATAAACCACAGGATTTCCACATAAAGAGAAATAATATTAACTACTGACATTTACTGAAGGCCTGGTGGTTAACCAAAAAGGTCACCAGTTCAAATCCACCAGTGCTCCTTGGAAACCCTATGGGGCAGTTCTAACATCTAATCCCCCCAGTCCTGTCTCAGATTCTGCATGACACCTGGTGGGGCAAGTAATACTTCAAGAACAAACCACCAATATTCACTCTTTACTCAGGCTCATGACCATCAAGGGTAGAAGGAGCTCCCCCATGTGATCCTCACTTCAAGACCCAGGCTTATGGAGAAGTCACTCTCTGGAATGTTGCTGGTCATGGACGGAAAGGAAAAGAACACATGGAAAATCAGAGAATTGGATGCTGGCTCCTAACATTGCTGCCTTGAAGGGCCACATGTCACTCTTGCTCACATCCTATTGGCCAAAGAAAGTGATTTCATTTTGCCATCCGTCGAGATGGTGTGGAAGTTCTGGTGTACCCCATGCACAAAGGAGAAGAACCTAACAATTGTGAATAGACACAATGACTGCCACCACCAACCAAAATGAGCACTCCTAGCAACTGCTTTCCAGTCAGGGGCCTGAGGCATAGGAATGCCACGTGTCCAGCCCAAGTCTTAACATGGTAAAGATAAGGTTTTTCCCTGAAATACTCGACAACCACTACTCTACAAAAAAAAAAAAAAAACTAGGGGGAAATAACTATTTATTACAGACCATATTAGCTATCTGTGATGCATAACAGTTTCCAAGAAACTTAGCAGCTTAAAAGAACTTGCCTTTATAAGCTCACAGTGTCTCTCAGTGGCACAAATGGCTAAACACTTGGGTGCTAACCAAAAGTTAGCTATTTGAATCCACCCAAACATTCCTCAGAAGAAAGGCCTGGTGATCTACTACTGAAAAATCAGTCACTGAAAGTCCTGCTGAGCACAGCTCTGCTCTGACACTCATGGTATCACTGGGAGTTGGCATGGACTCCAGGGGAACTAGGCTTTTGTTGTTGTTTTGTTTTGTTTTTAAGTGAGCTCACAGTTCTGTAGGTCAGAAGTCAGCACGGTGTGGGCAGCTTCTCTGCTTGGGGCATCACCAGGCTGAAATTAAGGTGTTGGCGAGGCTGAGTTTTCATCTGGAGGGTCTAGGGAAAAATCAACTTCCAAGGGCATTCCTGTTGTTGGCAGAACTCAGCCCCTTGTGGCTGCAGAACTGAAGCCCCGGTTTCCTTGCTGGCTGTCAACTGGGGACCACTCTCAGCTCCGAGACAGCCATCTTTCCACTTGGCCTCTCCATCGTCAGCAATGGAGAACCACCCTCACGTCAGTCCTTCTCACATTTGACTCTCTGACTTCCTCATCTGTGACCAGCCAGAGAAAACTCTCTGCTTTTAAAGGGCTCATGTCATTAAGTCTTCCTTTCTTATAATCTCCTTCTCTTAAAGTTTCTTAAATGGAAAAAGCAGACAGAAGAAGAATTGATATATATGAACTATGGTGTTGGAGAAGAATATTGAGCAGATTATGAACTGCCGGAAGAACAAACAAATCTGTGTTAGAAGAAAAAAAGTCCCAATGGCCCTTAGAAGCAAGGATGGGAAAACTTCAGGTTGCTTACTTTGGGAACGTCATCAGGAAAGACCAATCCCTAGGAAAAGATATCATGATTGATAAAGTAGAGGGTCAGGAAGAATAAGGAAAACCCTCACGGAGGGGGATTAACACAATAGCCAAAACAATGGATTCTGAGAATCATGAAGACGGTGCAGGACCAGGCAATGTTTTTTTTTTTTTTTTTCCTGTTATACATAAGGCTGCCATGAGTACTAGCTGACTCAACGACAACTAGCAATGAATAAACAGAAAAAAAGAAAAACAAGCCTGTTGCCATCAAGTCAATTCCAACTCATAGCAACAACAATGATTAAGTCTCCCTTTTTTACAATCTTCCTTTCTTAAAGTCAGCTGTTCCGTATAATATAACCTAATCATGGGAGTAAAATCCAACAAATTCCTAGTTCCAGGATCATGGTGGATAGAACTCTCTTGGAGAAGAGTGGGAAATCTTGGGAGCCATCTTAGGATTCTACCTACCACATGCAAGGGTTTAACTTCCTAAATAATAAAGACCACATGTAATGTCTCCTGTGGCTCACCTCTCACTTGCTCTTCTTCTTCTTTTTTTTTATTGTACTGTAGATGAAAGTTTACAGAACAAACTAGTTTCTCATTAAACATTTAGCACACATACTGTTTTGTGACATTAACAACCCCACGACATGTCAACACTCTCCTTTCTCCACCTTGGATTCCCTATTACCAGCTTCCTGTCCCCTCCTGACTTCAAGTCCTTACCCCTTCACTGGTGTTCCTCTTTAGTCTCATTTTATTTATGGGCCGTCTAATTTTTGGCTAAAGGGTGAACCTCATGAATGACTTCATTACTGAGACAAAAGGGTGTCCAGGGACCATGTTCTCAGGGTTTCCCAGTCTCTGTCAGGCCAGTAAGTCTGGTCATTTTTTGTGAGTTAGAATTTTGTTCTACATTTTCCTTCAGCTCTGTCCAGGACCCTCTATTATGATCCTTGTCAGGGCAGTCAGTGCTGGTAGCCGGGCACCATCTAATTGTATTGGATTCTGTCTGGTGGAGGCCATGGTAGTTGTGGTCCGTTAGTCTTTTGGACTAACATTTCCCTTGTATCTTTAGTTTTCTTGGTTCTCCCTTGTTCCCCAAGGAGTGAGACTAGTGGAGTATCTTAGACGGCCACTCACAGGCTTTTAAGACTCCAGATGCTACTCACCAAAGTATAATGTAGAGCATTGTCTTTATAAACTATGCTATGCCAATTGAGCTAGATGATCCGAGACCATGGTCCCCACACCCCTCAGCAAAGCAACTCAGTTCCTCAGAGAGTTTGGATGTGAATAAAAAGGGAGCATCCACGACCTTGCCTTGTACAAGTTGTGCTGGCTTCCCCAGTATTGTGCACTGACTTACTCTTCACCAAAGTTACCATTTATCCATTTTCTATTTAGTGTTTTTCCATTCCCACCTTTCCCCTCCCTCCTAACCATCAACGATTGTTTCTTTTTGTGTGTAAACCTTTTCAGGAGTTTTTACAGTAGTGGTTTCATACAATATTTGTCCTTTTGTGATTGACTTACTTCACTCAGCATAACACCTTCCAGATTCATCAATGTTGCGAGGTGTTTTGAAGATTGATCATTGTTCTTTATCGTTGCATAATACTCCATTGTGTGTATGTACCACAGTTTGTTTATCCATTCATCTGTTGATGGGCATCTAGGCTGTTTCCATCTTTTTGCTACTGCCTCACTTGCTCTTCTATGTTCTGAATGGGCACACTTTAAAAGCCTGCAAGCTTCTGAGTACGTGTCGGACACATTGGTTTGACCATGAGTCTTATTCTCGAGGTTGGGTTAGTTTACTCAGATGTGGTTCTCTTGGAAAACAGCCACAGTGACCTGTCATGTGGAAGTGAGGAGGGAGGTGATGAGGGAAGAATGATAATGGGGACTGTGGAGCTACTGCACAGGACACGTTTTTGTTGGGACACTAGGACCAGAACCGTAGAAAATTAGAGACTGCTCAAGGGTCTTGGCAACAGTCAAGAAATCAAAAGATGCACTCCATTGGGCAAACTGACTGTAAGAGATCTCTTTAAAGTGTTAAAAAGCAAAGACGTCACCTTGAGGACTAAGGTGAGCCTGACCCAAGCCATGTTGTCAATCATCTGATATGCATGTGAAAACTGGAAAATGAATATGGAAGACTGAAGAAGGATTGATGCCTTTGAATTGTGATGTTAGCAAATAATATTGAATATACCATGGACTGCCAAAAGAATGAACAAACCTATCTTGGAAGAAGTACACCCAGAGTGCTCCTTAGAAGCAAGGGTGGCAAGTCTATGTCTCACATACTTTGGACATGTTGTCAGGAGGGATCAGTCCCTGGAGAAGGACATCATGCTGGTATAGTAGAGGGTCAGTGGAAAAGAGGAAGACCCTCAATGAGATGGATTGACATATTGGCTACAACAAGGGGCCCAAGCATAGCAACAACTGTCAGAATGGTGCAGCACCGGGCAATATTTTGTTCTACTGTAGTAGGGTCATTATGAGTCAGCGGAACAGTCTTGACAGCCCCTAACAACAACAACAACTAAGAGTGCTTGTGGGGCCCTGGTGGTGCAGTGGTTAAGAGCTCAGCTGCTAATAAAAAAAAGTTGGTAGTTCGAATCCACCAGCCACTCCTTGGAAACCCTATGGGGCAGTCCTACTCTATGAGTCAGAATCAACTTGACAGCAATGGATTTTTTGGTTTTAAGAGTACTTAGAGGAGGGTGAGGGGGCATGCCTCCTGAAGATGAGTCAGAGACATGGGGAAAGAGACACGGCCTCTGTTTCGGTTACCTTGTGCTACTGTAACAGAAGTACTGCGAGTGGGTGACTTTATTTTCTCCCATTTTAGGAGGCCAGAAAACTGAATTCCAGGTGTGGCTCTAAGAAGCTTCTTGCTGTTAAGTGCAGTCAAGTCAATTTCGACTCACAGCTACCCTATAGGACAGAGTGGCACTGCCCCATAGGTTTTTCTTGGCTACGATCTTTACAGAAGCAGAACTTCAGGCCTTTCTCCCATAGAGCCACTTTGTGGGGGGGGGTTCAAAATCATCACCTTTTGGTTAGCAGCTTCCAGCAGCTGGCAACTGTTGCAGTTCCTGGGCTTACAGAGTCATCTACCTCTGTCGTTGCCAGAGAGCATCTGTCTTCCCCCGATGTGCTTCTTCTGTGTCTAATCTGCTCTTTTTCTATCTCAGAAGTCATTAGGTTTAGGACCCACATTACACTGATATGGCTTCATTAACATAACAAAACCATACTCCCAAATGTTATTACATTCACAGGAGGTATAGGGGCTAGGATGCCAACATATATTTTGGGGGGAACACAATTCAGCCCATAACAGGCCTCACTCCTATTCCACCCACCTCCTCTTTCTCCCTAAGCTGGCAGTTTGAGCCCACCCAATGGCTCCGAGGGAGAAAAGGCCTGGCAATCTGCTTCCGTAAAGATTAGAGTCCAGAAAATCCTATAGAGCAGTTCTACTCTGTTATATAGGGTCACTATGAGTAACACACTCATTGACACACAACAACAACAGCATCCTTTAAGCAAGCAAGGAGAAAGTGAGTGACCAGGAACTTGACAAGAGTGCAAATCGCTACGACTTGGAGTCTGAACATCAATGGAGCCATCCAGTGGAGTCTGTGTGTTCTGTGTGAACTGCCTGGAGGTGTAGTTCACTTAACCCCAGGCCAAATGGAGGGGCTGTGTTCTCCTGTAATCTTAGAAGACTCCCCTTTGGTTGGCAAAGCCCGCTGTGGAAATTGGCTTCAGCTTTACTGGATGCAGAATAACTTTCTATCAAATTTAGTTAAACTCCAACTGGCTGTATTTATCTCACGTTTTCTCTCAGGCAGTGTTTTTTCTTCTAATTGATACTTGAGGGCATCCCACTGTCACTGGCGCTGTGGGCATGGAGTGGTGGCCACACTTCACAGTGACAGGAGGAGAAGCCCCCCAGGGAGGCGACAGGCCAGCCCAGTGGATTCATCCTAAAGGTCTCCACTAAATCAAGTTCATTTCAGCCAGATAATTTTCAACTTGGGGTTTATCTTTAGGACTCTGACGTTCTCAAACAGCCAGATACCTCAGGATGGCAGGAGTCCCTGTGGGCATGGTTTTGTAAACCCCCCCAAATCACATCACAAGCCACCTACTGTCTCCTGTCTTCACACATCTCTCGCTGCCCACTTGTCAACTTGTGAGCTGCCATCAAGTCAACCCCCAACTCATTTCTACCCCACGCGTAACAGAAATAAAGCAGCCCGGTCCTGCACCATCACCAAGATCAGTTGTAGATTTGACCTTTGTGATCCACAGAGTTTTCACTTGTGATTTTCAGAAGTAGATCACCAGACCCTTCTTCCTAGTCTGTCTTAGTCTGGAAGCTCCCTGAAGCCTGTTCAGCATCATAGCGAGCCTCCACTGCCAGGCAGGTGGTGGCTGTGCGTGGGGTTCATTGGCCTGGAATGGAACCTGGGTCTCCTGCAGGGAAGGAGAGAATTCTACCCCTGATCCACCATTGGCCTCACTTGTCAGCTGTTGAGCCAAAAACAGAATGGGATGGGACAGACTTGCTTATCCAAATTAGGAGCACTTTGTTCTCAGACGACATTGTCGAGGTTTAAGTTTCAGAACTCCTGTCTGATTCCAGTGTTTCTTAGAGGGGAAGGGAGCTTGCTGGGATGCATCTGTTGCCCTAAGGAAATATTGTAGAGATAGAGCGATACCTGAGCTGCCAGCAGTTGGAGTTCATCACATCAAAAGTCTCGCAGCCAGAAGTCGACAGGAGACACACAACTTAAGTCATGCAATATCTGGGCCCCTGGTTTCTTGTGCAGTGCTAAACCTTTTCTGCAAAGTCTCCAAACGCAGCGTTCGAGTCCTACTTTCCGCGAGCAGCACTCTTTCACGCTTCGGTAATCTATGGCATTTCAAGTGACCAGCAGCTAGTTAGTGACCGGTGAATATTGCATAGGGCTGTGCCTTTCCCCAGAGCAAGCTGATCAATACAGTGTGTAATTCCCCCCTCAAGTTTCCAGGATAAACGGCCTTCCACTGTCTACACAGTGTGGGTACCCACAGCTGTTTTCATTTTATTTCGTGTCTGAGATTTCACAAACGTCATGTAATTTTCACATTTTCCCAAATTGAGCTGTTTTATTTTCTGCTCTTGCTTGATGGCTACACCACAGGCCTCATCTGTGCTCTCTTGAAAGAACAGTGTTTTACAGTTTTAGAAGACAGCATGACTTGAGAAGTTCTGGTCCCCATTTTCAGATTCTTGTCCTCTTTGGATATTCAGGCATGCCCTTCATTATTCATAGGTAGCAGGTGCCCTGTGACTTGAGGATATGGCCTTAATATATCCCATGATTCTGAAAAACAATAAAAATAACAGGCTGGTGACTCAGGAACTGTGATAAATAACACTTTCTATTTTGCCATGTCATTATTGTCTCCTTCCTCGCGCATGCCTGCTGATGGCCCTCTTCCTTGAAAACCCAGCCTGGAACCCTGTCCCCTGCTGGGAGAGGGCAGACATCTGGGGAGTCAGTCTGTCTTCAGGAAGGCAGGGAGTGCAGGGTCTATTGGTCATTGTAATCCCTGGCAATACAGAAAACCATCCCAACTGTCATCTAGTGCTGCTATAACAGAAATACCTCAAGTGGATGGCTTTAACAAAGAGAAGTTTATTCTCTCACAGTCCAAGAGGCTAAAACTCCGAATTCAGAGAGTCTGCTCCAGGAGAAGGCCTTCTGTCTCTGTCAGCTCTGGAGGAAGGTCCTTGTCATCAGTCTTCCCTTGGTCTGGGAGCATTTCAGCACAGGAACCTCAGGTCCAAAAGACGCGTTCTGTTCCTGGCACTGCTTTTTTTTGTGGGATGAAGTTCCCATGTCTCTCTGCTTGTTTGGCTTAAGACACTACCTAATCTTGTAGACTTTTTCAATATTACTGCCACTAATCCATCTTATTACAGTTGGATGCCAGCTTATAAAAGTAGAGTAAACTAAAAGCAAACACGTTGCTGTCCAGTCAATTCTGACTCAGAGAGAGAGAGACCCTGTAGGACAGAGTAGAACTGCCCCATAAGGTACCCTAGGCTGTAACATTTACAGAAGTAGACTGCTATATCTTTCTCCTGCTAAAAGTGGTATAGAAGAAAAGGAATGCTTCGAATTATCTGAACCTGCCTGTTAAACCCCCTACCTTGTGTTTATCTGATTCTCGGAGTAGAATTGGATTTCCGAAAGCAAAGAAAGAGGCCCCAGTCATGAGAAGGCGCTAGGAACCCTATTTGTGACTCAGTTCTCTTCACCTGCCCAAGGCTTTGATGGGCACAGGAAAGGGTCTTGTGGGGTTTGAGGAGACACTGGCACAACAGAATTGCAGGCCCCAGGTGCTAGCCCGGCACAGCCACACTACGTCCCATGCAGTGGGTGATGTGGACGCTGAGTGCTGCTGTTGTTTAATGCCTGTGGTCCTTTTATTTCACTGAAAGCTTCCATCTCGATCATTTTATTCAATTAGAGTTTTTCCTTGTCATACACCTTTCCCAAAGAGCCTCAGCTTGTTACATGTCTGACTTGAATGTGGCTGATTTTAGACTCTCCAACCAGTGCATTTATGCCAATGCACTTACAGAAACACCAACCACGTCTCAAGGAGCCCAGCTACGCAATGGTTAAGCCCTTGGCTGCTAAGGACAGGTTGGTGGTTCAAACCCACCGAGTGGCTCTACAGAAGAAAAGGCTGGGATCCGCTTCCATAAAGACTACAGCCTGGGAAACCATATGGGGCAGTGCCACTCTGCCCACATGGGCTCACTGTGAGTCAGAATTGACTCAATGGTACCTCACAGCAACAACCACGTCTCAGACACACAGATATCTACTGGATGATAACAACGAAAGCTAGTTGTTTTTGTTTGTTTGTTTTTGTTTTTTTTCCTTTTTTTTTGTATTTTTGAGGACTCACCATCTTCTCAAAAATGTTGGGTGTGCTCTCCAGCATTACTTCACTTACTCCTCACACCAGCCCCATAGAGCAGGACTGCTTGTTAAGCCATTTCACAGGTGAGACAGCTAAGGCGTGGAAAAGGTGAGTGATTTGCAAAGATTACACAGAGCAGAGGAGAACAAGGTAGGGGCCTGACTCCAGATTCACTGTGCCTAACCACTAAACCAAACCAAAATTGTTGCCACTGAAGCAACTCCAACTCATAGCAACCCTATGGGACAGAGTAGAACTGCCCCGTAGGGTTTCCTAGTGTTGGCAAAGAATACTGAATACGTCGCAAACTGCAAGAAGAGTGAACAAATCTGTCTTGGAAGAAGTACAGCTAGAATGCTCCTCAGAAGTGAGGATGGCAAGACTTATCTCACATACTTTGGACCAGTCTCATGGAGGAAGGATCTGTAACAGCTCCTATCCAGCTTCAACACTCTGTAGGAGCTTACCGAGCTGATGAACAAATGAATGACAACTCCCCCTTTCACGGTAATGAAGACCATCATCTACGGAGGACGAGCTCTTATTCATTCTTGGAGGCTGCGTCATATTCTGCACCCTCATTCAACTTTTCAGTGTCTCCATCATCACCTATAAAATGAGCACCTGGTGACTTGGGCCAGCAATGAGGCTGAAATAGTGTAACATATGAAAGTATCCAGCAGCCACCTGCAACATTGTCAATGCCTGCAACATTTGCCAGGATAAGCTCTCCAGCTCAGTTCCTTACAAAAGGAGCTCATCAAAACTCTGATGTCTCCAACAAGGGTAAATAGGGTCTATGGGGAAGAGAAAGATCAAATTATAGCTCACAAAATTCTTGCGGGGACATCGACTTGGTCAGCTGAATCCTGGTGGACAGTTGTCTAAATTCTCCACCGTCTACATGTTCTTAAGTGAGCCATTCAATCCTTCTGAGACTCCTTTCCTTGTCTAGGTATAAAAATGAGTATCCTAGCTGAGGAAGTTGTTTGAAATTAGGAAGGCCACAAAGCACAATGTTCTTCAGCAGTGTGAAAAATCCCAGGGAACGTATTTCTAATTTGCATTTAGTGTGCTTGCCATGGTGTCACGGGTATGCAGGTTCCTATTGAAGACATGCTGGTACCAGAGGGAAATAACACACACACACACACACACACACACAAGAATGCATGCACAGACATGCACACGCACACATAGGTATTAGAAATGCATGAGGTACGGGAGATCCGGGTTTAGAAGGTATGTTCTGGTTTGCCCCGACTGGAGATGTCCACCACCATGGGCGGCTTCGCAGGATGTGACCTGTGCAGTCACAAATGACCCTGCACTCAGAGGGGCTCATACTTGTTTTAATGCTCTGCTGTCACTGTTTGGAAATTCTTATTTTGGGGGGGGGGAAGTTAGGGCAGTTGCCTTCGTGTCAGTTCTGACTCATAGTGACCCCACGTGCTGTAGAGTAGAACTGTGCTCCCTAGTGCTTTCGTGACTGATCTGTTGAATGCAGATTGCCAGCCCTTTCTTCTGAGGCACATCTGGGTGTGTTTGAACCACCAAAGTTTCAGTTAAGAGTCAAGCTTTTGACCCTTTGTGCCTTCCAGGGACACCTAATTTTTGAACAAGGGCCTCACAATGTCTTTTTGCACTGAGTCCCACAAATTATATAGCCAGTCCTGTCCTTCACAAACATGGCCCACAAAGAAAGCTGGTGTTTAGAATTTCACTGGAAAAAATGACACAATTGTTTGAGGGAAAAGTGAAAGTTTGGATGGCTATGTTTACAAGCATAGGATCTGTCTACATGAAACCTCCCACTTGGACTTCCTGGCCAAAGCTGCATTTCCTGAGCAATGTGTCCAGAAGGGCTGCATTTCCTTGGTGTGGTTATTGTATTAAGTAACTCCTATAGCAAAATAGGAAAATAGGAGCCCTGGTGATGAAGTAGTTAAGAACTCAGCTGCTACCCAAAAGTTCAGGAGCTCCAATCTATCAACCATTCCTTGGAAACCCCATGGGGCAGTTCTATTCTGTCCTATAGGGACTATGAGTCAGAATCAACCGGAAGGCAATGGGTTTGGTTTTTTGTTGTTGTCACTTTCTTTTTTAACAGCAAAATACATAAAATTACCTGGCTGATGAAATGGGATTAACTCAGGTGTGTTATGACCCACTTCTGTTGTTGGTAAATCTGTCACTTTGCGAAAAGTGATAAAATTGTAAGTTGTAATAAAGGAAAGAGTTTCTTAAAATAAATGGATCCAAAGGCATGTATCTAGTTAATATTGTCATAGTTCTCTCAATAGTGAAAAAGCAGAAGCCCACAAAACTGTGCTCAGACCCTAGGCATGTTATTAAGGAGGTGGGTCATATGGTTAAGTGCTGCACTGCTAACCAAAAGGTTGGCGGTTCCAAGCCACCCAAAGGAACTTGGAAGACAGGACTGGCAACGTGCTTCCCCAAGGGCACAGCCTTGAAAACGTTATGAAGCAGTTCTACTCTGCACACATATGGTCACCATGAGTCAGAATCAAATCAATGGCAACTAACAGCAAAAACAACAGAAAGTTTTGAGTCCCAGAAGCTTGGGACCCTTCCGATATAATTGCACTACAATGCACATGTTGGCTAAAATAAATGCTCTGAGTTTCTCTGTCAGGCATATTTGTTGTTCTTGTTAGGCACCATCGAGTTGATTCCAAGGCAACTCTGAGTGGGTTCTAAGTGCCAACCTTTTAGCAAGACATATTACTGTGGACAAAAAGAGTGAAGACCAACGAGAGATGGGATATTTGTGCATGCCAGTTTATGGCCAACATGCAAGTCTGCCATCCCTCATGTTAGTTACAGTGCAGAGAGCAGACAGGAGAGGGTCAAACAGCACTGTCAGCAGAACTGGGGTTCCCAGGGACCCCACTCAGTGATGGGGATTTGTTGGTCATGTTAACTGTTTTCAGCCCTACTGGTATTCTTCTGGAAGGATTGGGTCTTTTCTGGGAAAGTTTAAAACTCTCAGTTAAATCCATATTCTCAACAGAAAGTTTAGAATGTGCCAACAAAGATCATGACACAGAAAATGGGACTTAAACCATCAAAGGCATTCCCTCTGACCAGCTGCTCCTACAGCCCGAAATTGAACTCAGGTGCGGCTTCCAGCCCTGCTGTCCTAAGCCTAGTCCCTGTTGGGAAGGCAACACTGTGCCACACAAACACAAAGCTGCCAGCCTGGTGGAACACACCTCCAACCACTGGGGCCAGCCTTCTTCCCTGCTTCTCTCAGAGAATCAGCAGATATTTCCAGGGTATCCAGACAGAGTAGCCTGCTTACTTGATGGTCTCCAGCCTCTTTCACTGGGGACTGTGGAATCTGGAGAGAAAGCAGTCCCTTTTTGCAAGTTTTCCTGGTTGATCATCAGCCAACCTGGAAAGAATCCTCCACTGTGTTCACAAGAGCGCAGAGAAAACAATCCATTATTCTGACTTGTAGGAGAATCTAATGCATAATTTACCATTCGAATGGCACTGGGACCTTCCAATTCAGGAAATGACTGGAGGGGACCTGCGTCACCCCGCTGGGATCACCAGTAGCTGCACCGTCGCATTTGCTATTTAAACGCTTGGGTTATACAGAAACAATGAATTTCAAAAGAACAGACTTAAAACTAGAAAGAAAATGTTTAACAGCAGACTGAGGGCTAAAGTTGAAAACAAACAGAAAACAAACAAAAAAAAAACTTAAAAAGAAATAGCTTGGAGGTTTTATAGAAACACTGGAACATTGCATAAGATGCCTAGAGCGGTTGAAATGCGAAAGTCAAAAGACAGGAGAAAGAAAGCTTCTTGAGCAAGCCAGGCCAGGCAGTGGCTCAGCCCCACAAAGCAACTCCTATTTAAAGAAAGATCACAGCACAAACAAGGTCTCATTAGCCTCAAATGAGAATGGAGAATAGCAGAGACAATTGTAAAGAGAGAAAGATGAAAAGACTTAATAAGAGATCCTACAGTGACATGTGAAATGAGAAGCTTGGCTTGAGATTGAGAGGGCCTTAAATCAACCCAAGGAGGTACTTCTCAGAAAGGCACCGGCTTGCTTTCACCAGGTGAAACTGGCAAGGATCCTGATAAAATAAACGGCCACTCCAGAGGCACTTTAGGGGAAAGAGTATTTGAGGCCATGGCAAGAATGAAAGCCTCAAAGGAAGAGGTTTTTCAGTCCCTAAGTGGTGCAAATGGTTAACACACTTGGCTGCTAACCAAAAGGTCGGAGGTTCAAGTCTGCCCAGAGATGCCTTGGAAGAAAGTCCTGGCAACCCACTTCTGAAAGATCAGTCCTTGAAAACCCTATGGACCACAGTTCTACTCTACAGATACGATGCTTCCGTGAATGTGAGTTGACTCAATGGCAACCCACTTGTGCTATAAACTAAAGGGTGACCAGGTAAGCTGGGACAGGTGTTATATTCTGAAGACTCAGAATAAGTGGAGGAAAATGCTACCTGCTTCAATTCTCAACATATGAGAGCTAGAAACATAAAACAACTGTCCTGAAGTTGTTTGTGGGATGTGCAAAAATCCAAATGAGACAACAGACATTTATGAGCTGTCAAACCTCACTTAAATCTTGGTACGATTAATGAAGGAACTAATAAAAAGCAATAACACACCACTTGGTTTGCCGTTCCTAAACTGCTACTCGTTAATGGCTACAATTTTAAATCACACGCGCAAAACAGAAAATGAATGGATTACAAGGAGGTGACCTGTTCAGGCGGAGAGGCACACACCGTGCTAGAACTAAAGGCCCTCGTGCAAACGGTTAACGTGCTTTACTGCTAACCAAAAGCTTGGTGGTTTGAGTCACCCGGAGGTGCCTCAGGAGAAAGGCTCGGTGATCTACTTCTGAAGAATCAGCCATCGACAACTCTACGGAGCATAGTTCCACTCTGACACGTACGGGCCACCATGAGTTGGAGTTGACTAGATGACAACTTCTTTTTTTTAAAAAAAATAAATGGAACCATTCAACATACGTCCATTAAACCCCAGCTATGGACCAGCTGCTGACCTAAGGGTCCTGGAGCTCAGAACCCATCATGAAGTATAGAATCTTTCACTACAACTCATAGTGAAAGCACATACAGGCCTGCTGTCTTCACAACATACACAATTAAAAAGAAAAATGTTGCCATTGAGTTGGTTCTGACTCATGGCAACCCCACATGTGACAGAGTAGGACTCTCCCCAGGGGTTTTCTTGGCTGTACTCTTTCCAGAAACAGATCACCTGACCTTTCATCCATGACTCTGCTGGATGATGTCAAACTACCAACATTTTTGTTAGCAGCCGAGAGTAAACCATAAAATAAATTTTGAAATGGCTATGAAGCCATAAAACTGAAGCCAATGCAGTATTAAGAGAAAGGTCTGGCAATGAATATTAGACAAGAGATCAAATATTGAATTATCAACCCTCATGATGCTGGGACTCAGTGCTCAGGGGAAGAGCTCCGTCCAGCTGGTGCTGATATTTCTCAGGGGTTACACTGAGGCCGGTTTTGGGAGTACGGATAACAACCAGAACCAACAGGCACTGCCATGGTGCAGGGATGTGGCTTGGATGAGCAAACAGAGAATCAAGTCCCTCTCCTTCCTCCAGCCCCGTAATCTCCCTCTAGCACCCACTTTGAGCAGGACCTAACAGGAAGTGTCACTAGGAAAGGGTATTACGGTTGGCAAAGTAGAGGGTCAATGAAAATAAAGGGAACCCTTCATGAGACGGATTGACGCAATGGCCACGACAATGGTCCTAACCATACCAATGGTCATGAAGATGGTGCAGGACCAGGCAATGCTTCCTTTACAGTCCTCTGAGCCTCTGTTCTTGGCTTTCCAGCAAGAAAGCCCTTCATAGTCTCAGGCAGGGTAGGTTCCTCACAATCCCTGCCAACTAGCTCATCATCCCAGCTCCTGAGAGACCCTAATGAAGCTGGGTCAGCTGGAGTCCAGGGATGCCCACTGTAGGGACCTCTGCCCTCCCTGAGCTTCCTGCCTGGCAAATAGGTGCTGTTTGCTGAGTTGCCCTCTACCATGTTGCTCCGAACTCCTGAGAGAGGGTCTTGCCCCTTCTATGTCTCCAGAACTGAACCCAGTGTCTCATTCATGGTAGGCATCACTGAACATTCATTGTGACTGATGGAATGTAATCAAAGGCTCTAAAGGGAAATCACTTCTTGAGGTAGGAAAGCCTACATAGCTCCAGTTTTCATACTCTTACCCTTTAGAACTGGCATCAAACAGAGGGACCATGCCCTCCCACACCTCAGTTCTCAGACCACTGTCAGGGAACATGGCCATAGAGAAATTCTCGCATATCCATTCATGTAAGTAATGACACAGACAGATGCCATATTCTCTCCTGGCTATCTGTCACTTCTGAGTGCAAGAATACGAAGGTGCAGCATTTACAAGGCCAAAATGGAAACTACACAAGACAACCAGGGAAAGCCAATGGAGATTGCAAGGGATCTGATCCAATAGTCAGGAGGGACAGCAATGCCATCATGGACTTGCCAAGGGTGAATATCTCATGTTGGCCTCACTCCTGTCCCACCCTCTTCCCCCTTCCCCAGTATGAATAACCTGATACTCAGAGATATTCATGTAAGCATTTTGGGTCAAGAGCCTGAACACTCATTGGCCAAAAGAAAGGCACCTGCCATACTCTTTCCATTGCTCATTTCATTGTTGTTATGGTTCTCAAGTTGCCTATGATTTAGAAAGAGACAGAGAGAAATAGGAAGTGTCTACATCCTTTCCCACCCTTAGTTGGAACAATGTCTTCTGGGTCCCACTCTAGAGGCCATATGGGGTCCAGGACAGGGGAACAGCTCCAAAGGGTCAGGAGATCCCCATCCTTACTTCGGAAACAGACATTTCTGAGCCCAGTTGCTCCTAAAATGATTCTGCTTACATAGTTCTCTGGTTAGGTTAGAATTTTCTGGGTGAATTCTTGTCTTTCAGATTTGAAATTGAACATGCCTTTGCTTGTTTTCGTTTCCCCCTCTGAGGAAGTACCTGAAGAATAAAATTAAATAAAAAGAAGGGCAGTATTTGCAGACCCTGTATTATCAAATGCGTAAAGTTGGATTAATTGTGGATAACACTTGCCAGTAGTGGCAACAGTATAATCATGAAATTCTCCCTCTGATACTGCACCTGCTTGTACAGTTCAAATTAAAACCTGAAACCCAGCAAATCCCACTTCACAATGACTTTCAGGGCTGGAGCCTGCGAATTAAAGGCCTCCATTGTTTGGGGGGATTATTTCCTTGCCTTTACCAGCTTCAAAGAAACGCGAATCTTCACTCACTTTTCTATTGATCCTTGTTGATCAGATTAACTTTGTTTGGGATTCCTATTGAAACAAAGACAAACAGATACATTTTAAGCACTTTTATGTATAGCTTTGTTTCAGTTCAGAATTCTTATTTTGCTTCTACTTCCTTGTTATAAAGATTACTAGGCAGTTAGTGGAAAATGAGGGAATTACCATAAATTCTATTCACTAAATAGCAACACTTTCAGGCAAATCGTGTCAATTGTAAAATACTTTGGAAAATCAAGTAATTATGTGCAATTAAAACCCCACTGCTCGTTTACTTTCCCTTGTTAATTTATAATAGAATACCTGTGCTCAGAGACACCAAAAGATTAGCAAGCACTAGAAATCAAAGGCATCTCTCAACACTACAAAAATCAAGCCAAACATTTATCCTGCTCGTTGGGTACTTCAGATTTCAGATAAAATTATTTAATACTCTCCCACTCTTTAATAAACCATAAAGAATCTTAAGAGTATTTCCTTGAAGACAGAATGTTCTCGGGCTCTTTGTAAATTTACTGAGGAGGTTTGCTGCCTGGCTGCTCTCCACTTTGGGGCATGACTCAGATACCCAGAGCCGGGATTAAGAACGTTCTCTCTGGGCCACACCGCACCCCTTTTCTCTTGTTTCCAGTCCTCCTCAAGCTCTTACTGAATCTGCACCCAAATTCTTGATTAGAGAGGCAAACCGACAGCCTCCCCCAGTGCCCAGCCAAGAGCCCAGAAGCAGACATCTTGGGGCTGCTTGCCTGGGCTCACCAGTAGTGACCCCTCTTGTCCACAGCGGTGGAAAGGGTACCCCAGGGCTCTTCCCCTGCCAGCGTTTACATGACACCTGCAAATGCTTTCACTGGGCAGCACTGCTCCCCCACCCCTACACGCCCACCACCAGACTTTTGTTCACAGAATATTAACACACGGAAGATAATCAAAACCATGAGCCAACCATGACTCGTGGTGACCTCATGGTGTCCAAGCAGAACCGCGTTCCACGGGGTTTTAAGTGGCTAGTTTTTCAGGAGTAGGTCACCTCAACAACTTTCCTCTCAGGTGCCTCTGGGTGGACTCAAACCTTCAACCTTTTGGTGAGCAGCCAAGCACACCAACCATTTGTTCAACCCAGGGATCCATATGAGAGATAAGTGACTAAATTTTCTCATGGACATTGTTTTGCAACCAACCGAACAAAACTGGGACATTTGTTTAAGAAAACACTAAGAATTTATTCCACTCTTGCCGGGATGGAGCCCTGCTGGAGAAGTGGTTAAGAGCCTGGCTGCTAAAGAAGAGGGTGGCAGTTCGAATCTACCAACCTTTCCTTGGAAACCCTACGGGGCAGTTCTACTTTGTGCTATAGGGTCGCTATGAGATGGAATCGACTTGATGTCAAAGGGTTTTTTGGTTTTCTTGCCAGGATACACAGGGTGACCAGCAGTTCTAGCATGCCGGAATCTGAGGAGATTCCTGCGGCTCCCAACATTCGGTACTAAAACTGGGAAATTCCCTGGCGTACAGGGAAGAGTGGGTCCGCCAACATACGTTATGGACCACTTGTCCAGGAGACTGTGTAACAAGAGATCCGGTGGGCAAACTGTGAATCAAAGCAAAGCCTCTGCACTTATGCTAGATCTCTGACCTCAGGCACTTCTCAGAGCACTCTAGTCCAGTCCATCATCTGTGGAGCAGCCCAACATTCCTACATGTCCGAAAACCCAGTTGCCATTAAGCTGACTCTGCGTCATGGTGACCCCACGTGTGTCAGAGTACAACTGTGCTCCATAACATTTTCAATGAATGATTTTTTTGGCGGTAGATTGCCAGGCCTTTCTTCTGAGGTCCCTCAGGGTAGGCTCAAACCTTCAACCTTTCCGTTATTGGCCAAGTGTGTTAATCGTTTGGACCACACAAGGACTCCTTGACAAATCTGCATGTTTGAAAAGAGCTGGCACATATGCCCTCATGCACCACACAACACTTTATAAATAAATTAATAGGATTTTCCTCGTGAGCCACTTCATCACAATTTCCAGTATCCAATTTCACTGAAGAGGCACTAGATGACTCTCCAACTAGCAGCATGAGAAAAATGAACCTGGCAGGAAGGCCTCAATTTCAGAGGAGAAATTTATTTCTGTAAATGTCCTTTGCCACTGTATTTGGAGCTTCCAATGTGGCAGGAAGAGAAGCCCAAGTGTAGGCCGCCATGATGTGCTGGCCACTCAGCCTGGTTGAAACCCTGTCTCAGGGTGCACAACGGTGATGAGATGAACTCTGCTAAAGGCACAGTCACTAAGAAACCAGTGAGACCCAGGCACTACACAATGAACCAGAAGATAGAACAGAAGTGTCCCACAAGGCCAGGGTCTGTGCCTTTTCTCTTTTGCAACCAGAGAGAGCCCATGGGGCTCTATGCAGAGACCTACAGAGCAAGGGAAGACCCTGGATGGTACGGAGAGTTAACAACCAACCAATAAATCCTCCCACACAGATATGACACTAGGCAATATTTTTATGTATTTTTCTCTCTTTTCATGCATGTCAATATGAATATGTATAAACTAGGGATATATTTCGTACATTGGTTTGTACCCTGACCTTTTCAACTAAAATTGTATTATGAGCATTTCCTTATGGCATTTAATTTTCCTAGAAATATCAGTTTTATGGAATTTAAATTTAAATAACCATATATGAGAATACCATATTGGACAGCAGAGTTCCAGAACTCTGAACAATTAGAGCTTACTTAAGAAGAACATTTTACTTGTAGTTAAAGAAACACCAAAGAAACTATTGGCTAAGTATCTTTTTTTTAACCTATAAAATGTATGTTTGCAATTTTTGTTTGTTTTCTAGTTATTAAAATACTCAATGTTGGTGAACAAATGGAGAGATGGAACCATCATTAACCAATGAAACATATGAATGGATATAAATTTTTAGAATACAATTAATGATATTTATTAAAAGCCTTTAAAAAGGTGTATATCTTTTATATGAACAGGCACTTCACTAAAAAAGACATTCAGGTATTTAACAGATACATAAGAAAATGCTCACAATCACTAGCCATTAAAAAAAAACCACCCAGTGCCGTAGAAATGTAAATCAAAACTACAATGAGATTCCATCTCACTCCAACAAGGCTGGCATTAATCCAAAAAACACAAAATAATAAACGTTGGTGAGCTTGTGGAGAGCCTGGAACACTTACACACTGCTGGTGGGAATGTAAAAGGGTACAATCACTTTGGAAATTGATTTGGCGCTTCATTAAAAAGCTAGAAATAGAACTACCATACGATCCAGCAATCCCACTCCTTGGAATATATCCTAGAGAAATAAGAATCTTTACACGAGCAGATATATGCACACCCATGTTCATTGCAGCACTGTTTACAATAGCAAAAAGATGGAAGCAACCAAGGTGCCCATCATCTGATGAATGGATAAATATTTTTATATTCACGCAATGGAATATTATGCATGGATAAAGAACAGTGATGAATCTGTGAAACATTTCATAACATGGAGGAATTTGGAGGGCTTTATGCTGAGTGAAATTAGTCAGTTGCAAAAGGACAAATATTGTATAAGACCACTATTATAAGAACTTGAGAAATAGTTTAAATAGAGAAGAAAATATTCTTTGATTGTTACAAGAGTGGGGAGGGAGAGAGGTTGGGAGAGGGGTATTCACTAATCAGATAGTAGATAAGAACTATTTTAGGTGAAGGAAAAGACAACACGCATTATGGGAGTGGTCAGCACAACTGGACTAACCCAAAAGCAAAGAAGTTTCCTGAATAAACTGAAGGCTTCAAAAGCCAGTGCAGCAGGGGTTGGGATTTGGGGACCATGGTTTCAGGGGACATCTAAGTCAATTGTCATAATAAAATCTATTAAGAAAACACTCTGCATCCCACTTTGGAGAGTGACATCTGGGGTCTTAAATGCTAGCAATTGGCCATCTAAGGTGTATCAATTGGTCTCAACCCCCCGGGAATAAAGTAGAATGAAGAACACCAAAGACATAAGATAATTATGAGCCCAAGAGACAGAAAGGGCCACATAAACCAGAGACTACATCAGTCTGAAACCAGAAGAAATAAATGGTGCCCGGCTACAACCAATGACTGCCCTGACAGGGAACACAACAGAGAACCCCTGAGGGAGCAGAAGAGCAGTGGGATGCAGACCCCAAACTCATGTAAAAACACCAGACTTAATGGTTTGACTGAGACTAGAAGTACCCCAGAGATCATGGTCCCCAGACCTTCTGTTAACCCAAGACAGGAACCATTCCCAAAGCCAACTCTTCAGACATGGATTGGACTGGACAATGGTATAGAAAAAGATGTTGGTGAAGAATGAGCTTCTTGGATCAAGTAGACACACAAGACTATGTTGGCATCTCCTGTCTGGAGGGGAGATGAGAGGGCAGAGGGGCTCAGAAGCTGGCTGAATGGACACAAAGAGAGAGAGTGGAGAGAAGGACCGTGCTGTTTCTTTAGGGGGAGAGCAACTAGGAGTATATAGCAAGGCATATATAAATTTTTGTATGAGAGACTGACTTGATTTGTAAACTCTCACTTAAAGTACAATAAAAATTAAAAAAAAAATGTAAGCCCCTTTTAAAACTGGAAAAAAAAAAAAAGATCAGATTAGGCAGAGAGAAGCAAGCAGAGATGGAGGAAGGCAGATGCAACACCACATGAAGATTACCAAGGCACCAAGGAAAGAGGACTTTCCCTTGAGCCAACAGAGAGAGAGCCTTCCCCTAGAACCAACACCCTGAATATGGACTTCTGGTCTTCTTAACTGTGAGATAATAAATTTCTGACTCTTAAAGTAAAAAAAAAAAAAAAAAAAGATGTATATCTTTTGACCCATATGTTTTATTTCTAGAATTCTTTCCTAACGAAGTAACTGAAATCTCAGACAATTATTAAGGTACAAGATTATCTATGCCATCAACAGCATTCAGAAAAAAAAAAAAAAAATCCCATATCAACTCAATGTCTGAGAATAGAGGAATGGTTAGATGGTTTATCCAATACGGTGGAAGGATATATATAGTTTAACATTGATATTTCTAGGAGAATTAAATGCCATAGGGAAATATTCGTAGTTTTAATTGGAAAGGTCAGGGTATGAAACAATGTATGAACTATGATCCCTAGTTTATATATATTTGTACTGACATGCATGAAAAAGACAGACATAAAATACATAAAAATATTGCCTAGGGTCATATCTGTGTGGGAGGATTTATTGGTTGGTTGTCCATTTCCTTTTTTATAATTTTATAAATGTTCTTAAATTTACCTAAAGTGTTTCACTAAAAGAAAAAAAAAATCAAAGCCATTAATCCATTTAATCCACTGGAGTCTCATTCAGAAAATGGGTATTTGGGGTAGTAAGTGGTAGCCAAGTAGTCAAGTAGGCCATCTTCTGCGCTTACTGTTTGAAGCCAGAAAGTCACCACTTACATGCATTCTTAGCTGAATTAATGAATTGACTATTGGGTCAATGTGTGAATGCCTTCGGGATATTGTGCCCCTTCCCTTGCTATGTAAAACCAGTTGCACGGAGTCAACTCCAAGTCCTGGCAACCCTGTGTGTGCAGAATGGAACCGTGCTCCATAAGGTTTTCAATGCCCGGTTTTTGTGAAGTAAATCACCAGACCTTTTTTCGTATTTGACTCTGGGTGGACTCAAACCTATAAACTTGTGTTTAGCAGCCAAGTGTATTAACTGTCTGCACCACCCAGGGTCTTCCCTTGCTGTGTAGATCTCTGCATAGTGTCCCATGGGCCCTCTCTGGTTGCAAAAGAGAAAAGGCACAGGCTCTGGCCTTGTGGAACACTTCTGTTTTATCTCTTAGTTCATTGTGTAGTGCCTGGGCCTTAACAGCTTGCAAGAAACTATCCGAGGTATAGCAATTGGTCTCCACTTGCCTGGAGCAACAGAAGAAGAAGGAAAGTCAGGAATAGGAGGAAGAAATGGAATGTGTGGCTAATCACGTCTTGAACAACTGCCTCCATTGCCATAAGACCAGAAGAACTGGATGGTGCCTGGTTACAATTACTGAACGTTTTGGTCAAAGATTCTATAGTGGGATCCTGACCAAAAGGGAGAAAATTGAGAACATAATTTCAAATTCTCATGGAATCCTGCCTTTCTGGAGCTATGGTAGGTGGATGAACCCCTGAAAATATTGCCTTGAGATAACCTTTAGACCTTAAACCAAAAATATCCCCAGAAGTCTTTTTAAAACCAAACAATACCTTAGCTTAACAAGTAAAAAATGTCTGCCTTGGGCATTGTGCTCTTTTAGGAACTATCTATATGGGATCAAATTGACAACAGCAACTCAAAAGGTTAGATAGGAACCTTAGAAAGCAGTGAGTTTATGTTAATGGTGGAGGAACAATTTGGAAAAAGAAAGGTGAGGATGGTTGCATAGCTTGAAGAATGTAACCAATGTCACTGAACTGTGCTTGTAGAAACTGTTGAATTGGTGTGTGTTCTGCTGTGTATATTCTCAACAACAACAGCAAATAAATTGTTAAAATTAATTATTACAGCTACAAAACAATCACGCATGAAGCCCAGGGATTGGAGTTTATGGGCCTGCAGAAACAACTACCTTTCCCTGGGCAGTGAGGCACACGACTAGGCCTCCTGAGAAGTGAAGAGAGCTGCTCTCTCCTTGAGGGTCCTGTCCTCCTGTCAGCCCACTGGGTCTGATGGCTCCACTTGAAAACTCACTGTGTCTATAGCAGGAAACCAGCCCCGATGACAGGGAGAATCAATGAGCTTCCCAGAGTGCACAGCTGAATCCCCTCCCACACAGAGGGCTGGGCAAGAGCTCCAGACTTGCCTTCTAGGCAGGCTTGTGATGAGTAACTTAGTGAATCATGTCAAATTTTAAAGTTTATTTTATTTTATTTTTTACCAGCTACTGAATAATTGAAGAGGAAAGGATGCCTAACTGACATCCTGCCCCAGGCATCAACCTGTCTTGCCACCATCTCACTGCCCGAGACAGATGTCAGAAAGTAGTGTGGCTTCCAGCAGCCATGGTGGCCCACCACCCTGTCAAACTTCCTAAACTCTCCATGTATCAGTTTCTCTCCCCTCACCCTCTGTCAGCTTCGACTTCTACAAAAGTAAACATCCCTCCAAATAAACCACTGAAGAAAATGAACTTAAAAAAAAAAAGGAGTGGCCTTGGCATCTCACTTAGAGATTTGGATATTAATGCAATGATTGCCAAAACTAAGAACTGATGTTTTTAAGGAACCACCCAAGTGTACGTTACCAGCAAAATGAAGTATAAATTACAGGCCACATTTCTTTACCATATTTAACTACTTTCAGAAGCATGTGTGTTTTTAAAGTAAATAAATAAATGATAAGTCATCTAGCAAGTTCTAGTAATGGACAAAATTTCTGCTGTCATAGAAAGGAAGCCTGGAAACCCTACCGGAGAGGTCTTCCTGTCACTGTCCTTGGCAGAATTCTTAAAATTGCATTATGGCAGTGTTCAACTTGAAAAGCCTAACACTTGGAAAGTCTGTTATCCTCTTACTGAATCTTGGGACTGAATGAGCGCACCAAAATTTTTGGATTCTCAGGTTTCTCAGGAGGCTACTCGTCCCACTAAAAATATATGCTGCCCTCCAGTGGGGCTTGTATAATGGTGAAAAATGAAAGAAACAGTCTTTGGCAAAAATTCATTAAGGTAGAAGGGTTATGTATGAGACGGTGCATCCAGGAAGTGTGATTGGGTCAAACTTTCATCTCTTTTCACATTCGCACAGTTAGATTAGCCTTGTAAGCATATTTATGATTTCCTATGTGATAGTTATGCTCCCTATTATAAATATGCTTATAAGACTAATCTAACTATACAAAAGTCAAAAACCAGAAGAGACAAAACAGCCTGAAATTGATTACACATGCAAGCACAATGCACTGATAATTACTGGTGATTGGGATGTGGAAGATGGGAACAGAGAAGAAGGATCAGTAGTTGGAAAATATGGCCTCGGTGATTGAAACAATGCTGGAGATTCCATGACTGAATTTTGCAAGACCAACTACTTCTTCATTGCAAATACCTTCTTTCACCAACATAATTGGGAACTATTTTTTTATACACATGGGCTTAACCAGATGGAATAGACAGGAATCAAATAGACTATCTCTGTGGAAAGAGATGATGAAAAAACTCAATATCATCAGTCAGAACAAGGCCAGGGGCCGACTGCAGATCAGACCATCATTTACTCTTATGCAAGTTCAAATTGAAACTGAAGAAAATTAGAACAAGTCCACAAAAGCCAAAGTATGACCTTGAGTATACCCCACATGAATTTAGAGACCACCTTAAAAATAGATTTGACCCATTGAATCATCAAAGACCAGACGAATTGTGGAATGACATCAAGGACATCATACTTAAAAAAAGCGAGAGGTCATTAAAAAGACAGGAGAGAAAGAAAAGGCCTAAATGGATGTCAGAATAGACTCTGAAACTTGCTCTTGAATGTTGAGTAGCTAAAGCAAAAGGGGAAAAATGATATCAGAAGGTATCAAAAGTGGCTCAAGAAGACAAAGTATTATGATGACATTATGATGACTTGTACAAAGACCTGGAGATAGCAAAACGAAAGGGAAGAACATGCTCAGCATTTCTCAAGCTGAAAGAACTGAAACAAAAATTCAAGCCTGCAGTTGCAATACTGAAGGATTCTACAGGGAAAATATTAAACGACACAGGGAACATCAAAAAAAGATTGAAGGAATACACAGAATCTCTATACCAAAAAGAACTGGTCGACTTTCAACCATTTCAGGAGGTAACATATGACCAGGAACTGATGGTGTTGAAGGAAGAAGTCCAAGCTGCATCAAAGGTGTTGGTGAAAAGCAAGGCTCCAGGAATTGACAGAACACCGATTGAAATGTTTCAACAAACAGATGCAGCCCTGGAAGTGGTCACTCGTCTTTGCCATGAAATTTGGAAGACAGCTACCTTGCCAACCAACTGGAGGAGATCCATATTTAGGTTTATTCCCAAGAAAGGTGATCCAACTGAATGCAGAAATTATTATTAATATCACATGCCAGCAAAATTTTGCTGAAGATCATGCAAAAGTGGCTACAGCACTAGGTTGACAGGAAACTTCTAGAAATTCAATCCAGGCTCAGAAGAGGACGTGGAACCCAGGGAAATCACTGCTGATGTCAGATGGATCCTGGCTGAAAGCAGAGAATACCAGAAAGATGTTTACCTGTGTTTTGTTGACTATGCAAAGACATTTGACTCTGCGGATCATAACAAATTATGGATAACATTTCAGAGAATGGGAATTCTGGAACACTAAATTGTGCTCATGAGGAATCTGTACATGGATCAAGAGGCAGTTGTTGAAACAATAAGGGGATACTGCATGGTTTAAAATCAGGAAACCTGTGCTTCAGTGTTGTATCCTTTCACCATAATGTTCAATCTGTATGCTGAAAAAATAATCTGAGAAGCTGGGCTATATGAAGAAGAATGGGGCATCAGAATTCGAGGAAGTTGCTTGCTGAAAGTGAAAAGGACTTGAAGCACTTACTGATGAATGTCAGAGACCACAACCTTCAGTATGGATTATAACTCAACATAAAGCAAACAAAAATCTTCACAACTGGACCAATAAGCAAAATCATTATAAACAGAGGAAAGACTGAGGTTGTTAAGGACTTCATTTTACCTGGATCCACAATCAACAGCCTTGGAAGCAGCAGTCAAGAAATCAAAAGATGCATTGCATTGGGAAAATCTACTCTAAAAGACCTATTTAAAGTGTTGAAAAGCAAAGATGTCAACTTGAGGACTAAGGTGTGCCTGACCCAAACCTTGGAATTTCCAATTGCCTCTTAAGCATTAGAAAGCTGGACAATGAATAAGGAAGACAAAAGAAGAATTGACGCCTTTGACTTGTGTTGTTGGAGAAGAACATTGAATATACATGGACTGCATAAGAGCATGTCTTGGAAGAAGTATGGCCAGAATGCTCCTTAGAGGCAAGGATGGCAAGACTGCATCTTACATACTTTGGACATGTTGTCAGGAGGGATCAGTCCCTGGAGAAGGACATCATGCTTGGCAGAGTACAGGGTCAGTGGAAAAGAGGAAGACCCTCAACAAGGTGGATTGACACAGTGGCTGCAACAATAAGCTCAAGCATAACAACGATTGTAAGGATGGCGCAGGACCGGCCAGTGTTTCGTTCTGTTGTGCACAGGGTCGCTATGAGTCGGAACCAACTCGACGGCACCTAACAACAACAACAGTCTAAGAATAAACAAATCTATCTTGGAACAAGTACAACCAGAATGCTCCTTAGAAGCAAGGACGGCAAGACCATGTCTCACATACCTTGGACATGTTATTAGGAGGGATCAGTCCCTGGAGACGTCATGCTTGGTAAAGTAGAGGGTCAGCGAAAAAGAGGAAGACCCTCAACCAGATTAACACAGTAGCTGCAACAATGGGCTCAAGCATAGCAACAATTGTGAGGATGGCGCAGGATCAGGCAGTGTTTCATTCTGCTGTGCATGGAATCACTGTGAGTGGAAACTGATTTGAGGGCACCTAGCAACAACAACAATTTAGGGAGCCCTGTTGGGGTTTCTGTGTGTGTGTTTGTGTTTGTGTGTGTGTGTGTGGTATGCGTCATAATTGAAATCCAAAGGTGCCCAGTGTAACCAAATAGAAGACAGCTGCAATGAATTGTACCTCCCATGATCCTTGGGACATTTTTGTTCCAGGATCATGTCACTAGAATGCCACCAGCAACACATGGGAACATGTAATCCCAGTTAATATTTCTCAAAATCCATATTCCCAAACAAAAATCTAAACACAGTCTATTCATCTGCAATCATTCCACCTCTTAAAACACATGCCATCAACAAACAATTCACAACACAAAAAAATTAAGTCTGAAATGATTAAAAGCCTGGCTTTTCTAAAACAATGCACTAGTAACTGACCCAGCGTACAGTGCTTTACTTAGTCTTTGTCAACCCAGAGGCAGGGACATCTACAACATGGTAGACCCTGGTTTGGACCTTAAGCCTTGAAAACACTGGGAAAATTAATTTCTGTTCTTTAAAGGCACACACTTGTGTCCTTTCTGTATAGCAGCACTAGGTAATTCAGAATGTTGATGACGTCAGTCTAAGTAAAAGAATGCTAGTAGGTAGGGTAACCATATACTTTATGTTTCAACCTAGAAAACTACAGAAAATTAAAAATAATAACCGGAAAGGCATTGAGCAAAGTCAATATTGGGGCCATCCCAAACATCCTGGATGTATGGGCATCTCACTGATTGGGGATGGAGAGAAAGAAAAAATTTGGAGAGAAATCTAGGAAAGTACTTATTTCTTGAGACCTCCATGGGCACAGGGTTATATTTGCCTATCCTGATCGTCATTAACCATTATATCACAGGAATTGTCCATTGCCAGGGACATTGTGGGGACTTAGTAAATAACCTTTGAATAATTGGATGTTGAACAAGATAGAATTAAAGATGGACAACTGTAGAAGACATCAGACTGGCTCCCAGGCTTTTGGCTATTGCATGTGTCTGTCAGTTTGTTGCACTGTGAGGGCTTGCATGTTGCTGTGATGCTGGAAGCTATGCCACCAGTATTCAGATACCAGCAGGGTCACCCGTGGAGGACAGGTTTCAGCTGAGCTTCCAGACTAAGACAGACTAGGAAGTAGGACCCGGCAGTATACCTCTGAAAAGTATTAGCCAGTGAAAACTTTATGAATAGCAACAGAACATTGTCTGATATAGTGCTGGAAGATGAGCGCCCCAGGTTGGAAGGCACTCAAAACATGACTGGGGAAGAGCTGCCTCCTCAAGGTAGAGTCAACCTAATGATGTGGATGGAGTAAAGCTTTCGGGACCTTCATTTGTTGATGTGGCATGACTCAAAATGAGAAGAAACAGCTGCAAATATGCATTAATAATCGAAACCTGGAAAATACGAAGTATGAATCTAGGAAAATTAAAAATCCTCAAAAATGAAATGGAATGCATAAACATAGATATCCTAGGCATTAGTGAACTGAAATGGACTGGTATTGGCCGTTTTGAATCAGACAATCATATAGTCTACTATGCTGGGAATGACAGCTTGAAAAGGAATGGTGTTGCATTCATCATCAAAAAGAACATTTCAGGATCTATCCTGAAGTACAATGCTGTTAGTGATAGGATAATATCCATACACCTACAAGGAAGACCAGTTAATACGACTATTATTCAAATATACGTACCAATTGCTAGGGCCAAAGATGAAGAAATAGAACATTTTTATCAGCTGCTGCAGTCTGAAATTCATCGAACCTGCAATCAAGATGCATTGATAATTATTGGTGATTTTAATGCAAAAGTTGGAAACAAAGAAGGGTCAGTAGTTGGAAAATATAGCCTTGGTGATAGAAACAATGCTATGGATTGAATGATAGAATTTTACAAGACCAACGACTTCTTCATTGCAGATACCTTCTTTCACCAACATAAATGGCGACTATACACATGGACCTCACCAGATGGAGCACACAGATAAAAAATTGACTACATCTGTGGGAGGAGACAATGGAAAAGCTCAATATCATCAGTCAGAACAAGGCCAGGGGCCGACTGTGGAACAGACCATCAATTGCTCATATGCAAGTTCAAGCTGAAACTGAAGAAAATCAGAACAAGTCCACAAGAACGAAAACATGACCTTAAGTACATCCCACCTGAATTTAGAGACCATCCGAAGAATAGATTTGACACATTGAACACTAGTGACCGCAGACCAGATGAGTTATGTAATGACATCAAGGACATCATACATGAAGAAAGCAAGAGGTCATTGAAAAGACAGGAAAGAAAGAAAAGATCAAGATGGATGTCAGAGGAGACTCTGAAACTTGCTCTCGAGCGTCGAGCAGCTAAAGCAAAAGGAAGAATTGATGAAGTAAAAGAACTGAACAGATTTCAAAGGGCCTCTGGAGAAGACAAAGTAAAGTATTACAATGACATGTGCAAAGAGCTAGAGATGGAAAACCAAAAGGGAAGAACACACTCAGTGTTTCTCAAGCTGAAAGAACTGAAGAAAAAATTCAAGCCTCAAGTTGCAATAGCGAAGGATTCTATGGGGAAAATATTAAACGACGCAGGAAGCATCAAAAGAAGATGGAAGATATTACAGAGTCATTATACCAAAAAGAATTAGTCGATGTTCAACCATTTCAAGAGGTAGCATATGATCAGGAACCGATGGTACTGAAGGAAGAATTCCAAGCTGCTCTGAAGGCATTGGTGAAAAACAAGCCTCCAGGAATTGATGGAATATCAATTGAAATGTTTCAACAAACAGATGCAGCACTGGAGGTGCTCACTCATCTATGCCGAGAAATATGGAAGACAGCTTCCTGGCCAACTGACTGGAAGAGATCCATATTTATGCCTATTCCCAAGAAAGTTGATCCAACTGAATGTGGAAATTATAGAGCAATATCATTAATATCACAGGCAAGCAAAATTTTGCTGAAGATCATTCAAAAACAGCTGCAGCAGTATATCAACAGGGAACTGCCAGAAATTCAGGCCAGTTTCAGAAGAGGATGTGGAACCAGGGGTATCATCGCTGATGTCAGATGGATCCTGGCTGAAAGCAGAGAATACCAGAAGGATGCTTACCTGTGTTTTATTGACTATGCAAAGGCACTCGACTGTGTGGATCATAACAAACTGTGGATAATGTTGTGAAGAGTGGAAATTCCAAAACACTTAATTGTGCTCATGAGTAACCTTTACATAGTCAAGAGGCAGTTCTTCAGACAGAACAAGGGAATACTGATTGGTTTAAAGTCAGGAAAGGTGTGCATCAGGGTTGTAATCTTTCATCATACCTATTCAATCTGTACGCTGAGTAAATAATCCGAGAAACTGGACTATATGAAGAACGGGGCATTGGGATTGGAGAAAGACTCGTTAGCAACCTGCATTATGCAGATGACACAACGTTGCTTGCTGAAAGTGAAGAGGACTTGAAGCACTTACTGATGAAGATCAAAGACCACAGCCTTCAGTATGGATTGCACCTCAACAGAAACAAAACAAAAATCCTCACAATTGGACCAATCAGCAACATCAAGATGAAAGGAGAAAAGATTGAAGTTGTCAAAGATTTCATTTTACTTGGTTCCACAATCAACAGCCATGGAAGCAGCAGTCAAGAAATCAAAAGACACCTTGCATCTGGGTAAATCTGCTGCAAAGGACCTCTTCAAAGCGTTGAAGAGCAAAGACTTCCCCTGAATATTAAGGTGCGCCTAACCCAAGACATGGTATTTTCAATTGCATCATATGCATGTGAAAGCTGGACAATGAATAAGGAAGACTGAAGAAGAGTTGACGCCTTTGAATTGTGGTGTTGGCAAAGAATATTGAATATACCATGGACTTCCAAAAGTACGAACAAATCTGTCTTGGATGATGTGCAGCCAGAATGCTCCTTAGAGGCAAGGATGGTAAGACTGCATCTTACACACTTTGGACATGTTGTCAGGAGGGATCAGTCCCTGGAGAAGGACATCATGCTTGGCAAAGTACAGGGTCAGCAGAAAAGAGGAAGACCCTCAACGAGGTGGATTGATACAGTGGCTACAACAATGGGCTCAAGCATAACAACGATTGTAAGGATGACACAGGACTAGGCAGTGTTTCGTGCTGTTGTGCATAGGGTCACTGTGAGTCACAGCCAACTCAAGGGCACCTAACAACAACAAGAATAGATGATAGCACCTTTCACTTAGATAATGGGGACAGGAAGAGGAGTGAGCACATCCATGTGTTGCCCCACTGGAGATGAGTCCAATGTGGTTGAATATGCGACTGTGTAACTCTTGACAGATTTGAATCAGAAATTTTGAATCCCATGGGTCAAAGCCATTCCCCATGAATGTTTTCCAGTAAGAATGCATTGAGTGAGATGAGGGACAAAACTGAACTTAGGGAAGCATTGTTGTTGTTGTTGGCTGCCGTCAAGATGGCTCTTACTCATGGGCACCTTATGTATAACCTAACAAAATGTCTCCCAGTCCTCCACCACCTTCATGATTATTAGTGTTTGAGTTTATTATAGTGGCTACTGTGTCAGTCCATCCCATGGAGAGTTTCCCTGGTTTCACTGACCCTCTACTTCACCAACTATGATATCCTTTTCCGGTGACTGGTCTTTCCCGATGTCCTGTCCAAAGTAAGCGAGCCAATGTCTTGCCACCCTCGCTTCTAAGGAGCATTTTGGTTGTGTTTCTTCTAAGACTGATTTGTTCATTCTTCTGGCAGTTCAATATTCTTTGCCAACAACACAGTTTGAATGCATCAATTCTCCTATGTTCTGTATTCCTTTTTCGTTGAGGGTGTGGGTGGGCAAAAGAAAGAAATTTAAGGCAAAATGAATGGAGAAGGATCAAGCAGAGAGACAGAAAGAACATGCAGAAAGGGTGGTATCAGTGACGAGGAATGCCAAGAATGGAATTTAAAGCTAGACTTTGAGATCTGAAGTATAATACAGTGAAGTTCATTGGGACTGAAGGAATCAAATTGTGTCTCTAGGACAGTATTTCATAAAATGTGTTCTTTTGGCTACCTGATTCATAATACTTCAGGTGATTATTTAAAATCCAAATGTTGTACCTCCTCTCTTACCTAATGAATCAAAATATCTCTGGGCAAGTTTCAAGAATTTCAGTGTGCTCCCTGAGGGATACTCATGTTTGAGAGCCAATGTCATAGGGGCTACCCAACCAGATTCTGAAGACCAAGGACTGAACAAATGTTCAGAGATGAGAACTGTGGGGTGGGAAGTGAAAGCAATAAGGAATAGTAGGAAGTAGAGCCTGGAAAATGCCAAACCAAATATTTAACTGAAAACTCTTTTTTCTTCTAGAGAAAATAGTGTTAAAATGAAGTCTTTAGGAGGTGAGGTGAATATATACCCATGGCTGCTTAATTCTTTCAAGCTTTAATTGACCATTAAGGTTACATATGTTGTGCTAAGGAGAGAGAAATTTATAGTGAAGAGGAAAGTTCTATCTCTACAGTGTTATTAGCTGCCTTGGAAGAGTTGGCCTCTGATTCATGGCGACCCCATGCAGAACAGAGCAAAACACTGCTTAGTGCTGCACCATACCCATGATGGTTGCAGATCTGACCACTGCGATCCATAGGTTTTCATTGGTTGATTTTCAGAAGCTGATCACCAGGCCTTTATTCCTAGCCCATCTTAGTTTAGAAGCTCTGCTGAAACCTGTTCAGGGTCATAGCAACAGGCAAGCCTCCACTGAAAGATGGGTGGTGGCTGCACACGGGGTGCATGAGCCAGGAATCAAACCCCAGGCTCCTACATAAAAGGTGAGAATTAGCAGGGGAATGCAATGAATATAACTCTCTTGGAAAACTAGATAATGTCCCAGAGGAAAACAGAATGACAGAAAGAACATGAATCAAGGAAGCCACTGCATTCATCCAGATAGTCCCATGGGCTTAAATCGGGGAGTGATGAGGCTGTATTTGAAATACTTTTTTATTTTTATATTTACTTTTGAGATAGAATTGAAAGGGCACAGTAGATAGATATACCTGTTGCCACTGAGTCCATCAACCCTAAAAAACAAAGTGGAATTGCCCCATAGAGTTTCCAAGGAGTAGCTGGTGGATTTAAACTGCTGGCCTTTTGGTTGGCCGCTGAGCCCGTAATCGTGGCACTACCAAGGCCCCAGATAGATATAGGCAATCACGTAAAAGAATTAAAAATAAGCTCCTGGGTGAGTGAACATGGAGACCCAGGAGGAGGAAACTCATCAGAGCTGGACAGACTGCTGACTGGGGGAAGGGAAAGAGGAAAGTGTGGCTCATCTAGGCAGGGAATTCAAACAAATTTTAATCAGGCATTTCGAAACCTTTCACAAATTTCTCTTTCTGATATGTGGTGGTAAGGCTTGGAGTACAGTGGTTTCTTAGCTGGCTTGACTCGATGATAAAAAGGAAACAGGCAATTCAAGGGACAAGGATGAATTTACAGAAAATCAATAATATTTAAAGCTTGGAATAGTTATTATGGACTTACAGTAGTCCCTGGGTGGGGCAAACAGTTAACATGGCGGGTTGCTAACCAAAGGGTTGGAAGTTCAAGTGTACCCAGAGGCATATCGGAAGAAAGGCCCAGAGATCTACTTCTGAAAAATCAGCCATTGAAAACCCTATGGAGCACATTTCTACTGTGCACACATGGGGTCACCATGAGTCACAGCTGATTTGAAGGCAACTGGTTATGGACTTACAGCATTCCACCACATTACAGAGCGGGTCTGGAGAAGTAGAAACTTCCATTCTTGCATAAGGATTGAGATCTAGACACCTGGGCAGCTAGATTTACACAAACACACTGTTCCACAAAATCACATCCTTTCTGATAAGACTAAATCTTCCTGGAGGGAAGAGCATGAGGGCTGGCCTATTAGTGGAGTGTCTTTTATTTAACTTCTTGCATAACTCCCTTACACAATGACATAATTAACTCAGATACGAGCTGCCCAGAAATTGACTACAGAATTGATGAGGCTTTATACTACCTGACTGCTAAGGAAACTGTAGCAATATCCTATTTACTTCACTATCCTCTACAGATAAAACCAAGGCAACCGCGGGAAGCATGCAGTTTATTCCCTAAGTGAAGATGCCAAGGGGTGTTGATAAAATTTATTAATTGACATTGACTTTGCTGTCTGGCAGATGATAATCGATGATACATTTTGCATATATTATACATGTGTGGAGTTAGCAAAGAAACCATCTAGATGGAAGCATTATTTTTTTCCCTGTGGTATTGAATTATCCCTCCTGCACATGTCAATCAGGAGTTTGTGATATAACACAGAGGGATTGTTCTTCTACTTTATAACCACGGTATTTCTTTTCCCTTATGATAAAACTATTAACTCAGGCTTTGTGTTATGGCCTGAATGTTTGATGCCAAGGGAAGGCTTGCAAGTAAATTGTTTCCATCAGCATTAATAATGGTAATTACTCTTAGCTGATAGCATTATTTTCCCCTATGTTTTTGCGGCTTTGGACTTCTGTTTAATTTGTTGCTGTTGTCAGTGTCGGTGAGTCACTTCTGACTCATGGCAACCACATATGTGCAGAGTAGAACTACTCCACAGGGTTTTCAAGGCTGTAGCCTTTCAGAACCAAATTGCAAACTTGCCTTCTCAGGCGCCGCTGGGTGGTTTAGAACCGCCAGTGTTCCAGCTAGTAGTCAAACACTTAATTGTTTGTGGCACTTAGGGACACCTCTTTAATTTAATACTTTATTTTTTCTTGTTATATCACAAAGGGGAAACCCTGGGGGCATAGTGGCTAGAAGCTATGACTGCTAAACAATTTTACAAAACAGTAATAAGGGATGCAAGTACAGATTCTGGACACAAAGGACATACTGAATCTGACTGGGGAAGGTGTGTCCACGTGTCATTCTCACAAGCAACTGGAGGCTCGCAGATCAACAAATCAGTTGAAAATAATAGAGTCAGGACTCTGACAATCATGTACTTCAATGATTTTTCAAATTCTTATTTAGACACAGACCCTTTGTTCAAACAAAAATCTTATGTGAAAATTCAGTATATAAAATGAGGAATGAGGAGCTATTCTGTCTGAAGAGAAGGGGGAGAGCTTCTTCAAGCCCTCCCAAACTGAATCCTCCGAGATTTCCAACGTGACTCCTGAGTTGTTGTTAGATGGTGCCATTGAGTCAGTTCTGATTCATAGCAACCCCACATACACTAGAATGAAACACTGCTCAGTCCTGCCCCATCCTCACTATCATGGCTATGTTCGAGCCCATTGTTGTAGCCACTGTGTCAATCCATCTCATGGAGGGTCTTCTTCTTTTTTGCTGGTACTCTACTTTGCCAACCATGATGCCCTTCTCCAGGGACTGGTCCCTCCTGATAACATGTCCAAAGTATGTAAGATAAAGTCTTTCCACCCTTGCTTCCAAGAAGCACTCTGGCTGTACTTCTTCCAAGACAGACGTGTTCATTCTTCTGGCAGTCCATGGGATATTCAACATTCTCCACTAACACCATAGTTCAAAGGCATCAAGCCTTCTTCAGTCTTCCTTACTCATTGTCCAGCTTTCACATGCATGTGAGGAGATTGAAAACACCACAGTTTGGGCCAGGTGCACCTTAGTCCTCAAAGGGACATCTTTGCTGTTTAACTATTTAAAGAGGTCTCTTGCAGCAGATTCAACCATCATTTGATTTCTTGATTGATGCTTCCATAAGCATTGATTGTGGATCCAAGTACAAGGAAATCCTTGACAACTTCAATCTTTTCTCTGTTTATCATGATGTTGCTTATTGGTGCAGTTGTGAGAATTTTTGCTTTTTTTATGTTGAGATGTGATCCATACTGAAGGCTACAACCTTTGATCTTCATCAGTAAGTTCTTTAAGTCCTCTTCTCTTTCAGCAAGCAAGGTTGTATCATCTGCATAACACGGGTTGTTAAATGAGTCTTCCTCCAATCCTGATGCCTAGTTTTTCTTCATATAGTCCAGCTTCTTGGATTATTTGTTCACCATACAGATTGAATTAAGTATGGTGAAAGATACAACCCTGGCACACACTTTTTCTGATTTTAAGCCATGAAGTATCCCCTTGTTCAATTCAAACAACTGCCTCTTGGTCTATGTACAGGTTCTGCCTGAGCACACTCAGGGATGGATTACTCTTGAGTTTACTTGTAGTTATTTACTAATCTGTAGTGCACAATTTCATCACATCAAGTGGTAAAGAAAAACAGGTAAAATTGTGCACTACGGATTAGTAAGAAAATACAATTAAGCCCTTGCATATCTTGCTTGGAGCCCTGGTAGCACAGTGGTTAAGAGTTACAGCTGCTAACCAAAAGGTTGGCAGTTCAAATCCACCAGCTGCTCCTTGGAAACCCTATGGGGCAGTTCTACTTTGTCCTATAGGATCACTATGAGTTGGAATCGTCTCGATGGCAATGGCTTTTTTGGTTTGGTACCTTGTTTACTGTAAACTCATATGTACCTTGCTTACTGATTGATCTACCCCTGAACAAATTAAATGTTCTGGAATTCCCATTCTTCACAATGTTATCCATAATTTGCTGTGATCCTCATAGTTGAATGGCTTTGCATAGTCAATAAAACACAGGTATACATCTTTCTGGTATTATCTGCTTTCAGCCAGGATCCATCTGACATCAGCAATGATTTCCCTGGGTTCCACATCCTCTTCTGAGCCTGGATTGAATTTCTGGCAGGGCCTTGTCAATGTTCTGCTGCAACCTTTTCTGAATTATCTTTAGCAAAATTTTACTTGCATGTGATATTAATGATATTGTTTGATAATTTCCGTATCCGGTTGGATCACTACTTCTGAGTAGTCCCCCAAAATCATCCAAGTTTCATGACAAGTGGCTTCCCATGGCTGAGTCAGGCATCCACCTCATTTACCTATAAAAAGAAATTGGTGCCAGGATGGGCAGAGACCAAAGCCCAGGTCTTGGTACAATAAGATTTGACTCCTAATCCAATGCTTGAATCCAACCCCCTTATTACAGGCATTCCAGCTCAAAATGAAGAATCTCTCTGCTCATATATTTCTCAGCTCTGATCTAATTCAGTTTCTCCATAATCATCTGACATATAAAATCTTGTCTCTCCTCTCCTCAGATACCTACGATAACTCATTGCCCAGAGGATAAAGTCCAGACTCGTTGATGTGATATTCAAGTCCTCTGTGATAAGGCCTGGTGTCCTCTTACTCCATCCCTTCATGAAGCCTGGGCTGCTGTTCCACCACTGTGCTCACCATTCCTGAGGCTTCTCATGCTGACTACAGAATACCCTCTACTTGTATTCTTTACCTATCAAAACCCAAGTCATCTTTTAAAGCCTGGTTCAAATGGCAAGTCACTGTGCCCTTTCCTTGTTGACAGGATGAATCACTTCCTCTTTTTACTCCTGAAGCCTGAATTCCTTGCATCATCAGGGTCCAGTCAGAACACAAAACTGCACCAGTTATTTCAATGGAGGAAATGCTAATGTAAAGAATTGTTAACTAGGTATAAAGACTTGTTATTAGGTAGCCAAAAAAGGCAAAACGGGAACATTAAAGACTTCCTGGTGGTACAAATAGTTAACACATTGTGCTGCTAGCTGGAAGGTTGGAGGTTCTAGTCCATCCACAGGTGCCTCAGAGGAAAGGCCTGGGAGCCTACCCCACACAGACCACGGACGTTGAAAACCCTATAGAGCACAGTCCTGCCCTGACACAAGTAGGCTTTCCAAGAGCTGGACTCGACTAGATGGCAACAGGCAAAGTCATTACGGAAGTCACTAATGCAGGAAGCGTTCTCCACCACAAAGGGCTGGGAAATAGAAAGAAATAGTAAAAACTAGAAGAGGGCCCCATACAGCTGGAACTTAGATCTCTGAGGCGGAGACACTGCTTGGTCGGTACTGGATCTATGAAGCGACACGGTGAGTCTGATGCTGTGAGTGTTGTTAAAAAATTGGACTCAGCAGCTGCTAATGGAAGACACTGCTGCTGGGGGGTGGTGGGGGGTGTGAAGGCTCCGTGCTGGTTGATGCCAGAAGTGGTCAGGAACAGGAAGGAGCATGTCCTTCCTTCCTCCTTCAGCCCCACAGTCTCCCCATGGCACCTCCTTTTGGAAGAGCCTAACAGAGAGAAGCCAGTGGAGCAGAAATGTGCAAAAACCAAAAAACCAAAGCAGCTGCCATGGGATAGATTCAGACATATAGAGGCCCCATAAAGTTTTCTTGCCTTATAATCTTTATGGTAGCAGATTGCCAGGCCTTTCTTCTGCAGTGCCACTGGGTGTGTTTGAACTGTCATTGGTAGCTAGTGCCACCCAGGGACCTCAGGAATGTGCAGTCCCAGCCAAGTCACACAGCTGAATATAGAAGGGTGAGATTTGAAGATGAGAGGCAAGAGTTTATGAACTGGCATATCTTTCTTAGTGTTTATTTCTGCCTTGTAAAATAATTAGGTGTTTGTATGTTTTTCCCACTACCTGTCTGTCAGTGTGATGTACTGTGGTGGCTTTCATGTTGCTATGATGCTGGAAGCTATGCCACAACTATTTCAAATACCAGCAGGGACACCCCCTGCCAACAGGTTTCAGCATAGCTTCCAGATTAAGATAGGCTAGGAAGAAAGCTTTGCCTGGTGATCTACTCTTGAAAATCAGCCAATGAAATTCCTATGGAACACAACAGAACATTGACAAACTCACTTGTTTTGGACATGTCATCAGGATGGACCAATCACTGGAGGAGGACATGATGTTTGGTGAAGTAGAGGGCCAGAGAAGGCAAGGGAGACCCTTGGTGAGATAGACCAGCACAATAGTCAAAAGGAAGGACTCACATGTGCTGGTGATCATGACAGTTACACAGAATTGGCCTGTTTCCTTCTGTCGTATATAACGTCCCCATGAATTGGAGTCAACTCGATGGCAGCTGTCTATATATTTCACCTATTGGAGCAGAAACTCCATATCATCAAATGTCCATTTCCTATAGTGGTCTTCCACAAGGTTTGCTAAGTTAGTAAATGAGTAAAGGAGAAGAAGGAGGGGAGAGAGGCAGGGAGAGAGGCAGGGAGAGAGGGAGGAGGGCAGGAGGAAGGGAGAGGAGGGAGGCAAGCAGGCAGATGCTCACAGCAGCTGCGTGGTGGTGATTCCTTGTAACAAGAGCAAGCGCTGAGCCCAGGGCCACGCTCCGGAGCAGGAAAGCAGGGGGGCTTGGGAGGAGAGGGTGAGAAGGAGGGCCATGTCATGAGATCAACAAGTGGACCTGCCCTGGCCCAGAGTGCAGACTGCTGAGCTGGGTGCCAAGGTTCTAATCCTAGATTTATTACACACTCGCTGAGTGACCTTAGACAAACCACTTAACTCAACCCTGGAGATAATGTCACAAAATCTTCAGCTTGTAAAATGATCACCAGCCCTTTCTCACCACCACCACCGTCATAGAGATGATGTGTTTGCTGGCAGTGAAGCGCAGCAGCTGATGACACACAGGACCGACCTCAAATTTTCCATTTTTAGGGCAATTCTGTCTTGGCCGAAGCCTAGTATACGTACACTAAGCCTCGACCTTGGAACCCAGACAAATTTGCATGATGGACTTAACTACTGTATGTTTTTCCTTTTGCAAAACCTGAGAAATGGAGCTTAACTGATAGCTTTGAATTTTTCATGGGAGAAATGACATCAGATTGGTCCATTTATTGCATAAAACAGAACACATGAGCCTTCTTGGTTTAGAAAGGCATACTGCAAGGGGCCTGCTGATTGCTTAGGTGTGAACAGAAAAGAAAGAGGAAAAGTAGCCTGGGTCCCAGGGTAAAATTCATTTTCTCAGTGTGTTTGCTTCAATTCTATAGAGGCTCTTTTGTCTAGAGTTTATAAACCATGGGACTTTGAAACTACTTATATGTTTGACTGCACTGTATCAGCGTGGCCGCATAGCCTTTGATAATAACCAGCTTTGAAAATTTTTAATGTAAGGAATAATATACTACTGAACATTACTTACATTTGTTTTGTGTTTGCTCATTTTAATGAAGGTACCCTCCCTCTTTTTTTTTTTTTTTTTTAACCAGGAAGAAGGAAAAGGTGTAGAGCTTCTTCCAGGATCTTCTTCCCCAAAGCTAAAGGGTATATTGTGTTGTAGTTATTGTTGTTAGGTGCCATCGAGCCAGTTCCAACTCATAGCAACCAATGTACAACAGAACGAAACACTGCCAGGTCCTGAGCCATCCTCACAATCGTTGTTATGCTTGAGCCCATTGTTGCAGCCACTGTGTCAGTTCATCTTGTTGAGGGCCTTTCTCTTTTTCACTGATCCTCCACATTACCAAGCATGATGTCCTACTCCAGGGACTGGTCCTCCTGATAGCATGGCCAAAGTACCTGAGACAGTCTTGCCATCCTCACTGCAAAGGAGCGTCTGGGTGTACTTCTTCCAAGACAGATTTGTTCATTCTAGTAGTCCATCTCTGTCCGTTAATAATCATCCTAGGTCAAAGTAGATGCTATGATTAACCTACTAGTCACCCAGTTGATTTCCAAGAGATGAGATCACAAGCCATGTGGTTTCATCGGAGAGGGAGGAAGTCCCAAAATATGGACTGAGGTGGCATTGAGAAGTCTGGACAGCCTGCCGTCGGCATAAGGGCATTGGGGTGGGCTCTGAAGTGCAGGGCTTGGGAAAGACACCTAGAGGAATACAGAGGACGGAGAAGAGTCACTTCCCTGCTCTAGGAGGTTTGCTTGGTCCTGCCCTCTTCCCTGGTCGGGATATGCCATGATCTTTGGGACAACTTACTCTGTGGTGTGCGTTTGGAAGAGGAAACCATTCCCTTCTCTCCCCATGTCAGTGTCATCTTCCACAGTCTGGTCATGCAAACACACACACAAACACACACCAAAGGTGGCATAAGGCTGAGGAGGGCAGGAGTCTGGAAGCATCTCTCTCTATTTTTTTTCTTACACTTAGAAAGGAGGGATGGGGCTGTTGGAGCCCCAGCCAAAAGCCCCAAATTCCAGACCACTGAAAAGTACGAGACAAAGTCAGAGCACGAGCAAGTCAAGGGCCCCTTGGTCAAGGCATATTTCAAGTTTCTCCCCCTAGATCCATTTCATTAAAAAAAAAAAAAAAAATTGCTTCTCTAAGCGAAATCCTGGTGGTGTAGTGGTAAAGAGCTACAACTGCTAACCAAAAGGTTGGCAGTTCGAAAACACCAGGCTCTCCTTTGAAACTCTATGGGAAAGTTCTACTCTGTCCTATAAGGTCACTATGAGTTGGAATCGACTTGATGACAACAGCTTTGTTTTTTTTGGTTTTAAGCATAGTCCTGGAAAATGCCGATGGGCCCTAAGTAGCTTTAGAATTTCCCAGAAACTTTTCCCTGAACTCCCAAAGCATCTGCTAACCCTTGAGAGGTTACTCTCCATGGGCATTCTATCATGCTGATGACCTTTAAGTCTCATAAACAGATTTTAACTATCAACCAGTGATGTGCACCCATTTCAAAACCCAGAATGCATTAAACTTTCTACTTAGGATGTTTTGTGGGCATGTATTTGTCAACAGGCTTTTTTTTTTTAAAGAGCTTTCTAGTAGGATCCTCTTATCTTTTATCAATTGGTTAAGAGCTGATATGAAGCCATGAGAGGGAGAATGCCATTTGGTCAAAATTTCAACTGTTTTTGGAAGAGTCATGCACCAATCTGCAATTTCGTTTTTTCACCTTCTACCATCCAGCTTTTTTTACCATCCAGCATGTATCGTTCCCTTTAAGGGTTTTACTAGGAAATAATCTTTGGATTTGCTCGATCTGAGAACTGTGTTATCATTCCCAAACTATTATCTCATGTTCTCTCTGGTTGTTACTGCAAGTTGTTATTTGAAAGAAGGCATGAAGTAAATTCATAAGTATGTTTAAAATATGTATTCATGTAGATCTGGTTCTTTGGAAGATGCAACTGTAATCATAATTGAATGTGATTAAGTTTTATGTTATAATTTAACCACTACTGGTGGCTAGAGCATTGGTTTCAAAATACCCAGCGAAGATAAAAATCAGGGATTCTAAAAGGAAACAAAAAATTAATAATTCTTATCAAAATGTTGCATTTTTCTTACAAGCCCATCTTAGTCCGACTCTATGTTAGTAATATTTAATATTTGTGTGACAATAGGGCCCAAGACTGCAATTAAAGTATTTATTAATGAAAATGACAGTGAAACCAAGCCAAGTTGATTCTGAGATGTTCTTATTTCCTATTCTCTTTTCAGCAAGAGGGTGGAAGTCCCTGCGCCTCCCTCACCTCACACAGGCACCGGTCTGCAGAAACCTCTTCACGCAGGGATAGAGAATTCTGTCCATCACACAGGGATAGAGGATTTTGTCCATCACACAGGGATAGAGGAAGGCCATTAAGAAGTCTGAGTCTGCGGCAGTTTGACCATAGAAAATACAGCAACAGTGAGATTTCCAGCGAGAAGCACTCTTCCTGTAAAGGACCTGGCATTAGATGAACCAGTAGCTGCCACTGAGTAGAAACAACTTAGCTTTAGAGCAGTTCCTAATGGACGGCATGGCTTGGCATTACTTGTTACGGATTTTGAAAAGCAAGAGAAAATTTAGGTCTTCCATATTTTAGGAAATTAAGGGCTAATGTCAAAGCCTGGACTGTGATGGCTTCCATGCCTACCAAGTTTGATAACCCCAGAAAGACTTCCTGCTACTTTCCTAAAGGTCTCAGAGGAGCTGAGCTGGGGGCGCGCCTGTAGGTTTTCTGGGTCTGCCACTTCACTGACAATATTAATCATAGAAGAATTCGTCAACGAGACAACTGCCCTGCCTTGCACCTGAAAAACTCTACTAAAACAAAATGAGTTTAAAAACAAACTATACATATATGACAAAAAGCCAGAGAACAGTAGATTTCAAAGGCACTTGCAGGCATAACAGAAGAGCCTGGCCGCGTGACCAGAAGGGCTCCACAGCACCCCCAGACATGATTCGGAGGATCAGCTTTTTTTTTGTGTCTGAGTAGTAAAGTTAACAGTTGCAGCCTCGAAGAGTTAAAATATAAACTTGAATGCATGTCTGCTTTTAAACTGTAATGCCCTACCCACAGAAGTTCTTATCAGAGGTCTGCACTGTACTTGGCAAACAAGGCGTTTTACCTTCTAAACAAATCATTCATTAGGTAATCAAATTCAATTGAGATTACTCGAATTAAATATACACTGCTGTTGAATCATAATTTCTATGTGGCCTAGTTAAAGATGAACAATCTCTTATTCCCGACCAAAAAAAAGAAGAAAGTTTTAGAAGAATTCCCGGGTGGCTGGAGGAATAGATTTATACACTCTTCCACAGAGGTCATTTCCAGAAGGAAGAGAAAGCAAACACAACACGGAGAGGGAAAGAGGACTTCATTTGTCTAGAGATACCACAAGTTCGCGCTTTAAGGCTCATGTATTCTCCGAGCAGACCCAGTGGACGCCGGCAGGAAATGGACCTGGCGGCGCAGGAGACGCCGGTTACTGCGCCTTCGCACACAGCCCGGGTCCTGAAGCATCGGCCTTGCGCAGTTTCACCTGGGTCCTCTAGGTCCCAAATGGAAAGAGCTCAGGAGGCCTACGCTGGTCCGAAAACCACAGGACTTGAGCGAAATGAAAAGTTACTTTGTCCCCACGACAGGCTCTGCCCCAGTCCCCCGCCCTCTCTAATAGCATTAGGAGGCGAAGCCACTCTGCCGCTCCTGGGGGCGCAGAAGTCCCTGCTCGGTCTTTGATCTGCGCCTCTTGGCTGCCGAGAGCTGACAGTCGGCTGCGTGACAGCCCGGCTTTCATTTGTCAGACACGCGTTTCCTAGTGTTCCGGAGCAGGCAGCTACACCTGTACTGCGAGAATTTACATCGCCTTGCTCCGGGATGGCATTGATTTGGGACGGGTGAAATACAAACACAAACTAATTAAAAATTGCATAATGGAGCCCTACAGGAACACGGCAGAAAAACAAATAAAGACAACTGCAGCTGGCGCGGCAATTGTGACTCTGCCCCCAAGCAACCGTCTGGTGACAAAAAATTATAAGCCCGGAAAACCCTCACACCGTTGCTGTGGATCATATCATATCGGAAGCAAAATGGAAATGATTTGGTTAATTACGGGAAGGTTTATAAAATATTCACGTGTGTGCACACGGAGGGAATTTACTTCCTCTAACACTCGGGCCCGGCGCGATTCCAGCACTTCGGGCCGGCCCCTGAGGTCGGTCCTTCTGCCCAGCGTTGGTCACAAGCCCCAGCCAGCTCGGCAGGCTCCCGGGGCCACAGCCCTCCCGCAGCCGGGATCTGGCCAGCAAAGCTCCCTAGACCGCGGTGCGCGCTCTGCGCTTCTCGCCACGCGGGACACTGCGCCCGGTGACCCGCCGGCCTGTGTCCCTAGCTTCTGGGCGTTTTCCTTTCCAGTTTTCCCGGAGTCGCTAGCAGCGTCTTTTCCCGCCAGCGCACGCGAGCGGGGCTCCCAGCGGGGTCCCGCAGCCAGCGCCCTTGGTGTGCGCACTGGGGGCTCTCGGTTTCTCCAGCCCAGAGGCTCAAGGAAAGTCCCCGGGCCCCAGCGTGGGCACGGCCTCAGAGTGGCAGAGTCGCGCGAGCCGGACACCCAGGGGTCGTGGCTGACACCGCATCCCCGCCAGCAGTTCGGGGGGTCTCGGCCGCGGGGACGATTTGACACTCGCCTCGCTGTTGCCGAGCGGGATGACTTCCGGGCCCTGCAGGAGCAAGGTGCAAAGTTCTGAGAAGTATTTAACAAGACTTATAAATCTGGGCTTATGTCCAGACGGAGGGCCCAGCTGGAGCCCGGGGCGCGGGCCAGGTCAGGCCGCCAGCCCCTCCAAGGAGCCGCCGTCCGGCGCCCCAGCCTGCCATCTGCATAGCAGAGAATGGCCATTTTGAAAGGCAGGCGACAAGGCCGCTGCGCCGCCCGCTGCATCTCCATGATGGCTCTGCGTCTCCTCGGTCCTCGGCGCCAAAGATTGGTCCCCAAGATGTCTCTAGGAAGTGAGGCGGTCCCCAAATGGGCTTCCTCCACCTCCTCAGAGGCCGCCCGACAGCAGAGTTGGGGAAGCAGAGGAGAAATACCTCAGAAAGAGTAAAACTGTAAATAAGGGTGCTGCTGGTTTGTTTCATCTCAGCCTTATTTAAATACGGCCCCCGGGGTGGGCCAGGGGGCAAATCAGAGAGGGACCGCCACTGAAGTGGGGGGGAGAAATGACCCCGATGTTTCTCACAGCAGTCATAACAACCCCCATTTAGAGTACTGTCTCTTCAAACAAAACAAAAGAAAAACAAAAGTGAGCAAGTAAACTTTCCTTGAAGCCTTGAAACCTGCACAAAAGTCACTGGGTTCGAAAGTGCAGTTCCTCGCCCCAGCTCCCGCGACCTCGGTCTTTCCTCCGCGTTCCCAACGCACAGTCCTCTCCCTGCCCTGTCGCGCCCTGAACACGCCCCCAGTACACACGCGGGCACACCCGGAGCCACCCGCCCAGCGGGCGCGCGCCCAGCGTCCTGCCTTCCCAGCCTGAGGCCTCGCTGCGGCCCGATCACCGCCTCTGCGGAGCTCCGCGGGCCTGCGCCCAGCGCCAACTGCGGCGGGGCAGGAGCCATTCTCCCGGAGCCCTCGCGCTCCGCGTCCCAGGGCTTGCGGGCTCCAGCCGGTGCCGGGCCGCGAACCGTGCGGAGCTCTGATCCGGCCGCGCAGCGACCCCTAGGTCTGGCTTCGTAAGGCTTCTGGGCGTAGTGACGACCGCTTGGCGACGTGGGTGGGGCGGAGGCGGATGGCTCCCGGGCCCACCTCAGCCGCCTGGCGAGTGGCCGACTCCGCCCGAGTCACAGCCGGGTTAGCCACCCGGCGCAACAGGGTTGGGGGCGGGGGGCGTCGGTCTTCGACATCGACGCCGCGGGAGCCAGGATATTCGCTCCCCGCCTGTACCCTGGAGCCTGCTCAGGACCGGCTTGTCCCTCTTTCGTGCCGCGTGCCTCCCGGGCCACCAGAGAGACGGAGTGGGACGCCAGAGGGGCAGAGCCTGTGAGCCGGGTAGAACACATTGGGGGAAACATCTGTACTCGCGTTAAGCGGATATTCAAGTCAGGCCAAGGCTCTCGGTCGTGGCAGTCCTCTCCCGGGCTCTGCACTTTCGGCCTTCCAGCCCTCCGCCCCAAGTAACCACTGATGCTAAAAAAAAAAAAAAACCAGTGACCGAGGAGGGCCAGGGCTGGCCTGGCAAGACCGAGGCAGGAGGTTCTCGGTCCTTCTCCACGAACTCACCCCACTGTGGTGCTTTGCTGGCGATTTTCTTACTCCTTTCTTTTCTGCGTTGCTTCCTAGTCTCCTAGTTAGGAGTTTTAGGGTTAAGGGCCCAGGAAAAGGAAGGGGGAGGTGAGTTTGGGGGCCCACCAAACTCTGCTCGAACTCCGTTCTTCCATGAAAGGGTTTTAAGCTCAGGGGCTTCCTGGCACAGCCCCAGCCCCTGGCCTGGGCACCGGCTATCCAATCGCCCCTTAGGTATCTTTCAAGGACTCCCTGGGGGGCAAATGCAGGGGCCCTACTAGTGTCCCGTAGGCCACGCGCCCCTTAACTGCCTGGTCCTTAGGAGAGATTCCAGGGGAGTCTCCAGGTGGCCAAGCCAGGCCTCCCTGGCTTACTTGCTGGAGTCTTAGGAAGCTACCCAGGACCCTACCAACATTACATGACCTGAGTGGAAGTGATGAGTCAGGGTGGCATTGAGGGTGAGGAAAAGCCCACACGCTGCTCCCATCCCCTCCCGCACACACATAAGAGGCTCAGATGTCTGTAGTGTGCTGCGCAGGGGATGACTGGAGAGACACAGGGGTGCCAGTCTTGGTGAGGAAGTAGGTGGGAAGATGCCTATCAACCTGTGTGGCTGAATTCTTACACTCGGAAAAGTTTCTGAACAGACATTCCACCTCCACCTCCAGGTCACAGGAGACTTATCTCACCTGTATTTACCTGTCGCCCTGTAATGTGACACTGGAGTTTACTAAACAGGACAGTGGATGGCTGGACCCTTTCCCACATAGCTCTCACCTGCATCGTTGGGCTTGTTTTGGTGTAGGGTAGAGGGGGCTGGGAGTCTGGGATCTGTCTTTGAGTTGGGGGTAAGGGAGGCTGTGGGCTGGAGAACAGAAGGAAGCTGCGGTTAGGGACTTCCTGGAGTTGAAGAGCTGGGTGAATCCCCAAGCTCTCTCTGCAGGAGCACTGGCCATTGCAGGGGGTTTCTGGAGTGCTTGGTGCCGGTTAGCTGGGGGGGGGGGGGGGCAGGGGGAACACACAGCACAAACCGGAAAAAATGCAACTCAGAGCAGAGAAATTAAAGCCTGATTATGGAGCTGGTAATTTGTAATTACTGTTATGGGCGTTATTGTTGCTAATTTTAGGCGGTAGCTCGGTGTCTGTATTCGGGCCGTACACCGAGAAATGGGAGCCCTCCTGATGCTGAGGGGGTCCTAGGGTCTCCAGGCTCCCCGCAGCCGGACAGAGGAGTAGGTGTGGAGGCTACGCTGGTGTCCAGGGTACGAGTTGGCCCAGGAAGGGACTTAGAGGCAGGTCTCCACTCCGCAGCCCCAGTGAGTCCGAGGCTGGAACTCCTGCGGGGCCCAGTGTACCAGAGCACTGCGGTGACAGCTGCTGGGTGTGCACTGGCTTCGGCGCCGCCTAGAAGGGTGGACCTAAGGTCGCCCAGGGAGCCCAGGCAGGTACCTTGGGTGCCCTCCCACCTGCGTCGCCAAGCAGACAGCAGCGCAGAAGCAGCCTCCGGAGCCGTCCCGGATGCAGGAAGGCGAAGGGAACGGGCCGCCCCAGGCCTGGCGTCCAGCGACCAGGGACCACCCCGAGCACACCGCGCTGGACCACGCGCTCCCTCCACCGGGTCTGAAGTTGAAAAAGGGATTGAGAAGGAGAGAGAGGATGAGCGTGTGGCCTGGAAGCGGGGTAGCCAGCCTGGCCCGCACTCTCCACAAAAGTTTACTTCCTGAGGTGCACAGCTAGGGAGCAACGAGGGGTAGCCGGGCCACGCTGGCTACCCCCGTCGTCGGGTGTGTGTGTGTGGGGGGGGCTCCTGCTGCAAGAGCGCCTTCTCTGCAAAGAAAGGAGCACCCCCCTCCCCGCCGCCCTCGAAGACCTGCCTCTGCTCCCCGCCTCTGCTTCCCTTAAGGCTGTGGCTTCTCAGCTGGGGTGGCCCTTTCTCAAAGTTTTCCCAATGAGAAAAGAAGTAGAGTTCGGCTGCTTCCCGGTCGCCAAGTGTAGCTCAGGGCGGACACTGTCAGATGATCCATTATACCTAGAGGGCCGCCAGGAAGCTGCTTCGGGGCAGGAGTGGCCCAGGTCGCCGGGGTCGTGGCGCACCCAGCGACCCGGAGTCCACTTCTGCCAAAAATGTCCGGGGAGGCCGAGGCCGCGCGGTTCTCAGAGGAGAGGCCTCTGCCGGGCACCGATGCCGGACCCTCGCACTCCGCAGTGGCCCGCGGGCCCCGCCGAGCCCTCCAGACCTCCGCGGTGGAAACGCCAGCGCCCAGGGGTTCTGTGAAAAAGGAACGCCAGCTCGGCCAGGAGCAGCCAGCCCCGGCTTGGGACAGCTGCCGTGCCGCGTCGCCAGGTTGCACGCCGGCCGGCGGGCTCTGGCAGGAGCTGGACCCCCGCCCCGCCGGCCGCGCGCCCACCGCGGGCGAGGTGGCCCGAGCGCGCGGCACCACGTGCTCGCGGGCGGGGCGGGAGCGGCGGGCGGGGCGGGCCGGGGCGGGGCCTGCGCTCCGGGGATGCCAATCAAAGCATCAACTTCAAATTGTCCGGGCCAGCGCCGCCGCCGAGCGGAGGGCGGCCGCCGCAGTCGGCGCGCGATCGCGGACCGGCGCACCGGGACCGGGCGCCAGCGAGCTTCGGCCAAGGCCAGCCTGCGCCCTCCCGCCCGCCCGGTCGCCCCGGGTCGCCGCTCCTCCCGCCAGTAACGCTCGCCTCCTCGCCGCCGCGAGTCCGCGGACATGTCCTTCCCGCAGCTGGGCTACCCGCAGTACCTGAGCGCCGCGGGGCCTGGCGCCTACGGCGGCGAGCGCCCGGGGGTGCTGGCTGCCGCCGCCGCCGCCGCCGCCGCCTCGTCGGGCCGGCCCGGGACGGCGGAGCTGGGCGCGGGCGCGGGGGCGGCCGCCGTCACCTCGGTGCTGGGCATGTACGCGGCGGCCGGGCCGTACGCGGGCACGCCCAACTACAGCGCCTTCCTGCCCTACGCCGCCGACCTCAGCCTCTTCTCGCAGATGGTGAGTGCGCCCGCGCCGCCGGGCCGGGGGACAGGGCGCGCGCCAGGGACAGCTGCGGGGTCGGCGGCGAGGAGCGGCCAGGGCCGCGCGGCCGAGTCGGGGCTACAGGGGGCTAGCCCCCGGGGACTAGCAGCGTGGAGAGGCCCGCGGGGGGACGGTCGCGCCATCTCGACTCCAGGAGGCGGCAGGCTGGGTTGGGAAGAAGTCGTACTGGCGGGTCGGGGCGGAAGAGGCCGCCGGAGCAGGCCCGGGGCGCACGGCCCGCGCGGGAGGTCGGGGCCAACTCGCAGGCCCTCCGGGGCCCGGCCTCTCGGCCCGGGCGACCAGGACTGTCCTTCCCGGCCCGCCGGCTCCGCTCCCGCTGCCTCGTCAGCTTTGACCCGGGTCCAGGAAGACTCGCTTTTCCCCTTCCTTGGCAGAGCTGAGACAGTTGTAGCCTAGTTTCTCAGATGGAAGCCTTTAGAGACCAGTCGAGTCGGTCGAAATAATCGTAACAATAGAGATCGGAAGAGCAGGAGGAGTCTCAGTTTTGGCGTGTGTTCAAATTTAAGGTTTTTTTTTTTTAATGGAATATAAGTTGAAATAATTTGAGGAGTCTGAAACGGTGTTTGTTTTGACTTTTCTGAGTTGCCAAAGTTTTCATTTGCACCGAAAGAAAAGCACTTTTCTTTCTAGCATTACATAATGGAGGATTAAAGAAAACAGTGTCCCAGGGCTTAAAATAAATGGTGTCCTCGGAGCCTTGCGTCCCTGCGGGTGTTAGATGGGGGAGGGGGCAGCAAATTTAATTCCCCGCAGGGATACTGGCCGGCCTGTCGGGCGACATGATCCATTTTCCTTGGCCTGATGCAAGGTCGCGGCTTAAATTTCGGGCTGCTGGCGAATTGCTCGGGGAGCAGTGGGTCGGCGAGTGGGCCCTTCCTACGCCGCTGCCGGAAGATTTGTGCGATATCTGGGCACCACAAGTCAACCCACTCCCCGAGGAGACCTAAACGAAATACCCGGCAATTGTGTCCCGGCGAAACGGCCGGTGTGTTTTCCCTGTAACTTTTCTTGTAGTTTTGGAAAAAAAGTGTAAATAAAACAACCCTATTTCTGTGAAACCCCCCCCCCCCCACTGCCTTTCAGATTGCTTAGGATATCAGAAGATCAGCCCCCATTTTGTTCAGGCGGCCGGGAGGCCGGGAAAGCGATGAGAGATTTACAAGGTGTCCTTTCAAAAAGAATTCCCAGCAGAGAAGAGGCCGAAATACCTCTTTTACAATTACAACCGAAATAATGACAATAGCGCAAAGTACATTTTGGAGTGAGGAGGAACAAACGAAATCTGGCCACAGAAACCATTTCTCTGTGGCCTCCGCCTCCAGACTAATTTAGTCAAAGGAGTCTTCTCACTCTCTACAACTTTCTCAGAGTCTTGAGTCCTCTTGGCTAGTGTAGCAACTCCAACATTTTAGCTTGGAGATCAGTTTTTTTTTGCAGCAATTCTGAAGACAGATATGTCCTATTTAGGAACCCCCCTGTGTAGGCTTGCGTGGGGGACGCAGTGAGTGTCTGTTCTCCATGTGCTGAAGTGGAGAAGGGAGATATGAGATTTTTCACTAAGGAGTCAACAGGTAAAAATCCTCCCCAAAAGCGTGTTTACTCCCTCCTTCTCCAGGCCGTTCTTGGAAAGTAGAGCCGAAACTCCAATCCCAATTCTAGGCCTCCCTTTCTAAGTCTTTATGATTAGGTGTTTGGAAGTTAAAGAAGAAAACTGTGAGCGAATGTCTGGGCAATTTATGGTAATAATGAGGCCTAATGAGGTTGTTAGAAAGATAAAATGTTATTTACCAAAACACCTGATGGGATAATTTGACTCGCTGTGTTTTACTACTGATGATAAAAAGAATATTGATTGCAAATAAATCATGGTCTCTAAATGCCTGCAAACAGTTCATGCTTGCTCCCTCCAGATCAAAGGCAAACTTAAGAGATAAAGTAACCAAAGCACAGCCTAGGAAACCGAACCGGTTCCCCTTCTCCCGGCCTGCTGCTCCTGGCCTGCGCGTTAATATTTTACCAGATAAGCCCTCCTTTTGTATTTAAGAAAACAAATGGTGTTTTTGTTATTGTTATCAATGATGGCCAGGATTAAAATTTTAAATTACCTGTCACCACTGTAGGCCTTTAAGTGTGAGCGACTCATTATATGCAGATTAATTTTGGAGCAAAAAGGAGTGTGCTTTCGTTTCAAATTGCTGACGGATTTGGACTCAAAGCCGAGCGGGAAGGTTTATTTTGTTTGACCTCCTCGGGCCGAAGGGAGGGGGCTTGAGTTGTCGGTTTTTCACGTTTGAAAAACAGTTTCTATCACTCCAATTAAAAGATTTTCCTCCTCTAGCTAGTGGGAGACGAACTTGGAGATCCAGGTTTTTGGAGCTCTTGGTGGGAGGGCGAGGCTGCAGGCAGCTTAGGGACATGCAAGCGGGGAGGCTGGGGGGGCTTCTGCTTTGCTCCTCTGGAAGGGAAACGCACTCTTGCTGGAACTTTTCTTGAGTGTCAAAAGCGTTCTCCGCGATCAGCTGGCTCACAGTTCCTGGCATCCGATCTTGGTTTTGACTCTTTCTTTCCACAGGAGGGGACTGGGGCCCACTGCTCTGGGAAGGACGCCTAAGGCCCCTTGAACTGCCTAGGGCTGCCCCAGTGGATGGGGGGAAGGGAGCGGCAGTCCCTTGCCTTTCCACCTTCGGGGACTCATGTCTCTCTCTCCCTTCCTCTCTCCTCCCTGCTCGGCCTGTGGCTGCAGGGCTCACAGTATGAACTCAAGGACAACCCCGGGGTGCACCCTGCCACCTTCGCAGCCCACACGGCGCCGGCCTATTACCCCTACGGCCAGTTTCAGTACGGGGACCCCGGGCGGCCCAAGAACGCCACGCGCGAGAGCACCAGCACGCTCAAGGCCTGGCTCAATGAGCACCGCAAGAACCCCTACCCCACCAAGGGTGAGAAGATCATGCTGGCCATCATCACCAAGATGACCCTCACTCAGGTCTCCACTTGGTTCGCCAACGCGCGCCGGCGCCTTAAGAAGGAGAATAAAGTGACGTGGGGCGCGCGCAGCAAGGATCAGGAGGACGGCGCCCTTTTCGGCAGCGACACTGAGGGCGACCCCGAGAAGGCCGAGGACGACGAGGAGATCGATCTGGAGAGCATCGACATCGACAAGATCGACGAGCACGACGGCGACCAGAGCAACGAAGACGACGAGGACAAGGCCGAGGCGCCGCGCACACCCGCCGCACCCACCCCGCTCTCCCGGGACCAGGGCTCGCCGCTGGCGGCCGCCGACGCGCTCAAGCCGCAGGACTCGCCCCTGGGCCTGGCCAAGGAGGCCCCCGAGCCTGGCAGCACGCGCCTGCTGAGCCCCGGCGCCTCGGCGGGCCTTCAGGGCGCGCCTCACAGCAAGCCCAAGATCTGGTCCTTGGCCGAGACGGCCACGAGCCCCGACGGCGTACCCAAGGCCTCGCCGCCGCCGCCTGCCGGCCACCACGGCACACACGGGCCGCCGGCCGGCGCGCCGCTGCAGCACCCCGCCTTGCTTCCCAGCCACGGACTGTACACCTGCCACATCGGCAAGTTCTCCAACTGGACCAACGGCGCCTTCCTCGCTCAGGGCTCGCTGCTCAACATGCGCTCCTTCCTGGGCGTTGGCTCGCCCCACACCGCGCCCCACGGCCCACACTTGCCCGCGCCACCGCCGCCGCAGCCGCCCATCTCCTTGGCCGCTGGGGCGCTGCACGGCGACAAGGCCTCGGCCCGCAACAGCCCCACACTACCAGGTAGTGCACCGAGAGTGCGCGTCTCGGAGGGTACGGGAGTCGGGCGAAGGTCCAGGACGTGGGTAAGAGGCCTTGGGTGCCGAGCTCCGGGACAGAGCAGTAAGCTCTGAATTCGCAGAGCGAGGCCTGCCTGGGACTGAGCTGGTGGGTGGGGGGAGTTATTCCCAGCGTTCTGGCCCTAGTGGCGGCCTTGGGTGGGGTGAGGAGGAGGTCTGAGCTCCTTGCCGAACAGTCCCCCACACCACACCTGTCCCCGGTCCTAATGCTTTGCTCTTCCCCTCCCTTGCAGAGAGAGACCTTGTCCCCAGGCCAGACTCTCCAGCACAGCAGTTAAAGTCGCCCTTCCAGCCGGTGCGCGACAAGTGAGTGCCGTTTGCTTTTGCTACCAGGGTAGGGAGGGGGCATTTGAGTCGGGGACAGCGGCGGAAGGGGGCCTGGGCGGAGGTGGGGGGCTGTGCACCTGGGCGCCAAGCACCGGCCCTGCGCGGGGTCTAGCTGAGTCGCCTGGGTTTCTCTGGACCCGGGAGCTGGGCAGGGGAAGCCACCCCGCCCCCGGGCGCAAGGATGGCGGAAGCGGCGCCGCCGGGTCGCAGCGCCCATCCACTGACTGGCTCGGTGTCTTCTTGTCTCGCTGTTTCCCTGCAGCTCGCTGGCCCCGCAGGAGGGAACGCCGCGGATCCTAGCAGCCCTCCCGTCCGCCTGATTAAGGGTCGTCCTTTACTTTTGTGGGGGGAGGGGGGAGCTGGGGAGGGAGGGGATGGGGGAGGAATTAAGACAAATATTTCAGACTGGTGTAAAGGACAAATATGGCCACGACGTCAACGACTCCCATCCATCGCTTTCTGCAGAAAGGGGCTCGTCTCGGCCGAGCTCGGTCCACGCGGCCTCGGCTCAGATGGCGCTCGCCATACTCTGGTTGATTCTCGGTGCGGTAAAAGCCCCCAAGTGCTTGTGTCTTTTTTTTTTTTTTTCTGTATATAGAGTGACTTCAGATTGTAAATAGCGCGTCAGCGAACTTGTCTAAATAATCATATATTTTTGTCTAATAAACTAAATGAAATGATGTCCGCTGCCCCTGCTGCTGTGTCTACGGCTGGGAGCGTGGGGGTCCTGTGTCCCAGATTCCTGGCCTGGGCCGGTTCCTGGGGCCGACGCTTCGGGGAGCAGCCCTCAGGGAGGGTCTGCACAGCCTGTTTCCACCAAGAAGCCGGTGTTTCAAACAGTCTTTTCGATGCTGGTGCTGGTCGTTGCCGTGGTTGAGTGGTTATATTGTCACCAGAGCAGCTTCTACCTGGCACCTTAATTCTTTCCCACTGTTAGACAAACATTTATCGAGGGCACGCCTTTCTCAGGACATGAGTTCGATTTGAGACAGTTTATAAAATGATTTTTTTTAAGTGGACAAAAATGGGGGAAAATGAAAAGGATTTCCAATCAGGCCCCCAAAGGATAAGTTCCGATTCGAAATCAATTTATAACTAGTGGCTCAGTGGTGCACGGTGGCGCCGGGGAGTTTTGTGGATGGAGTGAGGAAATAATGGAGTATGAAATTTGGGTTGGAATGTATTTTTTTTAGTTACTTAGTTAAATCAAACGTGGAGAAATTGAAAGGCTCTTTTAAACTCCTCTAATGGGCGGACAGCGACGCGGTGGGGGGCTCTCTGGGCGATTGAGCTGGGCCTAGGGCAGTGGCTGCTGAGGCAGGGAGAGGAGAGGGAGCCAGTGTCTCTCCGGGACGCCCCTTTAAACTGTGCCACGGACCGCGTCCTCCAGTCCTGCGACAGAGCACCCCGAGTCCAGAAACAAATCCCCAGATGGCCGAGATCGGGGCAGCCGGGAAGGAGGCAGCCGGGAGCAACTTTAGGCGATAATGCGGGACAGGGCCGAGTCGGAAACGAGCCAGCCTGAGATGAGCCAGGAGAATTTCCGCGGGTCCTCCAGAAATCCGGGCTGCTGCCCCGTCTCCAGAAGAGGCCCTCCGGGAGCAAACGATTTTGTGCCGATGTCGTGCACACGGAGAAAGCAAAATGACCAGCGAAGATGCGGGCTGCTGGGGACAGCGGGAGCGCAAGGAGAGGGCCGTGTCCCCGCCGACGGACAGGACGCCCCCCGTCGGTTCCTGAGATGCTGTCTTGGGTCCCCTTTCTGGCCCGGGCGCTGCGCCCCTCCCGCCCCTCAGGGCTACCCACGGGCCAAGAGGCGCGACTTGGGAGAGGGAAGTGCTGTGCGGGTGTCTGCACCCTAGGCTTCTCTGCGGCCTGAAAGAAGGCGGTTTTCATTGGGGACCTGGAGGCGCGACCCCACGGGGCTCGGCTTCCCCTCCTGGCGCCTGCGTCCGACTCCGGCCCCACTTAGTCCCTCTCCCCTTCCCCGCCGTCCGATTGGAGGGCAGGGTCCCTTCCCCGACCAGAGGCTGGAGGAAATGCTCCGGGAGGAGGCGCGAAGGGCGCCGCGGACAGGAAAGGGCAGGGCGCACGTGGGGCCGCGCCGCGGCGCTGGGCGGCGGGCCGGTGCTCGGAGGAGCAGAGTCTGGCTGGGCCTGCGGCGGGAACGGGCTGAGTAGCCGCGCAGCGCTCCGCTGTACGAATTGGGCGGGCTTGCGGCGCCCTCTATGGGCCGAACGCGGAATGAAGGCCCGGAAGGCGCTCAGCTTGCTCGGAGGGCGTGACCCAAATCTGGGGTGCTGGGCCTTGGGGGTCGGGGTGGGCAAGAGGCCGGATTTGGGGCGGTGATTTGGTCTGTGCTTCTGGAGGCCATCCGCTCATTGTTTGTGTGGGTCTGTCGGGTGAGGGTTCTGCTGGGTAGGTTGCTGGCAATTGAAGGGTGGGGGGTGGGGTGAGGAGTGGGCCCCTAGCTTCACGCATGGCATGCCATTTTCCAGGGTGGGGCTCGCGGAATGAAAGAGGTGTTCCCTGCCTTCCCTCGACGCCAGGGCTTCAAGCATCACCTCAGCACTGAGCTTCACATCCCAGAATGCATGGAACCCTGACTGCTTGGGACAGAGGGACGCCGAGTCCTTGACGAAACTGCATGTAGCGAGCGCCAGGACCAACCACGTCCTGTGCATCCGATGAGAAGTCTCGTTCCGGAGGCACAAGCGGGCCTCCAATATGCGCTGGGGCTGCCCTCCACTGACTGCGGGAAGCAGCAGGTGGGATTCAGGTGGAGGAGGCGAGGTCTTTGCCGCTGGCCAGCCTGGGCTGGCTCGCTTTTGTTTCCCTGAGTCGAATAGTTCTGCTCTTGCAGGTTTCCGCTCCCCGGACAGCCACATTTCCATGCTTTTCTTTCTTCTTTGCAAGACATTTGGGAGCTCCAACGCTGCCACCTGCGCAGGTCGGCATGTGCTCACCTGTGGGGGGTTTGAGGCCACGGAACCCAGCGTCCTGGACGTCGTGGAATGTATGGGCTCCCTCTTGGGGACTGAAGCTTCCCACTGCAAAGAAATCAGATCGCCAGCTCGGGACTGATTTTCCCCAGTGCAAATCTAGAAAAGAATTTTTAATGAAGCGTCGAAGAGCATTTTTTGTCCTTTGTGTGGTATCTGTTGACTTCTCTTCCAGCCGCTGCACACCTGGCTGTCAGCACCTCGAGGTGTGCGCCCCGCTGCCAGCGCAAGGAACTGGCGTTTCAGCTGTCCAAGTGTCAGGGAGTAGCAAGAGAAGGTGCGGAAGCCGCCTTTGCTTCCAAGGCCCAACCCATCCATCCAAATCTCCAGAATTTCCTGTCTGCAAAGGTGTTCTCCTCCCCACACCCAGGGAGAACTCCGAGGGTGACAGCAGCTCGGTTAGGGGCACGGAGGAAGATGAACCCCAAAGGGGTGGCGCCGAGGGCTGTCCACCAGACTCCCGTTTGCGACGTGGGACTCCCCCTCCCCCGCGAGGGTCAGGTTCCCTACAGGAGGGACGTGGTGTCCTGCGGGGGATCTAGCCTCTATAGATCCTTATTCTCAGGGCAGGCGGGGGGCAGAAACTTACCAAATCAGGGGACCTTCTCTCTGCTGCATCCTAGGCCAGCCTGAGGTGACAGGCCCCCTCCCCGCCCGGGCCAGAGACCTTGGGACCCCGCCCCAATCGTTGACCTGCTGGAGTCTCTCTGCTCTCTGCTCTTGCCGTCCTTACCTCCCTCCTCCGATCAGTTATTCACCAGCACATTTATCTCTCCTGCAATATGGAGAATTCATATTCATATTTCGGTTTTAGTGGGCTGACACTGATTAATGTTAGAAGCGCCATGGCTCCGAGAGGCCCGCTACCCCATGAATCATGCCCTATAAAGTTTCAGTCGTCCTTGTAGATGGGACACTGCCAGAGAGCGAGAGAGCTGGGCTGAGAGAGGGATGGGGGAAGTAGAGAGGAAGAGAGACAGGCCGGGCGCCCAGGGATGCCCTGGGTTATGAACCCTGGTCCTAGGCCTCTACTTGGAGGACCTGACCCCTTGCCTGAGCCGGGGACGACGGTCCCTGTACTCCCCAGCCAGCTGGTCCCAACGGTGCGAGGTCAGGCAGGCCCGAGGACTCCTGCCTGCCCAGGGCAGTGTTGGGACTGGGGTTGTGGGTGCCATGTGGATACTGGGGTGATGGACACCAATTCAGGGAGGCTGGAGTCCGGTAGTGTTCGCGAAGCCTTAGGGCTCAGTTTGCGGGCAGAAAAAAGGCTTTACCCCTAGGGTGCAAGTATATCGGGAAGGATGGCAGGAAAGGGAACCTAGAAAGGACTGCTGAGGGCCAGGTCGGCTCCGCATCGTGGGCGCAGGTTAGGGGTGCCCCAGCGGTGGAGGCTTGCAAGGTCCGACAACCTCGGCTTCTGTGCAGGGTGGGCCATATCAAGGAGTGGAGCACTATGACAGTTGTCAGCTGGGCTCTCCCCCGGCCCCGCCCCCGGACAAGAGAGGGAGGGGCGTTTCCGTGCCAGAAACTGAGCGCGTGCGCTTTGTGACTGCCAATGCTTTCCAGGCCTAGGGGCAGCCTTCCCATCTTATGGCTCCGCTGGCCTGGCACAGGGAGGTGACTCCAGGTGAGTCGAGTGAAGAGGGAGGCCCTGGGGGTCAAGGGTCCAGGGTGGGGAGTAAGGAGGTCAAGCAGGGCGGTGGAGGAGGAGCGAGCTCTGGGGAAGGAGACAGCGCCCAGCAGCCTACAGTGGCCCCTAAACTTAGTACCACAGCCCTTGTGAGTGGGTTTGGGCGGCAGCGGACACTTGGAGCGGGCGAGCCCTGTAAGGCCCCAGAGAACGTGTCTTCCCCGGAAAAGTCTTCCTGGGCTCTGTCTGCCCACCCTGGGGCGTCGAATGAACCAGCTTAAGTCCCACCGCAAGTAAAAGGCCCGGCAGCGGTCCACACTCGGCTCAGCTGGAGAGGGGCTCTTAGGCGTTTTTCTTTCGCGCGCCCCACCGAACCAGCGGCTCTAATTATGGCTCCCACCTGCAAGGCCTCGGAAGGTCATCCCTCGGAGACTCCTGGCGGCATTTTGTTCGCTGGCGCCTGGGGGCTGCACACAGACCCCTTTCGGCTGCCAAGCACGCCAGTTGAAAATGGTCGTTCTCAGGGCGAGCACAGAGCCTAGCGGGGCTCGGGGAAGAGGCCGGCAGATCCTCAGCACCGTGGGCGCAGGGCCTAGGGCTCCAGTTCAACTCTTATAGACCTGCCAAAATGTTCGAATTTCTTAAAAATGAAAACTAACGAAGAAACAGAAACAAACAGATGCCCTTTTAGAGCCAAGAGAATTTTAATATAAAACACCAATATATTGGCCTTTATACCAACGAAACAGTAAAATATAATTTTTAACATTTGTTTTCAATGGAGAAAGGGGCCCACGAAGGAAAAGTCGCCTAGGTGTGGCCAGGGATAGAGAGATACCTGCAGAGGCCTGAATTTCTTGGATTGTCCCTAAATGAGGGGAGGGGGACAGGGGCAGAGGTCCCTCTGACCCAGTGACTTTCGCCTCAGCAGGTCTTTGGTGGTGGGGACCCTCCTGGGGGTCAGTTGGCCTCAGGAGCCCAGGCTGCTGACCTACAGGGTCTGAACAAAGCAGGAGTCACGCCGAGGCAGCGCAATTACCGGAAGGCCCAGTGCCCTGGTCCTGGCCTGGTGCCCACGGGGAAGGGGAGGCCTGTCCTCGCCTGATGCAGAGAGTCCAGCAGCCTGGCTGTGGGCAGAGGGTGGCAACTCCTTCTGTGCTTTGCTGTTGGGCTTTTGAAGACAAAGAGGTTGTCTCTGATCCCCTAATCTGTTTATGCAGTGTCCTGAGTGCACTGGCTGAATGCAAGGACATCACGCCCCGCTACACAGGGAGAAGCGGTGGGGTGCGGTGGCACACCCTCTCCACCCCCAATGCCTATCCACAGTCCCCACTGCACCAGCTGGCGCTGGGTCTTGTGCTGAAAGGCTGAGTGCAGTGGTGAGAATGAGGCCTGACAGTTTACATCTTCTAAACCGAAGGGTTTTTGACTTTTATTCATTCTACTTTAAATTACGCTTTCAAGTAGGTAAGGGATTGGCTCTATTTCTCCAAGGCATCTTTGGCTCTTTACATGAAGGCGCTAACCGGGCTCTTGTCCTCACTCTGGAAGGCCACGCAAACACGGACGCCACTGGGAGAGTGAGAGAGCGGGGTGACGCCGGGATAGCTGGTCACCCTCAGTCTCCGTGTGTTTTTCCTCTGTGTTCCCTCCTGCTTGCTTGTTTGTCTTTGCTGACACTTTGCTTGTTATTGGATTTTAAACGTATGCTTAATTGCCAGTTCCTTGGGTAACTGCAGTAATGTCTGAAAATATTAAATACATCTGTGAGATGGTGGGCAAGAGAAATTAAAAAGGTACTCAGTGCACTGAATGTTAAAAAGGTCTCACAATGAAGTGATTAACATTTTTATGAATAAAATTAATCACGCATTAACTCTGCGGCACAGCACATCAGAAAGCCAAATGTGCTGGCCAGCCCCTTCCTTGCACCCAAGAACTTCCCAGGTCGCCTTGTCCCACATCAAGCATTCATCCATGAGGAATGTCAGAATATTTATGAGGGGATAAGCCAATAATAGATATCTAAATTTCAGGCACTAATTAAAATAATAATAAAAACTTCCAAAATATCACCATCAATGTACACAGGTGCTCACACACACATACACATACACACACACACACTCTTGGCAAAGTGAAAAACGAACTTCATTTTTCTTTAGCAAATTCTCAACCCCAAAGAGCCATTTCCATTTTAGATAGTTTCTATCAGGTTGTAGGGAGCCAGGACAAGGAGGAAATGGGGGTAGGCGGTAGGAGGTGAGGCAGAGCAGAAGGTGGTGGGGGTGGGGGACCAGTCACCATTTCCAGGACCTAAGACTGCTGCCTTTGCCCTTCCTGACCCTCCTTCCTGGAGCTCATCAGATCAGAGATGGACCATCCCCAGGATGCAAACGACCCCTTCTCCAGATAATAAAGCATGGTTTCTCCTCTCCGGGTCTCCCTGCCTCCCTCTTGTCTAATCTCTTGCCACTGTGGTTTTGGGATTATTCCAGCAGGCTGCACAGAGGGAGTGCAGGCATCTGAAGTGTCACTCTACAGCTGTGGCAGGGCACCAGCGTTTCCATTTTGTGGCTCTACCAGCCCATGTGTGCCGCAGAAGGTGATATCAAAGCGGCCGGGCTTCCTCGGTTCTGCACGTTAGTTCTCACTGCTGTGGCGAATCTCTCCAAGCTCCGTGAACCAATAAAACAACCATCCCTGTTTGAGTTGATTTATTAATATTTACTGAGGATTTGCAAGGTCGGGGCTAAATGTCAGCAGATTGCTGGGGCAGTCCTGTGGGGAATACTTAAACAAATCTCACAGTAGTTCAGCCTCCTAACATCTTTATTAATCTTCCCCCCTCCACCCTCCTGGAAGAGTACCTTGAAATATTGCCTTTGCAACCTTAGAGAAGATTCAGGAGAAGTTAATAATAAAATACTGTACTGGCACTGCTTGGTTTCAGCAGTTTCCTGGACCCTTTTCTGGCAGACATTAGCGAGCAGCAGAGACTCTGACGTTTGAATTATCACCAAGCTGTTGCGACTCTCACCTGCCTCTCTATCAAATTGGTCCTGACCAATTTGCCAAATGCAATCATATTGTGTCTCTGATTTGATTCCCTCACTGGCTGTGCCTGCGTGGTCCACTTTGCTGATCTGGGGACTGCTGGCTGCTTGTTCCAGGGACTTCCTCCTTTACCATGATCACAGCGTGCACTTCAGTACAAGTTCTACAGTTCTCTTTAATAAGCTTCATAATTAGTGTGAGGATGCCTCATTACAAGTCATAGCCGGTAGCAGTCCTAGGCCAAACAGCCCTGTGCAGTCTGATTTATTTTTATCAGGCAGCAGGAGCTGTCTGGGGTTTTTGTTTGTATAATGGGGACCCGCGTTAGGCCCCCAGTGTAAAAATACCACCAGGAAATTAATTGCTTCTGTGGATTCACGCAGATGTGTTCTGTGGATCAGAATGGGATATTTTTTGACTCTGCTCTCCTGTGGTGAGTGGTAAAAAAATAAAATGAAAGCCAGCAATGCAAACATATTAGCATCCATATAGATTCAGGATGGCATAATTGAAAACAGGGGGCTTAGAAGGAGTCTGTGCAGGGAGAGTTCAAGTTTCCAGTGAGTTTTTTTTTTTCTTTTTCTTTCATGCAGCTTGTATGTATGTGTGCGTGTTTGCACGTATGTATGCAGGCTTGTACATATGTATGTACATATGTGTGTATCGTCTGCAAGTGGAACCTGCTCATGAAAGATACATGTCTGGAACTTCACTTTGTTTCTGGTGAGAAACCTGCTACTTAAAATAACACTCATGCTGTGTAATGGGCTGACACCGTCCCACCTCCTCACCCCCAGACTGACGTACAAAACCCCTGGCCCAGGTGGTGGGTTGGTTCGCACCCCCACAGGGAGGCTCAATGACGCAAGCACTCTGTCTCAGCTGCTGCTTTCAGGCTGCATCCCCAAAGGAACCCAGGACGCTGGAGGGGGGAGGCCCTGTGTACAGTCCGTTATTTGTGGTTGTGCTGTGTGTGTTTGTCTTTTTCCATGAATTGCCCAGCCCTATAGACATTTTTTTTTTTTTATAGACATTTAGCATATGCTCTGTGCATTGCTTCCTGGGCTGAGACAGAAATGCAAAAAGCTCCCTTCCTTCTCTTGGTATTTATTTCAGCAGACTGCTTGATCCCTCAATTCCGATTAGGTTTTTAATTACTTCTTTCACTTAGAACATTCAAAAGATGTTTTAAGATGATTCGTCCCTGAATTAGAATTTGCCAGTTCCATGTGCTCTTCCTGGCCGGGTGCCATCCATTCCCCGTGATTCTGCGAGGGTCATCAGCATTACAGTCTACGTCTGCGCCCCACCCTTTGTGGGTTTGTTTTTCTCAGGAGAGCTTGGTGAGCTTTGCTATCTTGATCCCTCTTTTTGAGACCATTGACCATTGGCAGTCTGGTTTCCTTGCTCCATGCCTTGTTGGGATGGGGCTTGGGAATTTGACTTCAGATAACTCTGCCAAAAAAACAAAAACCAAACCCATTGGTGTCGAGTCGCTTCCAACTCGTAACGATCCTGTAGGACAGAGTAGAGCTACCCCATAGGGTTTCCAAGGAGCCATTGGTGGATTTGAACTACCAACCTTTTGGCTAGCAGCTGTAGCTCTTAGCCACAGCACCACCAGGGCTCCAGACAACTCAGCAGACGAGACCATATGTATGGAAAAAAAAAAAATGGTGATGTGGCAATGAAGCTTCTAGAATTGTGCAGGAAAATAAATATGCTTAGTAAACATAAAGATACATCGCTCTGTCTTTTAAATGCTCCTAAAGAAGCACTAGGCATTACAGTGGTCCCAAGAATAATTAGGAACTAGGAGCTACCAAGTTCTATTTGCAGAGTCTTATTAATTGGCAAAATTGAAGAGGTCCCTCTTGGAGTTTCATAAACTTGCCATTTTAGATAGTTCTTATCACTAGCAACTGCGAGCTGCTTGGGCTCACAGGTACTTACAGGTAGGCTTGGTCTCCCAGAAGTAAAGATGTAGAGACACGTTAACTAGTCAAGGTGAGAAGCATTGAGGCCAGGCCCCTGGAGCCCCTCCTCCTGTATCCAGACTGAAAGTCCCTGGTGGCCGCTGCACCTAAGTCTCAGAGCCAGCTATGAGGGCTAGTGGGTTCAAGAAGTAGTTTGCAAGTTGGGGTGTGTGCATGTGTGCATGTGATGTGTGTATGTGAAAGAGAGAGACAGAGAGAGAACGAGGCCCAGGACTGATTTTCACCCTCTGTGTATTTTGTTGTTTTTAACTGCTGTGTAGTCAGACCCTGACTCAGGGCAACCCCATGCACAACTGGATATGACCATTGTGCTCCATGGAATTTTCTTTGGGTGATTTTTTGGAAGTAGATTGCCAGGCCTTTCTTCCTAGTCTGTCTTTTTGTGTGTGTATGTTTTGCACATACTTTTTATTTGTTGAAAAAAATGAGTATTTGTCAATATGTACGTGAACACATAGAGCTAGCACTAGACCTAGAGTAAGAATACCTGGGTTATTTACTGGCTATAAGTTCCTAGCCTGTCTTAGTCTAGAAGCTCCCCTGAAGCCTGTTGAACATCATAGCAATATGCAAGCTTCCACTGACAACAAGTGGTATTCTCTCTTTCCTAGCTACCTCTCAACCCCTGTCCCAGAGAAGGGTGAGGAAAGACCCTTAGGGAAGTTTGTTCAAAATGCTTATTACCCAGCAGCACCCCCCCCCCAGATTCCTGATTCAGCAGATGTGTACGCGGGTGGGGCCTAGCAGTCTGCATTTTCAGCCAGGTTAATTGTGAAGCTGGAAGTGGAGAACACACTTGGACAAACAACCTTTCTGTCTTAAAAAAAAAAAAAAAATTAGCGGCATTAAATTACTTCCTGGTGAGGAATCAGCTGACAAAAGGCTCTAGTGTCACTTTTCCTAGTAAATTAATGCGTGAACTGGGACTGGACCATTTTCAAGCGTTGCAGAGCCAAACAAGTTAATCTTTAACAGTGAGATTTTATTTATGCTGGCCAGAGGGAGGAGGTCCTTTGGGGCATCTTCGTAATGCTCTGCCTCCATCCACTTTGGGGAATTTGTCTGTGGCTCAGGGCCACCCTGGTCACTGCTGACACGTCCTTGGCTGAACAGAGGTGCACACAGACCATGAATCTTTGCTGATGTCCTACTACGTCCATGGCCAGCATAGCCATTTATCAACCTCTAGCAGTAACAAAGGAAATACTAAAGTGCTACCTGTCCCCTGACTAATGGTGGACATTTAAATGCACAGCTTTGCCTGGATTTACTCAGCTGCACCAGGGTCTCTGAGCCCTAGAGTCCGAAGACAGTCCATTTCGAGATGTCCTTCCATCTGAGGATGGCTAATTATTTGTGTGCACCAAAACCAGTTGCCCCGGAGTCCATCCTGGCAGCTTCATCCGTGTCTGAGTAGAGCTATGCTCCACAGGGTTTTCAACGGCTGATGTTTTGGAAGTAGATTATCAGGGCTTTCTTTTACAGCTAACCTTTATTTGTGCTTCCTTTTAAGTATTCATGAAGTTGGTAATCCAAATATTAGTTGGCAAGTAGCCAAGACATAGCTAACTGGCAGTGTCAGTGAGAGTTTCTCACTCAATGACCAGCCAAGCTGAGGACATGGCATGTAAAGTCCATGGTGCAGTAGGCACCTCCCATTCCAGGAATAATAAAATAAAGTCTGCTGTGTTATCCAAGTCCAATATGGTGTTGAGAAGGAGATCTCAGTGTAGACCACAGAAGATATCCAAAGGAAAAGCAAAACTAGTTGCCACTGAGTCAATTCTGACTCATGGTGAACTCATGTATCAGAGTAGAGCTATACTCCATATGGTTCTCCATGGCTGTGACCTTTTGGAAGTAGATTGCCAGGTCATTCTTCCAAGGTGCTTCTGGGTGGATCTGAACCACCAATCTTTCAATTAGTAATTGAGCACTTAACCATTTACACTGCCTAGGGTGACAAAGGAAGGGCAAGGAAAGCAAAAGTCAGGAGATTCTTCTTGGGGAAAAAGAGGTCATTAAATCTACAGCACCCACCTACCCTCCTTATTTTTCCTCCTTCCCCTACCCTTACTTAAAAGGGGAAATAGAAAAAAACAATGTTAGCCATGCTTTAAACCAGCCTATTCTATCGGGACTCAAGTGTGTTTCCTCTTGGGAAATACTTCCCGTTTCTAAGAAGGACGATTTTTTAAACTTTATTTGAAACTTTAATATCCAAGAAGATTTGAGTGCCCCCAAATCTTCTTGGATATTAAATATCTCTTTGAAAAACAAACAACATTTTGATAAGCCAAGTGTAAATGAATCATAAACACATGGATTTGGTTTTCCTTAAAATACTTACTTTGAACCCCGAATATTTTCAGAAAGTTTGAGATGTTCCAACGCTGTGTAGTTGGGTACACCCATCCATAATTTTAAGGGGATGAATTCAATCCACGTGTTTCTGATATGTTTACAATAACCAGAGTCAACTGTTCATTTTGAATAGCTTTTGATGTGCAAGAGGCCCTCTGAGGCTTTTAAAATACTTCTGCAATTGCTTCTCCCTTTTTTGGCAGCAAAAGTGTACATCTTCCCAGAGTTACACAACCTCTTCGCCCCTAACGTTGTGTATTGCTTCAAGTCTTTTAATTCATAAATTTTAGGGAGTATCAAACTTGTAGGAATGTCTTGCTCATGTTGTTGTTGTTAGCTGCTGTCATGTGGGACCTGACTCATGGTAACCCCATGTACAAAGCCAGGAAACACTCTCGGGTCCTCTCCCATCCTCATGATTAGTTGTGGATCCGACCCCTGTGATCCACAGGGCTTCACTAGCTGATTTTTGGAAATAGATTGCCTGCTCTGCCTTCACAGTCCATCCTAATCTGGAAGTTCCACTAAAACCTGTTCAGCATCATAGCAACATGCAAGCCTCCATTGACACATGGGTGGTGGCTGTGTTTGAGGTGCATTGGCCAGGAATGGAACCCGGATCTCTTTCATGGAAGGGGGAGATTCTACCATCGAAAGACCAATGAGTGCCTCTTTTGCTCACGTAAGGAACACGCAGATCTCAGAAGCAGAAGCAAGCAAGGCTCAGGGCAGATGGCTGTCACTTCTGACCTTCGAATCAGGGTGCTCACGGTCATCTATCTTTATCATCTCCTGCCTTCTACCTACTGAGGTGTTCAGATATAAGAAAATCTTCTCTGGGATGTCCATTGATGGATGGAGTGTCACCGATGTGATTTTCATTTTGATGAACAAAAAATTCAGTGCTGGGGCTAAGTGTTATGATAAAAAAGCGATTCCCATTATGGACAGCTAAAACCGATCTTACCACGATTACACACGACATGACTTCAGAGTGTCTTGCCAGGCACATAACCACACACACATATGCAGATAGACTGCTGAGAACTTCAGGGATGTAATTTTAGAGCTCTATGACCTTAGGCCTGAGGGATGATAATCATAGTCCCTGATGTTTAAGGAGCAGCTGCTGGGGCCAGGCACTGTTGTTGGTTTACAGTCAGTGACTGATTTAATCTCCCAACAGCTTGGTGAGGTTGGTGTTATTATTCTCTTTACTTTATGGGGGGTGAGGTGGTGAGGGGATAGGAATCAGCTTGTAAATCCAGGCATCAAACTGCTCCTTTACTTTTTTGAACATAGTAGCTCCTCCAGGGCAGGAGAAGAAATTTGGGCTCTTCTTCTGCCTTCCCAGCGAGCTAACAGTATGATTATCTTTCTGAACTTTTCAGGGACATGAAAGGGAATTCTCTTTACTTCCTAGGGCTTCCATGACAAAATACACCAGGGGTGACTTTAAGGATAGAAATTTATTGTCTCAGAGTTCTGGAGGCTAGAAGTCCAAATCGGGGTCTTGGCCACACTGATTGCTTCTGGGGCTCTGAGAGGGGAACAGTTCCATGCCTCTCCTAGCTTCCTGTGGCCATGGCAACCTGTGGTGTTCCTTTGCTGCTTGTAGAAGTATCTTCTCACTGTGTCTTCCCCCTGTATCTGTCTCTGTGTCTGTCCACCTCTTTTATAAGGCACAATTCATTAGGACCCACTCTACTCCTGTATGACCTCATTAACGTCTGCAAAGAAAATCCCCATTTCCAAACAAGGATACCTTCACAGGTACAGAGGTTAGGACTTCAACACATCTTTTTGGGGGGCACAAGTCAATCTCTCACACTTATTTACTTTGCAAGCTTTTGTAGGATGTCCAGACCGAGGCATAGCTGGAGATTCTTCTGTTCTTTCTTGCTGGTGGTCCCCGTATCTGTGAAATGGGTCCATAATAATTTAATCCCTTTTATGGCTGCAAATATCAAATAATATAATGTTTATAATCTCCCTGAGTAAGATGCCAAGCAAATTGTAGGCTATCAGTGGATATTAATTTTCTTCTTCCTCTCCACTGGATAAAGAGAAAGGGACAGAGAGACAGAGAAAGAGAATGAATGTATGTGTGTGCACTTATCAGGGGACAGAGCTGTGTTTACCTGGAGAAAGTTTCAGATCCCAACTTTCCTTGGCTCATATCCAGACTCATGGACTCTTTAGGGCACCAAGAGCCTCATCTCACGGGTATAAAAACGAATCCCAAAGAGGTTAAGCAGTCTTTCTAAGTTCCCACAGTTCTGCCTGTGAGTGGAGAGAAGGAAGAGGGCTCCAATCAGAATCACGGTGGTATGAACACACCTGAGCCTTGTTAGGAAAAACTGCACAAGGTAGAGTGAGACCCTGTGTTAACACATCCTACAGGACATAGGGAGGGTAGAGAAAAACGGGGAGATGGAGGATGACCTAGATGCAGCCCAAGATTTGGCTGTGGCCTCTGTGGCCTGCAGGGCTTAGCATGCTCCCACCGGATCCAACTTCTGTCTGAATGAGGCCCATTCATTTCTCATTCCCCAGATTCTCCCTCGTCCCCCAACTCTGACCCTGGTATGACATAGCAGGTGGTCTTCATTGCAAGGTGGAGTTGTGCCCAGGTCACTGCCATTTCTGTTGTCCTTGGCCCCAAGCCTCCCAATATCTCCCAGCCTGGCCACGTGGATCAGTGTCATGGTGTTCTGTCTCCACCTTCACCACTGTCCAGTCCTGGCAACCCCAGCTTTGTGCCCTGTGGATATGAGCACTTTTCAGAATCATTGGGACTCTAAGACTTGCCCACTAGGAGAGTTTTCTCAAGGACCTGCTGAAATTCACTCAGCTAGTCGAACTTGCTTTGTTTCTGGATCAGTGTTGTTAGTTGCCATCAAGTCACTCCCAACTCATGGGAATTTCATGCACAATGGGACAAAATGCTGCCTAGTCCTGTACCATCCCTGTGATTGATTGTGGACCAGACCAATGATTTTTGGAAGTAGGTTACCAGGCCTTTCTTCCTAGTCTGCCTCAGTCTGAAAGCTCTGCTGAAACCTGTTACACATCCTAGCAACACACAAGCCTCCACAGGCAGACGGTTAGTGGCTACACATGAGGTGCATTGGCCAAGAATCAAGCCCAGGTCTCCCCTGTGGAAGGCACATATTCCACCACTGCGTCACCACTGCCCCTGAACTGCCACCACCCTGGGCCAATACAGGGCTCTCTCCCCAAGTTCCACCACTGCGACACCACTGCCCCTGAACTGCCACCGCCCTGGGCCAATACAGGGCTCTCTCCCCAAGTTCCACCACTGCGACACCACTGCCCCTGAACTGCCACCGCCCTGGGCCAATACAGGGCTCTCTCCCCAAGTTCCACCACTGCGACACCACTGCCCCTGAACTGCCACCGCCCTGGGCCAATACAGGGCTCTCTCCCCAAGTTCCACCACTGCGACACCACTGCCCCTGAACTGCCACCGCCCTGGGCCAATTCAGGGCTCTCTACCAAAATGTATACCAGGGGCTCCTTTTGAAAATACAAGTCCTATGCCTGGGCTTTCAGGGCATCACTTCTTCCTCTATGTCTGAGGCGTCCTAAAGGGCTGAGGACTGTATGTAAACACTGAGTCAGTGTGATGTGTGATGTGCATCCTGGTAAATAGAGCTGAGTGTGACAGCTCACTTTTCTTCATCAGACCAATTGCACACCATGCTGAATGACTATGGGGTGGCTTTATACACCACCATATTCAAGAGTCACACACACTTTAGTTATTTAAATCAAACACTTAATTTTCATGGTGACAGCAGGGGATAGGGAGTCTCTGGGTGGTGAAAATGGCTTGCCCTTGATTACTTACCTGAAGGTTGGTGATCCGAACCCACCCAGCGGTGCCAAGGCAGAAAGCCTTGGCAACCTGCTTCTATAAAGATTATAGTTGATTTCTGTCGTAGAGTAGAACTGTCCCATAGGGCTTCCCAGGCTGTAATCTTTACAGAAGCAGATCACCAGGTCTTTTCTCCCATGGAGCTGGTGGGTAGGTTTGAACTGCTGACCTTTTGGTTGGCAGCTGAGTGCTTAACCACTGGGTCACCAGGGCTGCAGTCCTATTCTGTAACACTTGGGGTCGCCGTGAGTCAGAATCAATTCAACAGTGACTGGTTTGGATTTTCTGCTTTTGGCAGGAGGTAATAAAGGGGATGGAATGTTGAAGCAATGTTCCTAGCTGTTGAAATTATAGTTGGCCCAGGTAAGAAGTCCCCAAGGGGGCAAAGTGCAGCTGAGAGTTTTAGCTAAGTGAATGGTGCCTGGAGTTAACGAGTTAGCGACCCCCTCTCTTACAGCACTTCCCCTCGTACAATGTTTATCTTTCAAATATTCCATCGACCGGGCACATGTGAAATGTTCCCACTTAAAATGTTTCCTTCTCGCAGTATTTTGCTTTCTGGGTCCACTGGAAAAAAAAAAAAAAAAAAAGAAAGAGAAGTGTTCTAAAGGGATTTCCCTGAATTTTAAGTACGAACACACGATTCTGGAGCCAGTGCCGGCAGGTTTTATTTCAGGAGGGCTGTGCGCTTCCATTTCTCAGCAGATGTTCACATTTTATGGGAACTTTCCAAGAGCCTTCCGTGGCTTGTCCCTTTTCTACTGGTGGGGAAGCAAATTAAACACAATTTACCATTTGCCTTTGGTCTCTGGGTGCATCAAGAGAACATCAGTTGGCTGAGCAACCGCAGTCCTCCAGGCCAGGGGACCTTGGGAGAAGTCACGGTGATACCGCATTCCTGTGGCTTTTGAGGATCACTCTCTATTTGTGTCAGATGGAATGCCTGAAAAACAAGAACAACCGGCGACTGTGCTATTCCAAGTTTGGTTTCAAATCCCTCTGGTTAATACCATCGGTGAACACAATTAACTTCTGTGTATTTCAGGACACAGGCAGGGCCTTGCAGGGCTCTTATTTAATTGTGTGCTATATTAATGTTATATTGATTATGTTATTGCCTGTAAATCCAGTTGCTTAATAAAGCTGCAGTCATTTCGTAATAAAGTAGTGTTTGCAGTCAATTAATGGGTGCCTGGGGGAGGAGAGCTATGTGACGGGGACTTTGGCGCTAAGAGAAAATGTCCTAGGGCCGAAAACCATTGGAACCCACAGAGAAAAGCACTTTTATGTGTGTGTGTAAATATATATATATGCAGCTATGTATGTATGTTTATATGTATGTATTTCAACTCAGGCTGTAGATGGTTGGATTAAGTAGAAAGGAAAAACATATATATCCCTCTGCGTTTATTTTTAGCATATGTATCTGGATATTTATGAACAGCTGTCTGCATGGTCTAGCTATAAAGCCGTGTTGTTGTCATAGCATCTGCATATGGTGCGGGACAGGGACATGTTTGATTTAAAAAATACCAGGGAACCCTAACTGCCGGGGTGGAGAGCACGTGAGGGTGAGGGAACAAAGCATACTTTCCATGCTAATCATGTCCACGACCCAGTTTGAGAAGCACGTTCATTTGAGAAGCACGTTCGTCCACGCAGAGGAGGTGTTATTACCCCCTGATGGTCACATCTGTCATCTGTAGTACTTGGCATGTGCCTGACTTTTGTCTCTTCCAAAATATCACGACACAATTTTCACATAGAAGGCTGGATTCAGGTCGCTACAATATAAGGACCCAGAACTCAAACCAAACCCATTGATGTTGAATTGACTCAACTCATAGTGATCTTGTAGGATGGAGTAGAACTTTCCCATAAGGTTTCCCAGGAAGCAAACTGCCACATCTTTTTTCCTGCAAAGTGGCTGGTGGATTTGAAATGCCAACTTTTTGGTTAGCAGCCATGTGTCTAACCACTGAGCCACTAGGGCTCCTTCAAAGTCACATTGTTGTTTTTAGGTGCCATCAAGTCAGCTCTGACTCATAGCCATCATATGTCCAACAGAACGAAACACTGCCGGGTCCTGCAGCATCCTCGTAATTGTTTTTATGCTTGAGCCCATTGTTACAGCCACTGGCCAATCCATTTCATTGAGGACCTTCCTCTTTCTTGCTGACTCTCTACCTTACCAAGCATGATGTCTTTCTCCAGAAACTGATTCTTCATGGTAACATGTCCAAAATACATGAGATGAAGTTTCTCCATCCTCGCTTTCAAGGAGCACTCTGGCTGTACTTCTTCCAAGACAGACTTGTTCATTCTTCTGGCAGTCCATGGTATATTCAATATTCTTCCCCAACACCATAATTCAAAGAAATCAATTCTTGTTTGATTTTCCTTATTCATTGTCCAGCTTTTGCATGCATATGAAGCTATTGAAAACACCATGACTTGGGTCAGGCACACCTTAGTCCTCAACGTGACATCTTCACTTTTTAACACTTTAAAGAGGTCTTTTACAGCAGATTTGCAAATTTTTTTGAGGGTCAGGCAGATGGTTCTAACACAGCAAGTTTCTCTGACCTTTTAAAGTGGCATATCTACTTTGCCCTAGGGATGACTTCTAAGAAGGTATAATCTCATGATAAAAAATGTGATTTGTTACACTTAGGATCTTGTTAGTGACAAAGATTCTGTCACAAGGATGCTCAAAGGACCTAATCTTTGAGTCACTAACCTGTTGCCATTGAGTCAATTTCGACTCACGGCAATCCCGTATGTGTCAGAGTAGAACTGTACTCCATAGGGTTTTGAATGGCTGATTTTTCAGAAGCAGATTGTCAGGCCTTTTTTTCTGCAGCACTACTGAATAGATTTGAACCACCAACCTTTTGATTTGCTGCCAGATACAAACCATTTGTACCATACAGTGACTTTTGGATCGCTAAGGCTTCCTTACACTGTCTCCAGCTCTTGTCAGTGGCAAATAATTTTAAACCACAAAGTAAAACATATATTCCTCCCAAAGTCCCAGCTGAACCATCGAGAATGTATCTTGCCGTATTCCCTTTCTATATTAGGACAGCTAGTTTCTCTCATGCTCTTTGACTCTGCATGCTTGGTCCACAGGAACCTTTAACCACAAGTGGATCCCATACCCAGAGACTCCACAAGGGTCTTAGGGCTTGAACTTTCTGGTCTCCCCAAATTTCCTGGCTTCATCACAGTCTGCATTCCAGGTATTAATTCAACACAGTGGTTAGAAATGTGCCAGTTGGAGAATGCTCCATGTTAAGCCAAATTCATGTCTCCTAGGCTGTTTTCTCTTAGGCCTTCCCACCAACTCACCTCATGATGACTGGCGGACATCTGGAGCTACAATGAAGACACAGGGAATAAGCCTTCTGCATACAGCCTGTCCCATGGAATGGCAGGCACAGCCTCCTCAGTTGTCAGGGGGAATTCATTCTGCTTTTAGCTTCAGTCCAGGGCAGCAGGAGTGAAATGGTATTTGGGCTTTATTCATTGAGTTATGTCCAATAAGGAAGCTTAGCTTGCAGGGAACCAAATGCCTCTAAACTCCAGTTTACCCCCAATTATTTTTACTGTTACTATTATCCTTATAATTAATCATTGTAAAAGGATGATAATTCTAGTTTTCCTTACAGCTGAAATGTGAATCAAACAGAAATGTTAAAATAAATTTATTTCATTACCATCTTTTCTGGAAAGGGACTAGAAGGGACTTTGGATGAAGTGAGGAGGTAAAGAATGGTGGTCATCAGGGAGGGAGGCAAGTTCTAGAATAGTCCAGGGCCCACTTTCTCAGGATGTGGCTCTTCAGGGTCCTGCCTGCACATGGCCACACTGGAATTCCATGCAATTAAGTTTCGTCATGTTCAACAGCGGTGGAGGAGGAAAAGGAAAGAAGATAGCAAAGCGCATGTATAAACCAGGTGTACACGTCTGATCACTGCCAAGGATGAGAAGAAAGCGAATCCACTTACTTTGGTTCCGTGGAAGCCCAAGGAGTGTCGGCAGAGGCAGGAACCTGAGCCATGGGGACCGCTTCTCCATGGTGAATGGCTCCAAGCTCAGTCCAGACAAGGAGAGACAAGAAATCAAACAACGGCAGCAGCAACAACTGCAGTAGCAATGACCACACCCCAATGCCCATGACCCACAAGTGGCTGGAAGAAGAGGTATCATGACCTCCACTTTTCCTGAGACAGCAGCACATCAACTGTGGGGCCACTCACTGGGGTTACCTTACTCAGCAGATATCACTTAATGCCAGGTGAGATGACAGGTATCGAAAAGCAAAGGCAAAGAGGCTGGTGATTACACTGGAGAAAAACAAACAAAAAAGCAAACTTTATGTGCCTGCTTGTCTTTTTTTGTCTCTTTCTCCATATATCTTTCCCTCATGTTTTCTTCTCAACCAGATCTTTGTTATACTGACTCCTGTGGAGCTTGAAAGAGCTGATGTCTTTGGAAATCGGTTGCAAGGAGATATGAGATCAATGCCGTAAGTAGAGCCAGGACCAATACATCCTTTGTAACCATTTGCTGTTCAGTCAGTGCCAACTCATGGTGACCTCATGTGTGTCAGAGTAGAACTGTGCTCCACAGGGTTTTCAATGACTGGTCTTTCAGAAGTAACTCACCAGGCCTTTCTTCTGAGGTGCCTCTGGGTGGACTTGAACCCCCAACCTTTCAGTCAGCAGCCGAGTGCATTAAATGTTTGCACTACCCAGGAAGTCCTATATATTTACACTGGGAGTTATAAAGAGATCCAAAGTGGGCCCCTGGCCTTGGGAAGCTCACAGGGAGGGAGTCAGGCCTTGATGTGACAGCTGTCTTGACTGCAAGAAAGAGGGGAGAGCATAAAGCCACCTGGGCATAAAGGGTGTTCAGGGCTCTAGCGACAGAGCGATGCCTTCTAGGTGATGGAGTGGGAGATATGAAGTCAACTCAGCATCATTTTATATTGTATCTAAACCACAAGACCTGTCTCTTAAGGGGAGCGTTTCTGGAAGAACGTCAGCAAGCTGTAGCTTGAAGTTGGGATGGATGCTTTCCTTAATAATCAACAGTTTTTCTTTTTATGATGGATTGTGTTGCTCTATGCTCCACTCGTTGTTGGTTGGGAAATCCTCAGTGAGATGGAGTGACACAATGGCCTAAACAATGGACTCAGACATACCAATGATCATGAGGATAGTGCGGATCCAGCAATGTTTTGTTCTGTTATGCATAAGGCTGTCATGAGTTAGAGCCTACTTGAGAGTACTACTCACTAGCCAAGAATTTTCAACTAGGGGGCAGGGGGACAATTTATTTTCCTGGTTTTTTAAAATTTATTTTGCTTTAAGTGAAAGTTTACAAATCAAGCCAGTCTCTCATACAAAAACTTATATACACCTTACTAGGTACTCCGAGAGGCTTTGCCCCTAATGAGACAGCACACTCCTCCTCTCCACCCTGTGTTCCCTGTACCCATTCAACCAGCTCCTGTCCCCCTCAGCCTTCTCATCTCGCCTCCAGACAGGAGCTGCCTACATTGTCTCATGTGTCTACCTGAGCTGAGAATCTCACTCCTCAGTTTATACTGACATTTACTGTCAGTTTGAATAGTTGGCTTCAGGAATGGTTCCAGTCTTGGGCTAACAGAGGGTCCAGGCCCCATGACCTCTGGGGTCCCTATAGCCTCAGTCAGACCATTAAGTCTGATCTTTTTACAAGAATTTGAGGTCTGCATCCCACTGTTCTCCTGCTCCATCAGGGGTTCCCTGTTGTGTTCCCTGTTAGGGGAGACATTGGTGGTAGCTGGTCACCATCTAGTTTTTCTGGTCTTAGGCTGATGTAGTTTCTGGTTTATGTAGCCCTTTCTGTCTCTTGGGCTCATATTTTCCCTGCGTCTCTGTGTTCTTTATTTTCCTTTGCTCCAGGTAGGTTGAGACCAACTGATGCACCTTAGATGACAGCTTGCTAGTGTTTAAGACCCCGGACGCCACTCACTAAAGTGGATTGCAGAACGTTTTCTTAATACGTTATATTATGCCAATTGACCTAGATGTCCCCAGCCCCCGTCCCTGCTATTCTGTCCTTTGAAGCGTTTGGTTGTATTCAGGAAACTTCTTTGCTTTTGATTTAGTCCAGTTGTGTGACCTCTCCTGTATTGTGTGTTGTCTTTCCTTCACCTAAAATAGTTCTTGTGTATTATCTAATTAGTGAATACTCCTCTTCCTCCTTCCCTCCCCACCTTCATAACCATCAAAGAATATTTTCTTCTGTGTTTAAACTTTTTCTTGAGTTTTTATAATAGTGTTCTCATACAATATTTGCCCTTTTCCAAGTGAATAATTTCGCTCAGCATAATGCCTTCCAGATTCCTCCATGTTATGAGATGTTTTGTGGATTCATTGTTGTTCTTAATCATCGGGTAGTATTCCATTGTGTGAATATGCCATAATTTATTTATACATTCTTCTATTGATGGGCACCTTGGTTGCTTGTCTTTTTGCTATTGTAAACAGTGCTGCTGTGAACATGGGTGTGCATGTATCTTTTCGTGTAAAGGCCCTTATTTTTCTAGGATATATTCTAAGGAGTGGGATTGCTGGATCATGTGGTAGTTCTATTTCTAGCTTTTTAAGGAAGTGCCAAATCGATTTCCAAAGTGGTTGTACCATTTTACATTCTCAGGGGGTAATTTTTACACTTCAAAGAGTATTTGGTGATGTATGGAGATGTAGAGGCGTAACTGACGGGGGACCTACCAGCATCTAGTGGACAGGGGCCAGGGATACTGCTAAACATTCTGTGGTGAACAGGATAACCCTCCGCAATAATCATCCACCCCAAACCGGAGTAGTGCCAAGTTAGAGAAACCTATTAGCCCTTGTCTTAGTTATCTAGTGCTTCTATAACAGAAATACCATAAGTGGATGGTTTTAACAAAGAGATGTTTGTTCTCTCACAGTCCGGTAGGGTAGAAGTCCGAATTCAGGGCACCAGCTCCAGGGGAAGGTTTTCTCTCTCTGTCAGCTCTGGAGGAAGGTCCTTGTCATTAATCTTCCCTTGGTCTGGGAGCATCTCAGGTGCAGGGACCCAGGGTCCAAAGGACGTGCTCTGCTCCTGGCACAGCTTTCTTCATGGTATGAGGTCCTCAACTCTCTGCTCGATTCCCTTTCCTTTTATCTCTTGCAAGATAAAAGGTGGTGCAGACCACACCCAGGGAAACTCCCTTTACGTTGGATCAGGGTTGTGACCTGGGTAAGGGTGTTACATCCCACCGTAATCCTCTGTAACATAATCTAATCTTACCTCATTAACCACAGGCAAAAATTAAGATTTACAGTACATAGGAAAACTACATTTATCACAAATTGGAGGACAACAACACAATACTGTGAATCATGGCCTAACCAAGTTGACACATTTTTGGGGGATGCAGTTCAATCCATGACAAACCTATATGCTTATGTTCTGTCCTCTTCATGGCTGTGTATATAAAATGACTTGGGCTCAAGTCCCAGACCCAGCACATAAAAGCTGAGGATCTTCTGCAGATCACAGTGCCTCTGAGCCTCAGTCTTCCCATCTGGAGATGGGTGACCGAGGGCTCTTACTGCTCTTCTCCCTATAGTGTTGTGAAGCTGGGAGCAGAGGTGTGTGGCTATAGGGTTTTATGTAATATTTCTGCTGGAGAACCAAGAGGCGTGTTGGTCTGATGAATTACAAATCTGGAAGCCAAGTTTCAAATGAGATCACGTAAGTTCACTTCATATTGTTGATGGAGTCAAACCTGACTAGGTTGCACTAGTGGTTGGCTGCTGGAAGGCTCTTCTTCTTTTTGATAGTAACAGTCAGCTTTGTTTATTGCTTTTCAGTTTAAATAGGGCTTTCAACTGCTTTAGTTCATTTGATCCTCCACATAACCTGATAGGTAGACCAAGGGGGTACCTGACTTACCCAAGGTAATGTGTTTAATAAGGGGTAGAATCAAGAATGTGAAACTGTCTCCAGACACCAAAGACCCAGTCAGTCTTCTTTCTATTGGTGGCTCATTTTCCTTAAATATTACCCAAACACATAATAATCTCAAAATCAAAACTCCCATCCTTTAGGACTGCGTTTAATCGCCCACTAAGAGGAAAGGTGACTCCCCACTGGTTAGATCCTAACCATATTAATGTATTAATGATGGAAAATGTTCTTGTATGTTTGTAGTTGTTTTAAAATATGCCCAGAAGTTCTTTGATATTCTTCCCTTCAAAAGGGCTGGACTTAGCATCTTGCTTTTAATGAATAAATAAGGTAGAAGTGACAATTTGTTATGTTGGAGACCAAGTCAGTAAAGCCATTGTGACTTCTTCCTTGCTCTCTCTCGGGTCACTCTCTGTGGAGGAAGCCAGCTGCCATGTTGTGCCAAGCAGCTCTATGGAAAGGAACTGAAGTGTCCTGTCAACAGCCTGGAAAGCTCTTCTTACAAAATGGAGGACTCCAGTTGTGCTGACTCCTGTCCTTCAACCACACAGCCGCTTTCCTTGTCTTCTTTGTTAATGCCTAGGCAATTCTAACAGATGTACTCCATTTGGTTTTTCTCATGAAGTATCATATCCGTATCCACATTTTAACTTAAATTCAATCTAGGCCCAAAGGCATCACATTCGAGATCCATTTCTGCACAGCCCCACAGTCCAGCATATTGAATATGCCTTTGTTCTCACAGACATATGTGTTACATGGACCTAACACCTCACTTATTGGGCCTCAGTTTATCCAGTTGAAAGGCAGTGCCTTCTTACTGGCTCAATAGGGTTATTGTTTGGATTGATCAGTGCGTTAATGACTGCCTGAAACTTTTTGTTTCTCATGAAAGTTACTGAGTTTGTACACACCATGGCTGCTACAGATTAAAAGAGAACAGCATTAATCTTTAGTAAACGAAGTGTGATACTGAGATAGTTAAGGTTATGTGTCAACTTGACTAGGCCATTATTCTCAGTATTATGTAATTATCCTCGATTTTGTGATCTGGTGTAATTATCTTCCATTCTGTGGTATAATGTAATCACCTCCATGATGTGATCTGATGTAATCAGCCAATCCATTATAAGGGAAGTTTCCTCGATGATGTGGCCTACACCTAATATATATGGATGTTCTGGCAAAGCTCGTTTGCTTCCTCTGAATCCTGTTTCCAGCTCATTGTCATCTGACCTTCAGTTCTTGGGACTTGAGCCAGAAGCCTGTTGTCTGGCCTGCCAACTTTGGGATTCATCAGCTCTGCAGCCCTGTAACCCAGCAGCCTGTTGTCTGACCTGCTGACTTTGGGATTTGCTGGCTTCTGCAGCCCTGTGAGCCAGCAGCCTGCCATGCAACCTGATGATTCTGGGTTTGTCAGTGCCTGCAACTACGTGAATCAGGAGAAATCTCCAACTGACACCTGACCCATGGGCTTTGGGACTTTCCAGCCTCCAGAACTGCATGAGCTATTTCCTTGAGGTAAATCTCTCTCTCTCTGTATATATGTGTATGTATGTGTGTGTGTGTGTGTGTGTGTGTGTATACATGTTGGAAACCCTGATGGCATAGTGGTTAAGTGCTACAGCTGCCAACCAAAAGTTTGACAGTATATGTAGGAAACCCTGGTGACGTAGTGGTTAAGAGCTACAGCTGCTAACCAAAAGGTTGGCGGTTCAAATCTGCCAGGCTTTCCTTGGAAACCCCGTGAGGCAGTTCTACTCTGTCTTATAGGGTTGCTATGAGTTGGAATCTACTCTATGGCAATGGGTTTAATGAGTTTTGTTATGTATGTATGTATGTATTGTTTTTATGCATTATTTGTATGTATGCATATGCTACACTAATTTTGCTTCTCTAGAGAACCCAGACTGAGACAGATATCTGAATACACAGTAACACCCAAATGTTAGCGGTTTAAAAGAAACAGGACCCTTAAATTCAGATGTAATAGACTAAGTCTTCCAATCAATGGCGCATTGGCACGCATATTCATATACTCAATGTCTTTAGTGAGCTGACCCAAAAGGTCCTCTGGAGTCCTCTGTAGAACTCAAGACTCTTGGTAACCCTGTTGACACCACTGGGAGTCATTGGCTGCCATATTTATTTAAATATGAATTAGGACTAGCTCTGATACTGAATTGTGGGACATCCTAGTTCCATCCTTTTGGACTTTTATGTTGCCTGAAGAAGATTTAGTAAGAAAAGAATCAGGGAGTTGAGAGTATGGGACAGAATGAGTTAAGGAACAAAGATGAAACCCTAAAAGGCCCATCCTATTTTTTTTTAAAGAGACTTTACTTTTTAGGGCAGATTTTAGGTTGATAGGAAGTCAAGCATTACGCTTTTCCTTTACACTCCCCCGTCCCTGAACACTGTTTCTCCTATAATGAATGCCTTGCATTGCTGTGGTACATATGATAAGATCGATGAACTGGCATAGAAACATTTTATTTACTAAAGTCCACAATTTAGTAAAAAGTAAATCATACACAAGAAAAACTTTGCTGAAGATAGTTAAAAAATGATTGCAACACCACATTGACAGGGAACTACCAGAAATTCAAGCCAGATTCAGAAGGAAACATGGAACAAGGGGTATTGTTGCTGATGTCAGATGGATCTTGACTGAAAGCAGAGAATACCAGAAAGATGTTTACTTGTGTTTTATTGATTATGGTGAGGTATTAGACTGTGTGGATCCTAACAAATGATAGATAACATTGTGAAGAATGGGAATTCCAGAACACTTCACTGTGTTCATGCTGAACCTGTACATAAAACAAGAGGCAGTCCTTTGATCAGAATAAGGATATACTGTGTGGTTTAAAATCAGGAAAGCTGTACATCAGGGTTGTATTCCTTCACCATACTTATTCAATCTGTATGCTGAGTAAATATTCTGAGAAGCAGGACTATATGAAGAAGAATGAGGCATCAGGATTGGAGTAAGGCTCATTAACAACCTGAGATACACGGATGACACAACCTTCCTTGCCGAGAGCAAAGAGGACTTGAAGAACTTACTGGTGAAGATCAGTATGGATTACACCTCAACATAAAACAAAAACCCTCGCAACTGGACCAATAATTAACATCATGATTAACAGAAAAAATATTGAAGTTGTCAAGGATTTCATTTTATTTGGATACATAATCAATGCCCATGGAAGCAGCAGTCAAGAAATCAAATCTACTGCAAAAGGCCTCTTTAAAGTGTTAAAAAGAAGAGATGTAACTTTGAGGATTAAGGTGTGCCTGACCCAAACCATGGTGTTTTCACCTCATATGCATGTAAAAGCTGGGCAATGAATAAGGAAGAGCAGAGAAGAATCTATGCCTTTGAATTGTGGTGTTGGTGAAGGTATTGAATATACCATAGACTACCAGAAGAACAAACAAATCTGTCTTGGAAGTATAGGAATTCTCCTTAGAAGCAAGGATGGCAAAACTTCTTCTTATGCACTTTGGACGTGTTATCAGGAAGGATCAGTCCCTGGAGAAGGATATCATTCTTGGTAAAATAGAGGGTCGGTGAAAAAAAAGACCTTCAATGAGATGGATTGTCACTGTGGCTGCAACAATGGACTCAAGCATAACAATGATTGTGAAGATGGAGCAGGATTGGGCAGTGTTTTGTTCTGCTGTACGCAGGGTTGCTGTGAACCAACTCCATGGTACCTAACAACAACAACAACATAGTTTGTCTTTTCTCCATTGGTATGACTTTGCTCCTTTGTCAAAGATGAAATGGTAGTGTTTATGTGGGTCTATTTCTGCCATCTCTATTTTGCTCCACTGCTCAGTTTGTCTATTATTTCACCATCACTGTGTTGATCAATGTAGCTTTATAGTAAGTCTTCAAGTTGGGTAATGTCAGTCCTACAACTCTGTTGTTCTTAAGTATTGTGTTGGGTTTTTTTTTCTTTCCATTTAAACTTCAGAATCAATTTTTCAGTATCCACAGAATAACTTGCTAGGATTTATTATTATTATTATTATTATTGAATTGTGTTGAATCTACAGATCAAGTTAGGAAGAACTGATGTCTTGATAATATTGTATTCCTATCCACACATATGGTATATCTCTTCATTTTTATATCTTTTGATTTCTTTCATTAGAGTTTTGTAATTTTCTTCATATAAATCTTGAACATATTTTCTTAGACTTAACTGTTTCATTTTTATTTATTTATTTAGTACTAATATAAGTAGTGTTATTTTTAATTTCAAATTCCAACTGTTCATTGCTAGAATGTAGGAAAACAATTGACTTTTGTGTATTAACCTTATATCTTGCAACCTTGCTATAATCACTTGCTAGTTTTACCTATCCTCTTTTTCTTCCAATAATTAAAGAGGTAGACACACAGGGAGACTTTAAAAAGATATACCAAGTCCATCCCAGAGCCAAGGGTGAGGACATGTCACGCAGAGCTGAGAAGCAGGACTACCTTTCGCTGACCAGCGTGTCAGTGGAAGGTGTTCACTGTTCACTTGTTTAGCTATTGCCATGGTCAGGGACTTTGGACAAAATCCTCTGTGTTTCTAAAAAGACAGAGGCATATTGATTGCCTTTCCCTTCCTCGGAAGCTTGTTTGAAAGGCTTTCTGGTTCGCAAGGCTGTATAGCACAGAGGAGATAAAATCTGATTTTACAGCTCAACTGTCCCAGAATCATGAAAAGCAAAGCACTACATCACAATCAAAGAAGGCAAAAAAAAAAGAAAAAAAAGAAAAAAAGTGTCTACGGCAAACAACCCATCAAAAGAGGAAGCAAATAACAAGAAAAATCCAAGCCATTCAGAAAGAAAGAAAGTCCATCTTCTGAGGACGTGATGTAAGAGCTGTGCTTTTTTTTTCCATGCAAGCCTTGGTGAGTTCACTCTGGCATCCCATTCATTGGAAACCAGGCACCAGAATACATTGACTCCCAGGTCATGGGAATGCGTTCATGTGCATGGGAAGCTCCACGGAAGTTTGGAGACTTGGCTGATCTCACGGGGACGATGTGGCTGGCGCTCACTGTTCAGGAAAGTGACCCCAGGGAGGCATGGCTTCAGAGTGGGCACAGCAAGCCCTTCTGAAATTGAAATGTGTCCCTTATTGTTTCCCACATAGTCAGGTGACACAATTTGCTCAGGTCAAATTTATGTAAGATGTACCATATTCAAGATCTATTTGTGGGCAGGCCCCACAGACTAGTAGACTGAACATGCCCTAGTTCTCACAGTCATACCAGATGGATGAACCTAACATGTCTTACTTTTTCAGGGTTTTTTGATCATATCCTAAGTGGTGTACTCCTGGAAAAATATCCTCCATCTTTCCTTTTCTCGTTTCAGTAAACAAACAATCACAAAAGTAAATTTGAGGAGTTATTTTAAAAGCAAAATAACTAACTTATAGATTCCTAATACAATATATTGACAAACACAACCACTGAGGTAATAGAAATGGACTGAAGTGTTCAACTCTCCCAATGGAAAGGAGGCTTTGGAAACTCCTGTGTGGCTTTTTTTTTTTTAATTTTTTTATTATTGCACTTAATGTGAAGATTTATAGAACAAACTAGCTTCTCATTAAACAACTAGCACACATATTGTTTTGTGACATTGGTTATCAACTCCATGACATGTCAACACTCTCCCTTCTTGACCTTGGGTTCCCTATTACCAGCTTTCCTGTCCCCTCCTGCCTTCTAGTCCCCGCTCCTAGGCTGTTGGACCCCTTTAGTCTTGTTTTGTTTTATGGGCTGTTCAATCTCTGGCCGAAGAGTGAACCTCAGAAGTGATTTCATTACTAGGCTAAAAGGGTCAGGGACCCCTGTGTGGCTTCTGTGGTTATGAAGTGAACAGGACACCCATGTGTGATGGTACCCCTCAGTTTCATCACTTCTTAAATCTTGGGAAGCAGGTGGGGCCTGAAGAGCCAGTTTTGTTATCTCAAAGCGTCTGACCTTTCTAAATTCATGAAGGGTCACAGGCCCTGAGCCTCCATCTAGAATTTTCCATCATGGACTTCACCTCTGACCCCAAGGTTCTGCATCTTGATTTTTCTTCTTCTTTTTTAAAAAATATTTATTTATGTTGTTTTTGTTGTTGTTGAGAATACACACAGCAAAATATACACCAATTAAACAGGTCCTACATGTACAATTCAGTGACATTGATTACATCCTTCAAGGAGTTGTGTAACCATTCTCGCCCTCCTTTTCCCAGTTGTTCCTCCTCCATTAGCATAAACTCACTGTCCCCTAAGGTTCCTATCTAATCTTTCAAATTGCTATTGCCAATTGGAATCCACATTTGTTGTTGTTGTTAGGTGCCAACCGGTTGGTTCCAACTCATAGCGACCCTAAGTACAACAGAACGAAACACTACCCAGTCTTGCGCCATCCTCACAATCATCATTATGCTTGAGCCCATTGCTGCAACCATTGAGCAATGTGTCAATCCATCTCATCGAGGGCCTTCCTTTTTTTTGCTGACTCTCTACTTTACCAAGCATGATGTTCTTCTTCAGAGACTGTGCCCTCCTGATAACATGCCCAAAGTGTGTGAGATGTAGTCTCACCATCCTTGCTTCTAAGGAGTATTCTGGTTGTACTTCTTCCAAGACAGATTTGTTCGTTCTTTTGGCAGTCCATGATATATTCAATATTCTTTGCCAACACCATAATTCAAAGACATCAATTCTTTTTTGGTCTTCCTTATTTTTTGTCCAGCTCTCACATGCACATGAGGTGATTGAAAACACCATGGCTGGAGTCAGAGCCAGGCTCACCTTAGTCTTCAAGGTGACATATTTGCTTTCTTATCACTTTAAAGAAGTCTTTTGCAGCAAATTTGCCCAATACAATGCATCTTTTGATTTCTTGACTGACTGCTACTTCTATGGGTGTTGATTGTGGATCCAAGCAAAATGAAATACTTGACAACTTCAATCTTTTCTCCATTATTTTGGTTATTGGTTCAGTTGTGAGGATTTTTGTTTTCTTTATGTTGAGGTGTAATACATACTAAAGGCTATGGTCTTTGATCTTCATCAGTAAGTGCTTCAAAGTCCTCTTCACTTTGAGCAAGCAAGGTTGTGTTATCTGCGTAAAGCAGATCGTTAATGAGTCTTCCTCCAACCCTGATGCCATGTTCTTCTTCATATATTCCAGCTTCTTGGATTATTTGCTCAGCACACAGATTGAGCAAATCTATACAGTGAAAGAATGCAACCCTGATGTACACCTTTCCTGACCTGAAACCACGCAGTATCCCTTGTTTTGTTCCACATAGTCAAATGCCTGTGCATAGTCAATTAAACACAGGTAAACTTGTTTCTGGTATTCTCTGCTTTCAGCCAGAATACATCTGACATCAGTAATGATATCCCTAGTTCCATGTCCTCTTCTGAATCTGGCTTGAATTTCTGGCAGTTCCCTGTCAATATACTGTTGCAGCTGCTTTTGAATGATCTTCAACAAAATTTTACTTGCCTGTGATATCATTTGATAATTTCCACATTCAGTTGGATCACCTTTCTTGGGAATAGGCATAAATATGAATCTCTTCCAGCTGGTTAGCCAGGTAGCTGTCTTCCAAATTTCTTGGCATAGATGAGTGAGCACCCAGAGGTCTACTTCTGGAAAGAATTAGCCAGTGAAAACCTTATAAAATGATCCTGTGTAGATAGATCGAAAAACAGCATAATGCCCAAGGCAGACATTTTCTACTAGTTAAGCTAGGCTATTGTTTGGTTTTAAGAAGATTTCAGTGATATCTTTGGTTTAAAGTTTAAAGATTAACTCAGGGCAATAGTTTTGGGAATTCATCTAACCTCCATGACTCCAGACTTTGACTTCAGAAAGTCTGGAGTCCATAAGAATTTGAAATTCTGTTTTGCTTTTTCCCCTTTATGATCAGGATTCTTTTATAGAATTGTTGATGTTCATTGATGGTAAGTGGGTATCAACCAGTTCTTCTGGCCTCATGGCAAAGGAAGCCATTGTTCATGGAGGAAATTAGGCACACATTCCATTTCCTCCTTCTATTCCTGACTCTCCTTCCACTTTTGCTTCTGGTGAATAGAGACCAATTATTGTGCCTTGGATGGCCACTTGCAAACTCTTAAGACCCCAGGCACTATGCAACGAAGTAGGAGGTACAACAGAAGGAGAAATTGCATCAGGAAAGGATTGCACAGTCAATTATTGTAAGTGCTGTCAATAAGTTGTACACTTGTAAAAGCTGAATAGGCAAAAGTTGTGTGATAAACATATTTACAACAATGACAAAAATAAAAAAAAGGAGTAGCTGCTGAGGCTGTTTACGTACCACCAAATACTTCATGAGATTTGGTTACTTAGTTTGGAGGCATAGGGATATGGTTTCATGGGATGTCCCAGTTAATTGGCTTAATAACATGTTTAGTGCTTCTGTTCTACCTCCTAGTTTGTTGCTTAGACTTAGCTTTTTAATTCTGCAGAAATTGCCTTTCCCCCAAGGCAATGGCACTCATCTTGGCTTTTAACCCAAGAGCTACCTAGGGGGGCATTTTTCTTGTTTATATTTAAAACAAATGAAAAAGGGAAGGAGAAAAGGGTAACTTTAGCTGGTTACTTTTCTAAGACTGTGTGAGATGTCCGTCTGCATTTAATGATATTTGATAGACTCAGAATGTCACATAGTGAATGAAAGAGACAAGCAGGTGAACACTAGGTACAGAATTCCTCAGCTGCTGATTCTAGATTTTATTTTTATTATTATTTTTTCTGAAGTCTTAGTAGTGAGATAATTTTTGAAAATTTAGTACCTTTGAGTCATTATGGGAGTCCTTTCTTGCTTACCTCATTAGAATATCTACTGATTCAAATTATACCCACCTAAATAACGACAAAAAATGAGCAAGAAGGGGGAAAGTGATAGCTCACAATCAAAAGTTTATTCTTTCTCAATGTCTGAGGATAACGACAAACATCAGGGTTTTAAGTGTTGCCTTGAGGCAGACATCTCTGGGCAAAGCGTGGAGAAGAATTAATAGGTTGTCTTTTCATGTAGGCCAGCAAACCTAGTATTTCTAGGTTTTTTTTGTGGGAAGTTATGATATGATAACACATGCATGCATGCAGACCCTCATGCCATCCACAGCAATTGACCACCCACAAACGACAAATGGAGACAAGATTTGACCTTGACCACAAATAAGTTGGTTATGAAAATTTGTGATTGGGTTTCTATTATCTTAAGAACTAAAAACAGATAAGATCTATATGAAAGACTATAATATTGGGTTGGCCCCTGGATTTCCTGGATTTCTTCAAAATAGTTGTGGAAAAATAGAGGTTACATAGCAAGTAATCACAGGCTTCAGAGTGGAATAGATGTGGATACAAGGGTTATACTCTTGGCTAATCACTGAATCTCTTGAGGTTTCCTTGTCTATACACCATGATTGAGTTCAGGAGACTGTGCTTTTGGGCAGAGCTAAGGATATTCATATTATATAGTTGAAGAGCTTCTCAAATAAACAAGAGAAATAAACAGACCATTAAAATATAAAAACATGTTCTACTTTGTTCATAATTGAAATAATCAGACATTGAGACGTCCTTTTTCTCCTATAAAATTTGCAAAGGTTTTAGAAGATTACACCATCTCACGTTTGCAAGACACATTGAATGCCCACCCATTGCTCTTAAGACCAGAAAGATAATTTGGTGTTATCGGTTCAGAGCTTTCACTATGCTCATATTCTTTGACTAAGTAGCTTCAATTCTAAGAATTCATAAGGAAATTATTAGAGTTTCAGGGAAAGACTTGAGTTTATCACATTATTTATGATATTGAGATATGAGATTTGACTTGGAGGTCTCAAAGGGAAGATTAGTTAAATGGATTTTGATCCAACTACCCAATGGAAAAATATGCAAGCATTAATAGTAAGTTTCAAAAAATTTCAAAACATGAATATATTTTCCACATAATGCTAAGTGAGAAGAGTAGAACACTGACTATATTTATGATTTGATTCTACTTCTGAAAAAAAATATATGTAGCTGTGTCTATATATTTATTCACATTTACACTGAAAAAAGAAATTTACAAAAGTATTGCATGTTCTTTCTCTACTAAACAATAGAATAACCGATGATTTATGTTTCTTTTGTATTTTATATGAATTTTCCCATTTTTAAATGAAAAAATAGAAGTTTCAAAATCAGAAAAAATGCACTAGCTTGAATGTTTTTGGAAATGTCAGTTCAAGTTATAAAATTCATTAAATCAGTTCTTTCTGAAATCACGGCGTGTGCCTAGAATGTCCTTTAATATCAAACATGATCCTTTCATGTGCTCATTCCAGCCCAGCAGGTAGGTGCGGAATGAACATGTGGAGATCACATATAGATCCACTCCCACAGACAGATCATAACACTTATGAATTAGTAGGAAAATAAAAACTTATATTCAGAGTATCACTTGTAAATGAAAAACTGTATTCCAATAAACACACTCAAACCTGCGCATGTGCAATCCTGAGGGGCCGACATATTCAGATTATGCATTTCTTGCAGGGGATGGATCTGAATGGGGCCCCTTTATGTACTTGTCCACTCACAGTGGAACCTTCACAGTCAGAACAGCTGGGTCCCAACAGTCCCCGAACTCTCAATGCCAGTCAGCAGATTTGTGTTTCAGATAAAAGCCATCTAACTGCATTTCTCAGTTTATAAAAATTAACTTGCAAAAATTAATGTGCACTGACTATGAATTGCATTATTTAAAGAGCTTTAGCTCAAGAAAAAGAAGCACAGAATTACCAGGCAGGATGAGGAAAGTGTTTACATAACAATCCTTCCTTCCCTCTGTGCATAAGCACTATGACTCCTGTTGATGCTGATGAAACCATCATGGCGGGATGGGAAGAAGACAGATCCACCTGACCTTGCCGCAAACACGCAGGACGAAACACACATCATCTCTGTGTCTGATAACTTTCAGAAATCATGCTTGATGAGAAATAAATAATAATTTGCAGTTTTAAAATGTAATGTGTCAACTTTTTTTTTTTTTTCTCACAGTTCTATCATAGAGCTTATTCTGGATATCCAACTCTGTAAGGTTCTTCTAATGACTGGCACTAATGATTATTTTACACTCAACAACAACAATAAAATAGCTGCATGGTACAACAGCAAGTGCATTGACGTGGGGTTTGGAGCTCCAGGTTCTGTTGTGGTTTTCTGCTTCTATGGAGCTGCGCAGCCACCCAGCCTCTCTAAGCAAAGAATCATGGTGTCTTAGATGAGGACAAAGTCATGGATATCATTTAGTACGATGGATCCAATTTTCTTTCTCTCTTTTTTTTTTTTGGAAGTACAAAATACAGACCAACATACAGTACAGAAAAAAAAAAAAAAACATTTGCGTTGCACAATACATATATGTCCATAGGCACATATACATATAACTAAAAAAGTTTCCACAAAAATGCACTTACCTGTAACCTCTGCAACACATTCTCTTATTTTGCATTGTATTTTAATTTGAAATGCTGGTTGTGGTCAATTAAATTTATGTCATGATCTACATTTTGGCCATCACTGATGCTTTATACCTTTTGAGTAGGACCTTTCAATATGTAAAATGAGGTTAGATCAAGTATCACAGTGATGGCAGCAATTTCAATATTTTCTGCTGTAGTATAAGAAGAGGTTCTCATGGAGCAATGGCTAAGTGCTTGGCTGGTAACCAAAAGATCAGTGGTTCAAACCACCTGCAGCTCTGTGGGAGAAAGACATGACAATCTGCTCCAGTAAAGATTACCTATAGGAAACCCTATGGGGCAATTCTACTCTGTCCTATAGGGTTGCTATGAGTTGGAATCAACTTGACAGCACAGGATAGCAAGGAGAATTTCAACTGGAAGTTGCTGAAATTATGAGGACATCAACCCTCCAACAGTACAATCCTCTAGAAGTGGGTTGCTCCAGACTTGATGAGCAGCTTGGTGATGTTGTCAAGGACCCAGGACACATCATCTTTCTGCTCTGCCTCCTTGGTGGGTGGGAAGAGATGACGACTCTCCTCAGTCACATGGAGGCTTAGCAGTCCCAGAGGTTATGCATCTGTGACCTAACTCATCCAGGAAGAAATTCATTTCCTCCTGAACTCTTAATTTTTTATGAGTAAGGAAAATCTTTCCCACAAGCCAAGCAGCAACCTTTTCCCCAGGTCAAACGTTCCAGACTGGTTCCCTTGCTGTGTAGAGTTTGCTATGGAAGCTGGGATGACAAGCATCTTGTTCTTTTAGACTTTGTGTAGCTAGGAGGCTCTATCTACGGGAAGGAGTGAGTGTTACAGTTGGGAGTTGAGGACATGCAAAGAGGATAAGGTAAGTGTTGGCCATGTTGTCTTCCCATGGCCCCTTTCCATCTCTGTAATTCCATAGGCTGGTTAGATTACACATCTTTGGAACCCTCAGCAAGAGTTCAAATCTACTATGCACCTATTTTTATCTAAAAATCCAGTTTCCATCCTATTTACAGAAATATGTGGAGCAGGAGAGGCCGCGCATATGAAGAGAGCTCCTGTGTGGAGCCCCTCAGTCCCTTGGTCAGCTAGTGGTGAGCCAGTATTAGCACTGAAGACAAGTCCCCTGTTTTTATGCCTCAGATTTCCACTTTCCCATTCACATCACCACTTCCCACTTCTCCTCCCTTCTCAAACCTTTAACACCCCTGCTCTCAGCTGACCTGAGTTACACAAGCACCACCTCATCTTCCTACCACCCCGTCAATAACGTCTGATGTGTGTCCCCACTGATCAGTCTCTCTCTTCTCACAGTGGAGAAAGGGTCCCTGTGCAAGGCCCAGCTCCTCCGTTCCTTCTGGGGATCCCATGAACTTCCATCTATTTGAAGATTCAGCTTTCCATCTATTGCCTTTCTTTTTTGTGTTATCAGCTTTTTTTGTTTTTGTCTCTACTGCATCATTTCCATCAGCATACAAACATACTCTAATACCTCACTTCTAAAACCAACCAACCAAACATGCAAACAGATAAACAAACACCCCCTGTCTTAACCCTATGTCCCCTTTCAACTGTCTCTTCATTGAAAATATCTTCAAATACTTGTCTAGGCTCACTGCCTCTACTTTTCCACCTCCTGTTCTCTCCTAAACCAAACCAAACCTGTTGCCATCAAGTGAATTTCGACTCATAACAACCCTATATGACAGAGCAGAACTGCCACATATGGTTTCCAAGGAGCGACTGGTAGATTTGAGCTGCCAGCCTTGTGGTTAGCAGCCAGGCTTTTAATCACTGTATCATTCTCTCCTATATTCCCTCAAATTAAACTTTAAGCCAGATTCCTACCCTTCCATTGAACCTACTCCCTCAAGCTTACCAAGTCCTCCATTTCTGCAAATTCAATGGACTGTGGTCCCTTTTCATCCTCCTCAGCCTCTCTGTAGCATTTGACACAGCTTGCTCCCACTTTCTCTCCTGGCAACTGGAAGGTGCTATTTAAATTTGGCTCTTGGTATCCTGTACTCTCCTTATTTTCCTTCCCCACTCCTTGGCCATCTCTTGCCAGTTATCTGTGCCAGCTCCTCCTAACCTAATCTGGGGTGGTTCAGGGATTGTCTTCTCTTCTCCAGTTACACTCTTTCCTTAGGTGACCTCATCCACTCTCATGCCTTTGAATAGCAGCAATGTGGAGATAGCTCCAAATATATATCCTGTAGCCTAGACCTTTCTAATTGCCCACTCCGCAACTCTATTAGGCATTAGTGGGTTGTCTAATAGGTATTCCATACCTAGTATGTCCAGAGAGAAATCTTGATCTCTACTTCAATCCTGTTCTCTACTCTCTCCTCCCCATTGCAATGAATGGAACCACCATTCTTCTAGTTGTTCAGGCTAAAATCCTAGGGACTATTTTTTATTCTTCTTGTTCTTTCACCCCATAGCCCATCCATCAGCAAGTCCCATCAGCACTACCTCCAACATGTGTTTCTAGTCACACATTTCTCACCATCTCCTCGATGACTATGCTGGCCCAAGCTACCAATATCTCTTACCTGTAGTATTGGTAAGCCCTTTATTTTTTCCTATTGCCTTGCTACTAGATGGTAAATGCAGCCAGAGGAAGCTTTTAAAACTATAAATCAATGTGGAACAATGGGAATTCGTATTCTTTACTTGTGGGAACACAAAATGTACAGTCACTTTGGAAGACAGTTTGACAGTTTCTTCAAAAGTTAAGAATAGGCTTACCATGTGATTCAGCAATCCCATTCTTAGGTATTTACCCAAAAGAACTGAAAATGTATGTTCATATAAAAACCTGTACATGAATGTTTATCGAAGATTTACTCTTACTTGCCAAAAACTGGAAGCAACCAAGATGTCTGTAAATGGATTAAAAAAAAAAAAAAAAAAAACTGGCATATCCATAAATAAAATAATAAAATGTAAAAAAAAAAAAAAAAAAGAGCTCTCAAAGTATGAAAAGGCATGGAGGAAAATTAAATGTATACTGCCAAGTGAAAGAAACCAGTTTGAAAATGACATGCTGTATGATTCCAACTCTATGGTATTCTAGAAAAGACAAGACTGTAGAGAACGATAAGTCACTGCCAGAGATTTTGGGGAAGGGTGAAGTACAGGACACTTTTAAGGCACTGAAATTATTTTGGATGATACTGTGATGGTGGATACACGACATAATACATTTGCCAAAACCCTAGGACTGTACAACACACCGTGTACCCTGATGTGGACTATGGACTTGAGTTAGTAATAATGTAATAATGTATCAATATTGTCTCATCAATGATAGCACATGCACCCCAAGAATGTAAGATGTTAATAATAGAAGACACAGTGTGCAGGGGGCAACATACGGGAACTCTGTACTTTGTGAATAATTTTTCTATAAACCTGAAACTGTTCTAAAAATAAAGTCTATTTAATGTATAAATGATACATATATTTGCCGAAAGTGAAGAGGACTTGAAGCACTGATGAAGATGAAAGACTATAGCCTTCAGTATGGATTGCACCTCAACATAAAGAAAATAAAAATCCAATTAGATAGTTGAGAAGAACTATTTTAGGTGAAGGGAAAGACAACACACAATATGGGAGAGGTCAGCACGACGGAACTAAACCAAAGGCAAAGAGGTTTCCTGAATACAACAAAATGCTTGGAAGGCCAGAGTAGCAGGGACAGGGGTCTGAGGACCATGGTTTCAGTGGACTTTTAGGTCAATTGGCATAACAAAACGTATTAAGAAAACATTCTGCATCCCACTTTGATGGGGGTGTCTGGGGTCTTAAAAGCTAGCGAGTGGTTATCTAAGGTGCATCAATTGGTGCCAACCCACCTGGAGCAAAGGAAAATGAAAAACAACAAAGACATGGTAAAGATGAGCCCAAGAGACAAAAAGGGCACATAAACCAGAGGCTCCATCAGCCTGAGACCAGAAGAACTAGATGGTGCCCAGCTACAACCAATGACTGCCCTGACAGGGAATGCAACAGAGGATCCCTGATGGAGCAGGAGAACAGTGGGATGCAGATCTCAAATTCTAGTAAAAAGACCAGGCTTAATGGTCTGACTGAGACTAAACGGATCTCAGAGATCATAGTCCCCAGGTGTTCTGTTAGTCCCAAACTGGATCCATTCCCGAAGCCAACTCTTCATACAGAGATTAGGTTGGACTATAAGAAAGAAAATAATAGTGGCAAGGAGTGAGTTTCTTGGCTCAAGGATACTCATGAGACTATGTGGGCAGCTCCTGTCTGGAGGCCAGATGAGAAGACAGAGGGAGGAGAGAAGCTGGTTGAATGGACAAGGGGAATATGGGGTGGAAAGGAGGAGTGTGCTGTCTCATTAGGGGGAGAGCAGATAGGAATACATAGCAAAGTGTATGTAAGTTTTTGTATAAGAGACTGACTTGACTTGTAAACTTTCACTTAAAGCACAATTAAAAAGAAAAAAGCTCCTCACAACAGGACTGATAAGCAACACCATGATAAGTGGAGGAAGCATTGAAATTGTCAAGGATTTCATTTTACTTGGATCTACAATCAACACCTATGGAAGCAGCCATCAAGAAATCAAATGACGTATTCCATTGCAATACTCTTTAAAGTGTTGCAAAAGACTCTTTAAAGTGTTGAAAAACAAAGATGTCTCTTTGAGGTCTAAGTTGCACCTGACCCAAGTCAATCACCTCATATGCCTGGGAAAGCGGGACAATGAATAAGAAAGATCAAAGAAGAATTGATTCATTTGAATTATGGTTTTGACAAAGAATATTGAATATGCCATGGACTGCAGAAGAATGAACAAATGTATCTTGGAAGAAGTACAGCCAGAATGTTCCGTAAACGCGAGGATGGCAAGATTTCTTCTCACGTACTTTGGACATGTTATCAGGAGGGAGCAGTCCCTGGAGAAGGACAATATCCTTAGTAAAGTAGAGGGCCAGTGAAAAACAGGAAGACCATCAACGAGATGGATTGATACTGTGGCTGCAACAATGGGCTCAAACATAGCCAAGATTGTGAGGATGGCACAGGACTAGGTGGTGTTTCATTCTGTTGTACATAGGATCTCTGTCACTATGAATTGGAACTGACTAAATGGCATCTAACAACAACATATGTATGTGTGTTTGTATGTATATATATTATGGGAGTAATTTGATATGCATATATATATATATATATATATGCATGATTATGACCTCCCAATGGTCTTTCTTTGGGCAAAAAAATGCACAAACTTTTCACTATGGTGAATGGAAGAAAAACCAGCCCTTTAGTACCAATTATGTGCCCAAGTCATCACACGGTTTTATGTATGATAAAAACTAATATGCTCTGAACAATTACTACGTAGCAGGAAAAGTTCTAAGCAACTTACATGCATCAGACAAGGACATTATGAAGTTGGCACCATTGCTATTCCCATTTTACAGAAGAGGAAGCTGAGGTGAAGAGAGGTTAAGTGACTTGCCCACCTCACGCAGTCTGTGACTGGTGAATTTCAGGATTGAGCCTGCACAGGCAGGTTCCCTGGGCACAGACTCTGAGATAGAGACATGGTACAGCAGTCCAGTAGGGAGAACTCAACACCTACGGAGTGCAGGAAGGAAGCTGGATTGGGTAGAGGAGGCGCTGAGTTGAGACCCAGTCTCAAAACAGGGCTCAGCTGGCCTCTCAGGCACTCCTCAGCAGTGCTCACAGGGAAAGGGTGAGGGGATGGGGCTTGGTACCCTCACATACACAAATACTGGATGTGTTGCCCTAAAGGGGAGTGGAATCTTGTGCCAAGACGTCTTGGCTCTCCCTAGCCAAGCAATTCCCATAGAGAGTTGGTACCAAGGGTGTTTTTGGGATGATTCTTTTGGTCCTGAAGTGGTATCTGGGTGGTGCATCACTGTACCCCTTACAGATCCCCAGAGCTGGCCCCAGAGTCTGCCTCTTAACCCCTACACTGCCCACATAGACTCCTTTTAGGTCCCCATTTAGAGGGGACAAGGGGGTCTGGAGTATTAAGAAGCATCTATGATTCCTACGTTGTTGTTGTTAAGTTAGGTGCCATCAAGTGACTGAGTAGAATTACCCATAAAGTTTTCTAGGTGGTGATCTCTGCAGGCGCAGATTGCTAGGACTTCCTTCTGTGGAGCTGCTGGGTGAGTTCAAATCACCAACCATTGGGTTAACAGCCCAGTGCTTAACCATTGAGCACCCAGGCTCCTTCTAGCTCTGATAGAGGTTTCATTTACTGGGTCAGACTGAGGACTGAGGGTTTCTCACGGTTCTGTGCTCACACAGATACGGGCAGGCTTAATAGAGTCATAACCCTTTCTTTACTCCAGAACAGCCCGTCTGGCACTCCGTCCTTCTTGCATTATTAACAGAAACAACTCTACTTTTTTTCCCGAAGAGTTGTAAGGATTAATAAGGAGAGTTGAAAGGTGTGCTCAGGTCATTGGGGTAAAGAAGCCTTCGCCGGAGGAAAATGAGTACTTCTGCTGATTAGATGGATTGGAGTTTCCCGTGGACATGCCTAAGGCTGTCTCTGTCCGGCTTTCATGGTGAGTTAGTTATGTTATCTGAATCCAGGGCAGGGTGGGAAATGGTAGGAGAGGTTAAAAGGAGTGAAGGGGATAAATTGATTTTTCAATTGAAGATGTCATTGTTGCATTGACAACAGACTGTTTCAAGAGTGTAAAGCTTCATACGTGTGTCCACTGCAGTCAACCTAAACTGCTTAGCTTTTTTCTAATGAAAAAATAGGGATTAATAGCAGCTACACAAATTTTTATGAAATTAGGTTCTCTGTAGCTACAAGTGCGTAATGGCAGCAGCTTATCATTATGGTCTTGGCAAAAGCAAAATATAAGTAAAAGAGAAAAAACTAGCTAAAAAGCAGTTTGGGATGTAAAGTAGACAATTATTTAATTAATGAGTTAATAATAGCTCCTTTTTCCTTCATGACAGTGAAGTCTTAATTTTTAGGAGGGTGAGTGAAGTTTTTCTCTCATTTTCCTAGGTTCTTAGGCCTTTTGCTCTTAGAAGCAGAGGGAATAGCTGGTCTCGGGCTTTACTGGGGTACAATGGCAGAGGTACTTCTGGAATTTCTATAACTAGGCTCAGGGGTGGCGTTGTGGGTAGAAGTAGGACTAGAGGATGACTCTTGAGCCTGTGTGTCCAGAGCAAACACTTTGCTTTATTTACTTTTATTTGGGCTTTTTTTGGAAGCTGATGGATATTAGCAGGACTTAGCCTTCCCTGCCTCTATTCCTTGGTACTCCCTGTCAAGAAGGACATTTCCAAATTTTAGAGTTTATATTTATGCTTGTGGGCAAGTTGGCATGCAGAGAGAAGTCATGAATGAGAATCTACCCTTCTTTCTCTGAGCTCTTCAAACCTTGCCACATAAAGCCTGAAGATATGCATAGCACAGATGTAACTAAGCTCCTTTAGTCTTTAAAGGCTAGACACTCAAGACACTCCTTTTCAGTATAAACACAGAAAGAAGCATTCTTTGATGGTTACGAGGGTAGGGAGGGATGAGGAGGGAAATCACTAACTAGAGAGCAGACAAGGATGAACTTCAGTGAAGGGAAGAACAACACATAACATGTGGGAAGTAAGCACAACTGGACCAAAGCAAAAGCTAAGAAAATTTCTGGACACATCCAAATATATTGAGGGACAGAGTAGCTGGGGCTGGGGCCTGGGGCCATAGTTTCAGGGGTCATCTAGGTCAATCAGCACAATAAAATTTATTAAGAAAATGTTCTACATCACACTTCGGTGAGTGGTGTCTGGGGTCTTAAAAGCTTTTGAGCAACCATCTAAAATACATCAACTGGTCCCATTCCACCTGCAGCAAAGGAGAATGAAAAAAACCAAAGACACAAGGAAAATATTAGCTCAAAGGACTAAAGGACCACCTGAACCAGAGACTCCACCAGCCTGAGACCAGAAGAACTAGATGGTGTCTGGCTACCAATGAGCGCCCTGACAAGGAACACGACAGAGAATCCCAGACAGAGCAGGAGAAAAATGTGGAACAGAACTCAAATTCACCTAAAAAGTCCAGACTTAATGGTCTGACAAAGACTGGAGTAACCCCGAAAACTATGGCCCTCGGACCCACTATTAACCCAGAACTGAAACCATTCCTGAAGCCCACTCTTCAGACAAAGATTAGACAGAACTATGAAATAAAAAAAATAATACACGTGAGGAATGTGCTTCTTATTTCAATCAGATATACGAGACCAAATGGGCAGCTCTAGTCCAAAAGCAGGATGAGAAGGCAGGAAGGGACAGGAACTGGTCTAATGAACACAGGGAATTTGGGGTGAAAAGGGGAGGTGTGCTGTCACATTTTGGGGATTGCAACAAATGTCACAAAACAATATGTGTATTAATTTTTGTATGAGAAACTAACTTGAGCTGTAAACTTTCACCTAAAGCATGAAAACAAAAAAGGAAAAAAAAAGACACTTCTTTTTATCCTCATATCCACATGCTGGTGGTCCAGGTTTGTAGCCACTTCTTGATCTGTTTCCTCTTCTCTTCCACCTTCTTCTTTGTCTTTTCTAACACCTTTACATTTTTAGAGCAGTTTTAGGTTTACATAAAAAAATTCCAGAAAGCTCAGAGAGGTCCCATACCACGCCTCGTGCCTGTTCACAGTCCCTCTTATTATTAGCATCTTGCATCTTGTGGCGCATTTGTTACAAGGAATGAGCCAACACTAATTCATTATTATATTGTTAGGTAACTTGGAGTCAGGTTTTGATACATAACTACCCTACGTACAAAGGAACAAAACACCACCCTTTCCCACGTCATCCTCACATAGCATCCTTACAATCATTGCTGTGTTTGAGCCCATTGTTGCAGCCACTGTGTCAGTTCATCTTCTTGAGGGTCTTCCTCTTTCTCTCTGACCCTCTACTTTACCAAGCGTGATGTCCTTCTCCAGGAACTGTTCCCTCCTGATAACATGTCCAAAGTACATGAAATGAAGTCTCACCATCCTTGCTTCCAAGGAACATTCTGGTGTACTTCTTCCAAGACAAATATGTTTGTTTTTCTGGCAGTCTACACTACTCTTTGCTAACACCGTAATTAAAAGGCATCAATTCTTCTTCAGTCTTCCATATTCATTGTCTAGCTTTCACATGCATAGGAGGTGATTGACAATAACATGCATTATTAACACTGATACATTATTATTACCTGAACTCATAGTTTACATGAGTGTTCACTCTGTGTGTTGTAGAGTCCTATGGGTTTTGACAAATGCACAATGTCATATGTCCACCTTTCCTGCCTCACACAGAAAGTTTCACTATCCTAAAAATGCCCTGTGCTTCACCCACTCAAACTTCTTCCCTCTTCCTGAATGCCTCTCCATTTCCTTCTTCATTTGGTTGGTTCCTAAGGTTGTTGTTGTTAGGTGCTATTGAGTCTGTTCCAACTCATAGAGACCCTACGTACAACAGAACGAAACACTGCCCGGTCCTGCGCCGCCATTACAATCGTTGTTATGCTTAAGCCCATTGTTGTAGTCACTGTGTCGGTCTATCTCGTTGAAGGTCTTTCTGTTTTTTGATGTCCTTCTCTAGGGACTGATCCCTCCTGATAATATGCCTAAAATATGTGACACATACTCTTACCATCCTTGCTTCTAAGGAACATTCTGGTTATACTTTTTTTTTAGTTCCTAAGATAGTGCTAAAAAAAGTCTTCATCCAAGAATAATTATTTCTTTCTCAACAGGGTAAATAACTCTTAATATTTTCCTCTGATATATGTATTAGCATTGCTAAAAATTAACTTTGAGTTGTTCCTGATAAAGATTTTTTTTTGAAACATCATCATCCTGAATCTACTAATGCATTTATGCAGATTCAAAACCACCAGCTCTTTCAGCGTTTTAACTTTCTCCTCTTTTCCAGGAGAGAGTGAGTCCCTGCCTCTGGGAAGTGTTTTGTCCCCAGCCTGGAACTTGCAGGCACTCCCTTGATGTAGGCTTGCAGGATGAATGAATGCATGAGTTACTGGAAAACTTAGTGTAATGAGATAACCAAAAGGAGTACAGTTCTCTGAAAAACTCTGTAAGGTAAGTCAAGATGATACAATCCAACAATAATAATGAGTTAGAGTTGAAAAATACAGCTACGAACTTGGCTTCTGCCTAAACACAATGTATTAAGTATAGTGTCGGTATCCAGAACGTATATTGGCTCGAGTTTATTTAGTTATTTCCCATTTATTTCTAAAAATGATCTGTAAAGGCACACACCGAAAGGTTAAGGGCTTATGTGTGTAAACTCAAACAGGAGCATAGGGAATAAAAGCAAATACACCACCACCAAGATTTACTCTAGGTACCGTGACTGAGGATAGTGGTGGAGCCAGAGAAAGAAACATAACAAGTAGGAGTCTGCTTAAGCTCCAAGTGCCTGGTTCTGGGCCAGGTGAGGACAAACCTTGGATTCATCTTTGACCCCACTTTTGCTTATATTCTTTGTACCATCTGTCTGAGGATCTTGTTGACTTTTCCTGTAAAAAGCATCCAGAATCCAAGCACTTCTCATAGTGATTAAGAACTATGGCTACTAACCAAAAGGTCAGCAGTTTGAATCCACTGGCCACTCCTTGGAAACCCTACAGGGCAGTGTTACTCAGTTCTATAGGGTCACTATGAGTCAGAACGAACTCGACAACAGCAAGTGTGTTTTTTCCCGGTCTCCTGCTACCACTGTGGTCAAAGCTGACATCATCTCTCTCCTGGAGGAATGCAAACTTAAAAACCCAGTTGTTGTGGAGTAATTTCTGACTCAGGGTCACCCCGTGTCAGGATAGAATTGTGCTCCACAAGCTTTTCAATGCCTGATTTTTTGCAAGTAGATCACAAGGCCTTTCTTCTGAGGCACCTCAGGATGGGCTGGAACTTCCAACCTTTTGGTTAGCAGTCAACTGAGTGCAGAAAATGCTTGCACACCCAGGGACTGCGGTGATTATGTTGTTGTTGTGTGCTGTCGAGTTGATTCTAACTCATAACGACCCCGTGTGACAGAGTAGAACTGCCCACAGGGTTTCCTAGGCTGTAATTTTTATAGAAGCAGATTGTCAGCTCTTCCCCGCCCCCCCCCCAAAAGCTGCTGGTGGATTCGAATCTCCAGTTAGTAGTTCAGCTCTTAACCATTGCACCACCAGGCTCCTTCAGGTAGTTATAGTGGCATCCTAATAGAGATCCCTATGAGTGGGTATCAACTTGACAGCAATGGCTTTGTTTGGTTTTTTAAATACAGGTCCTTATGCTTGTCCTCTGCAATCTAGCCTCCACACAACAGCTCAGGGGCACACATTCACATGGAAATCAATCTCCCCACCCTCTCCTCTAACCTGCAGTGACTTCTGCTTTACCTGGGATAGAGATCCCTGCCCTTCCACTGGCCTCAAACACCTCGTGCCCTGGACCCCAAAGGTGACAGCTCTCTCTTGTTTACCTGTCCTAGCCACACCTGTTCCTGTTCTGCGTGCCCTCCGAGCACCTCTCCTCAGAGCTCTGCATGTGTTGTGTCCTCTGCCTGGGACACCAACTTCCAGGTACCCAAAGGCCATGCCTTGCTCTGCTCCAATGCTGTCCAACCACAAAGAATGTCCCTGACTGACACGTACCTCTCCCCTCGCTTCCCCAACCACTGTACTCCCTGCCCCTCACCCACCATCTGGTCTGCATCCATTCCATCACCACTTGCCATACTGCATATTTATATGCTTTCATGTTCATCACCTGTTCCTTTCACTAGAATGTAAGCTTCACTAAGATGGAGTTTGTTGGCTGCTCACTGCTGTATCTCCAGGGTGGGAACCCTGCTTGGCCTGGAACAGCTTCTCAATACTATTTTGTTGTCTGTATAGGGTGCAATCCCCCCTCAAGAGCTGCACCCTTTGCTATTGTGGAGGAGAATGCCTTGAGAAGTGCAACAATTCCTCTGGCCTCGAGTTCTACAAGAAGTCTCCTGAGTATCTTGGTTTGGTATTTGATCTAGCCTCATGGTGGTGAGCTCCAATCAAAAGCAGAGCAATTTTCAAATTACTCAGAAAGGCTGCAGTGTTCTTCCAAAGCTGCCCCCACTGAGTGTAGTGCCTGGTCCCTGGAGTGAGGGGTGTCAACAGCACATTGCACCCTGAGGGGCATCTCCTTGGTGAATTTGAAGTGGGGTCAGCCCACAATTGAAGGCAAAACACTCCAAGGGCAGGCAGCCCCCCTAAATGTATTTTATCCTAAGTGTCACCTGGAGCTCTGGATAAACATGGACTCCTGAGCTGCAATCAGAGCCTCCAGGGAAGAGATCCAGGCCTGTCTTCTCCCCATTGCCTCTTTTGGGTGGGTTTGGGAACACTGACCAGGAAGGCTTCAGATTCTAGGTCACAGAAACAAGGGTGTTGGAATCCTCATGAGTCCGTAGGATGGCTTAGGCAAAATCAAGGTTTTCTCCAAAAGATAAATCTGACTCTACTTAACCGTTTTGATAAGCTATTATGGAGACCCTAGAATTATACCCCATACATCAGATAAATATATATTATTTTTGGTTTGCTTGTCCTAAAATTTAAGAGCAGAGATTCTTAATCACATGTCATTATAATACTTTACTCTGTATTCTTGAGCCACCCTTTGAAATCTTCTATTCATCTCTTTTGTCATTTCTTCCTTTCACTTTAGCTGCTTGATGGTCAAGAGTAAATTTCAGGGGCTCTTCTGGCATCCGTTTTGGTCTCCTCTTTCTTTCTTGTCTCTTTAATGACCTCTTGCTTTCTTCATGTATGATGTCTTTGATGTCATTCCACACAACTGGCCTGGTCTCTGGTCATCAGCACTGAATGCATCAAATCTTTTCTTGAGAAGGTCTCTAAATTCAGGTGGGATATGCTTAAGGTCGTTCTTTGACTCTTTCAATCTTGTTCTAATTTTCTTCAGTTTCAACTTGAACTTGCACATGAGCAATTGAAAACCTATTCCACAGTCAGCCCTTGGCTTTATCCTGATGATATTGAGCTGTTCCGTCGTCTCTTTCCACAGACGCAGTCCATTTGATTCCTGTGTATTCCATCTGGTGGGGTCCATGTGTATAAAAAATATAGTCACCATTTATGTTGGTGAAAAAGGTATTTGCAATGAAGAAGTTTTTGGTCTTGCAAAATTCTATCATGAGATCTCTGGCATCGTTTCTATCACCAAGGCTATATTTTCCAACTAACAATCCTTCTTTGTCTCCAACCTTTGCATTCCAATCAGCACTAATTATCAATGCATCTGATTGTATGTTTGATGAATTTCAGTCTGCAGAAGTTGGTAAAAATCTTAAATTTCTTCATTTTTGGCATTAGTGATTGGTGTGTAAATAGTTGTAATAACTGATTTTCCTTGTAGGCATATGGATATTATCCTATCACTGACAGCTTTGTACTTCAGGTTAAATCTTGAAATGTTCTTTCTGATGATGAATGCAATGCCATTCATCTTCCAGTTGTCATTCTTGGCATAGTAGACCATAGGACTGTCCAATTCAAAATGGCCAAAACCAGTCCATTTCAGTTGACTAATGCCTAAGATGCATCCCATTTCATTTTTGATGATTTCCAATTTTCTGAGACTCATACTTCATACATTCTACATTCTGATTATTGATTTTGCAAAGGCATTTGACTGTGTAGATCATAACAAATTATGGACAACATTGTAAAGAATGGGAATTCCAGAACACTTAATTGTGCTCATGAGTAACCTGTACATAGATCAAGAGTCAGTCGTTGAAACACTGGCCGGTTTCAGGTCAGGAAAGGTGTGTGTCAGGGTTGTATCCTTTCACCATACTTATTCAACCTGTATGCTGGGCAAATAATCTGAGAAGCTGGACTATTTGAAGAAGAACATGATATCATGATTGGTGGAAAATTCATTAACAACCTGCGTTATCCAGATGACACAACCTTGCTTGCTGAAAGTGAAGAGGACTTGAAGCACTTACTGATGAAGGTCAAAGCCCACAGCCTTCAGTATGTATTACGCCTCAACATAAAGAAGACAAAAATCCTCACAACTGGAACAATAAGCCACATCATGATAAATGGAGAAAAGATTGAAGTTGTCAAGGATTTCATTTTACTTGGATCCACAATCAACAGCCATGGAAGCAGCAGTCAAGAAATCAAAAGACACATTGCATTGGGCGAATCTGCTGCAAAGGACCGCCTTAAAGTGTTGCAAAGCAAAGAGGCAACCTTGAGGACTCAGGTGCGCCTGGCCGAAGCCATGGTGTTTTCAGTTGCCTTATATGCCTGTGAGAGCTGGACGATGAACAAGGAAGAATAAAGATGAATTGATGCCTTTGAATTGTGGTGTTGGCAGACAATATGAAATATACCACGGACAGTCACAAAAATCAACAAATCTCTCTTAGAAGAAGTACAGCCAGAGTGCACCTTAGAAGCAAGGATGGTGAGACTATGTCTCACATACTTTGGACATGTTATCAGGAGGGATCAGTCCCTGGAGAAGGACATCATGCTTGGTAGAGAGTCAGTGAAAAAGAGGAAGACCCTCAACGAGGTGGATTGACACAATGACTGCAACAATATGCTCAAGACTAACAGCTATTGAAGGATGGCACAGGATCGGGGAGTGCTTTGCTCTGTTGTACATAGGATCTCTGTGAGTCGGAACCGGCTTAACAGCACCTAACAACAACAACGGCATTCTGAGTCAATGAGGCAATGGCAACTCAGAGGTGGAATTCTTGCCTTCCGTGTGGGGGTCCCGTGCTAGATTCCCAGAGAACGTACCTCATGTGCAGCCACTACGTGCTTGCCAGGGGAGGCTTGTGTGTTGTTAGGATGCTGAACAGGTTTCAGCAGAGTTTCCAGACCAGGACACACTAGGAAGAAAGGCCTGGTGGTCTACGTCTGAAAATCCACCAATGAAAATTCCATTGGGTCAAAATGGCCAATTCGCAGCTCATCATGGGGATGGGACAGGGCCAAGCAGCATTTCCTTCCATTGTGAATGGGGTCACCATGAGTTGAGGCTGACTCGAGGGCCACTAACAAGTCCTAATGACTTTGGCCGTGGAAAAACTTCAATAAGACAATCCTATAAGTGGGATCAGCTTTCTGGGATAAATTTTACCTTCGTCTGGGTTGCTATGAGTTGGAATCGACTCGAAGGCAATGAGTTTTTTGGTCCATCTATGTAGATATCAGTGAATCATCGTTAACTATCTAGAGCATATAACAGATTCACATAATTAAAACAGTTTTTGAAAGAAAAGCTTCCCTCACTGAGAGCACTGTCCTGAAATGGGGATCCTGGCTGGCCTCTCTCCCTCTGCTCCACATCTGTGCTGCCTCTTTCAGTTCTCCCAGCTATGGAACTTCAGATCTTTCCAGCACATGTCAAAATAAATACAGCCTCTCAGTTATGGAATACCTTCATCCTTCTGCATTGCCCACGGACTTCACAGGATCCCACACCTTTAGTCTCCACAAGAAAAAAGAAGGCTGTGATCTCCATATCCCAACACTTTTATTTACCTTATCTGTAATATAATTAATAGATGGCTGCGGCGAGATCAAGGCAGCTTTCAAAGCCAACGAGACAGCCTCATATGAAACTTGCTCTTTTGAGTCAGTCCAGGGCTCTATCACAGTCTGTGTGATAATTTCATGTCAATCCTGGGGTTCTGAATCTCTATCTTTTAACCTCTACATACCATTTCTGCACATTACATTACAAAGATGCCGGAGGCTGGCCTAATTTGTATTACACGACCACGTTCTAATCGGCAAGCAACACATCGGTCATACTGATTTCTTAAAATTAATACGGAAGCTCATTATAAAGGCATTCACCAAGGTTCCATATAGTGAACTCAAAAGGGCAATGATGAAGGAAAACCACATTTGCAGTTTTCAGCTTTCCGGTTTCATGTAGTCAGATCCTGCCTGGGATATTTCTGTTATGAAACTGCTTTTTGTCAGGTTCTGTGGGACATGTGGCATCTGGGGCTGCCCCTCCGTAGGCATAGAGGGTCTTGAGTTGTTACCACTCGAAACTGCCAACATATTTATTTGCAAATTCTCCCCTCTTTAACTTACTTTAACTTAGGCTAAAAAAAAAAAAAAAAAGTGGTTTTACAAACTTTCGTTCCTTAAGTGTTACTCTTCCTGGCGTAGCTGCGTGTCATGGGCTGTGCTCACCATTTATTCATTTGTGTCATTCAGTTTGATGCCACAAGAGTAAGTCAGATGGGGCTTTTCCTGATGCTGCCTTAACGTTACACTACTTCTTTCTACGACAGAGTGTTATGATGTGGGTGGAGAGACAGTTCAGTTGGAAGCCGAGATGCTAAAGCACTGTCCTTCATGATTAAGGTTCATCTTGGCCATGTGCTCCACAGGGTTGCTGCCTGGGAACTACATTGAGACTACACCTGCCTCCTCTTTTCCTGTCTGGAGCTCCATTTCCATGGCTCATCTATCAGCGAGTTAGGGGTGAAGGTCTTGTTTGATCTTGTCTGGAGGATGGAGAGCATGCATTCCCCCAAGCTTGGCCCAGGGGTGTTGGATTTGGGGATTCCAAGCCCCAGCTTGGGAGACTGAGAGCAGACCCCAAGGACCCAACAGGGCAGGGAAGGGGAAATTTCTTCCCTCCTCTCGGTTCCCATCACACATAGCTTTGCCCCCAGTGCTTGCAGAACGGGAAAATGTGAAGTAGAAAAAGGAAAATAAAGGAAGAAATCTGAAGGACTCCCAGCCTTGTCTGACCAGAGAAGAGTGAGAGGCTGTGGGAGAAGAAAACCCCTCTTGTCTGGGTTTTCATCTCCCCTTCTCCATCCCAGGGCCCAAAGGCTTTCATTATAGAGTTGAAATCAAGCCCACAGAATATAAACTCTGCAAGCCTCTTACTGGTGTGGTTGCCAGTGACCTATGGAAATCTTCTCTGAGAAGGATCGGAAAATGGTGACCCAGGAACTTAGCCAAATTCCCCTTCAATGTGCTGCCTCTAAGTGGTAACATCTTACAAAAATAGTTGTGTGATGACTGGAATTCGGGGTGCAGCCTCCTCTCCTGCTGCCACCAGGGTCAAAATAAGGGGACCTCTTCATCTACAGAGAAGGTCCCTGGGTGGCACAAGCTGTTTGCGATTGGCTGCTAACTTAAAGGTTGGTGGTTCGAATCCACTCACTGAGAAAGAGAGGCCTGGTGATCTGCTTCTGTAAAGATTACAGCCAAGAAAACAGCATGAAGCAGTCCTACTCTGTCACACATGGGGTTGCCATGAATTGGAATTGACTAGATGACAATGGTTTTTGGGACCAAAACCCAACCCATTGTCATCTACTTGATTCTGACTCATGGCTACCCTATAGGACAGAGTAGAACTGCCCCATAGGGTTTCCAAGGCTGTAAACCTTTACAGGAGTAGACTGCCACATCTTTCTCCTTTGGAGCAGTTGGAGGATTTGAACAACCAACCTTTTGGTTAGCAGCTGAGTTCTTAACCACTGTGTCACCAAGGCTCCTTCACCTATAGAGGGAAAACAAAACAAAACAAATCCACTACCATAGAGTCGATTCTGATTCTGACTCATAGTGACCCCATAGGGTTTCCCATAGGCTGTAGAGAACCACCTTGAAGTCATGCCCAGCCCTTCCCTCTTCTCCCTTCCCCTGGGAAGCATCAGTTTCTGTATTTATAGTCCTGAGTCTTCAAGTAGGACCTAGGACCTAGGACCGACTCACAAATCCTAGGGTCACTTTTGGGCCCAGGGCACTGGTTAGTTACATGGTTGGTGGGAAAAGAGATCAAAGTCCTCGTCAGGGAAATCAGGGTAGTACAGGTTCTTTAGGGACACTTGTGAAAAATAAAGCATGATGGTATAAAAGAAAAACCAGTGGCCTCAGGGTTGACTCTGACTTACAGCAACCCTATGTGTGTCAGAGTAGAACTATGCTCCATAGCATTTTCAGTGGCTGATTTTTAGGAAGTAGATTGCCAGGCCTTTCATCCTAGGCATCTCTGGATAAATTCAAACCTCCAACATACCTATTACTAGCTGAGCACAGTAACCCTTTGCACCATCCAGGGGCTCCATAGAAAAGAGGACTTTGGGAACGACAAATTGCTTAAACAGACACCCTTTGCTGTTACTATTGTGGAATGTGAGATCCTTGCCTGTTAAGCACGGGTCATTCAAATTGACCACATTTATATGAATAGGCCAAACCATTATCATCCAGCTTCAACCCTCCAGATATTAAAAAAAAAGGGGCAGGGCATCTATATTACTATCATTATATTTCATTATCCTTTACTAGCAGCAGTTAAGATTGAAAGATGACAAAGAGTAACTTGAATAAACAAAAGATTGTAAAACATCCAATTTGCCTAGAACATTCGGAAATCTCCACCCTGCCTCCAGCTTCCTTATTTTAGAGACAGGCTCTGTGGGAGAAGCAGGGCTTGAAGCCCTCAGACACTAGATGTGCATCTGAGAACAAAATGAGGTCGTTAACATGAAAGAGAGAAGTGCACAGTGGGGAGGGTAACGTGCAAAAGTTAAAAACTGTAAAAGCCAACACTTGAAGGAAAGGAGCTTGTTAATAGTTTGCTTTGCACTAAAATGTAGTCATCCTTATAAATGCTAACTGTGCACTCTAAATTCGATAAGTTAACCTGTTAGAGAAACAGACTTGGGAAAAGATCCCCTTTTCTCTGTGACTTGCCAAACATGTATAACAAGGCCACGGAGCCCTCTAAAAACTTAAGTGAGGCTAGGGAGTAGTCTTGCCATCTGGATGTTTTCAGAAACCCACCCACTTTCCCTGCATTTTTAAGAAGACACTAACAGGAACCCTGGAGAGGGGAAGAGTGTCTCTGGCTTTCTTTCTTGGGTTGTCTCTGGAATAGCAGCTTTCCTGCAATGTCTGTGGGAAATAATATACGTAGCACTGACTGTCTGCCAGTCCTACTGTGGTGGCTCCCATGATGCCATGGTGCTGGCAGCTATGCCACGGGTATTTTCAATACCAGCAGGGTCACTCATGGTGGACAGATTTCAGACTAAGAGAGCTTCCAGACTAAGAAAGACTAGGAAGAAAGACCTGATGATTTACTTCAGAAAATTAACCAATGAAAACCCTATGGATCACAACATACTGTCAAAGATTTTGACTTGCTTGCTTTGGATCAATTGCTAAAGAAAGATATCGTGTTTGGTCAAGTGTAGGGCCAGCAAAGGCAAGGGAAAGCCTCAGTGAGATGGATTGACATAATGGCCACAGCACACTCAAACATACCAAAGATCATGAGGATGGCGCAGGTTCAGGCAATGTTTCATTCAGTTATACATAAGGACTTTGTGTTGTAAATTCTAGCAGTTATGATGTTAATAAAGTGAGATTAGCAGCAGTGATATTAATGAGGCAGGACTCAATCTACAAGATTAGGTTGTATTTTGAGTCAATCTCTTTTGAAAGATAAAAGAAAGAATCCAGTAGAGAGGAGAGGGACCTCAAGCCACATAGGATGAAGAACCAGGAGGGGACTACATCATTTGGACCTGGGGTCCCTGAGCTGAGAAACTCCCAGACCAGGGGAAGGTTGAAAATGACAAAGACCTATCCCTGGAGCCAACAGGGAGAAAAAGCTTTCCCCTGGAGCTGGCACCCTGAATTTGGAATTCTAGCCTTCTAGACTGTGAGAGAATAAATTTCTGTTTGTTAAAGCCATCCACTTGTGGTATTTCTCTTATAAACCAAAACCAAACCCGTTGCTGTCAAGTTGATCCCGACTCATAGCTACCCTATAGGACAGAGTAGAAACTGCCCCACAGTTTCCAAGGAGCACCTGATAGATTTGAACTGCTGACCTTTTGGTTAGCAGCTGCAGCTCTTAACCTCTATGCCACCAGGGTTTCCATTTCTGTTATAGCAACACTAAATGACTAAGACATCCAGACATGCTGTTTTTCTGTCTACCCAGCAAGCCCCTAGCAAACCAGCAATTCTGGGCTCTGGACATAGGGCCATGTTTGAAGGTCATTCTTTCAATAAAAACCAAAACCAAACCCACTGCTGTCGAGTCGATTCTGACTCATAGTGACCCTATAGGACAGAGTAGAACTGCCCCATAGAGTTTCCAAGGAGTGCCTGGTGGATTTCTACTGACCTCTTGGTTTTAGCAGCTGTAGCATTTAACCACTACGCCACCAGGGTTTCCCATTCTTTCAATAGCTATCTTTTATCTAGTGTCTTCCACATACCAGGCACATGTGAAGCTCTCCCCAGGGCTCCACCAGGAGGAGCAAGATGGCCCCTGAGCCCCCTAAGGCAGCCAGCTTAACCTCTTAGCAATCAATCCAAGCTTGCGTCCAAGGAAGCTGGGCTCTCTGGGTTCTAGTTTTCTTTTTCAAATAAAGAAGGAAACCAATTTTCTCTGGACAAAAATAAAATAAAATAATCACACAGACACTTCCCTTTGCTTCCTTCTGGTTCCATGTTTCCAAACCCACACAGAAGCAGGCTGGGTGTCTAATTCTCATAAATTCATTCTTCTTCAGCCTTCAGACCCTCTGAATCTCCTGCCGAGTTGACATGAAGCCACCATGGTGGTTTGATTACTGGGGTCGGATATTCTTCCCATACTCTTTATAGCCCAGGTTGGATCACTTATCCATTTGTCCTGCTGAGGTGTGTGAAAGTCATCTTCAGGACGACACGGCAGTAATTAGAACACTTATCTTCTTCAAAGGCTGTCACCTCCTGAAAAATACCAGGGAGGTTCTCCACCTCAGGAAAGGGGAAAAGCCAAGGATGATGGTGAAAGTCTTGTTAGGCTAACTCTTTCTGTGACTTGGCCACAGCTCCCACCCAGCAGAGCTGCGTCGTAGTCATTGTTGACCTCAAGCCAGGTTGCTCTGAGTCTCTTCAGGTGGAGACTGGAGAGCTTTGGTCTGTTGTTGGTGGGAGCTCCTCCGTAATAAGCCTGTGGCGTTGCCTTCTGTGTGGCTACTTAGCTGACTTCTACCTCTGAGGCTGGAGTTATTCTCAGAGTGTCCTTGAAAAATCTCCTTGGTCCTATAAGCACCTTAGGAAAGAGCTTCTCCCTCCCCACCTACTCAGAGCTTAGCATTGGACTGTTTCCATCATCTCCACTTCTTCATTGAGACTCGGGATGGTCTTCATTGGGCCTTGCATCTGTTCTAGATTTTCTAGACCAATTCTAGTCCATAATCTTTCCCTCTCAACAAGCCCCACAGATAGTGTTTCAGTCAGATGACGGAAACTGGCAAGACCAAGAGGCTTCAGCTTTGTATTTATTTTGCCGTTTTCCCCCAAGGATAAGGCATCCATTAACCCTACTGCCATTAATGACGGTGGTCTGCTTAGTGACTTTTTGACTTGAGACATATTTGTAAATCATTTGGAGGGTAATTGACTCGCTCATTTACCCACTGCGTCAATCAATCAATCATCCATCAATCAAATTAGTCAAAGATACTTATTAAGTGTTTGGTTGCATCATAAACATACAGTTGCTGCTCCCAGGAAGCTATGGGCTGATGATGGGCACCAAAGAGGGATCTCAGAGTCTGCTGGTAGGAGTAGTTTTTTTTTTTTTTCTAAATTTGATTTGTTTTGTTATTGTTGTTGAGAATATACACTGTGAAAGATACAACAGATTCTAAGTGTACAATTTAGCAACATTGATTACATTCTTCAAGTTGTGCAGCCATTCTCATCCTCCTTTTCTGAGTTGTTCCTCCCCCATTTACATAAACTCACGGCCCCCTAAGGTTCCTATCTAACCTTTCGAATTGCTGTGGTCAATTTGACCCTGTATAGATAGTTCTTAAAAGAGAATAATTTTCAGGGCAGTCATATTTTTTACTAGTTAAGCTAAACTATTTTTTTGGTTTTAAGAAGACCTCTGGGAATATTTTTGGTTTAAGGTTTAAAGATAATCTCACAGCAATAGTTTCAGGGGTTTATCCACCCTCCATGTCTCCAGAAAGTCTGGAGACCATGAGAATTCAGAATTCTGTTCTGCATTTTGCCCCTTTTGATCAGGATTCTTCTATGGAATCTGTAATCAAAATGTTCAGTAACGGTAGCCAGACACCATCCGGTTCTTCTGGTCTCATGACAAAGGAGACAGTTGTTCATAGAGGCAATTAGCCACACATTCCATATCCTCCTCTTATTCCTGACTCTCCTCCTTTCTCTGTTGGTGAATAGAGACCAATTGTTGTGCCTTGGATGGCCACTTGCAAGCTTGTAAGACCCCAGGCGCTACACAATGAAATAAGAGACAGAACGGAAGCACTAAACACATTATTAGGCCAATTAACTGGGATGTCCCATGACACCATGACCCTAAACCCCCAAACCAAAGAATCAAACTCCGTGGGGTGTTTGGTTGTACATAATTAGTTTTTAGAAATATTACAGCTGGTGGTTGAATCCATGTGCCTCCACTTAGGCCTTTTATAGACTTCCAGGAGTCAGAGTCTGGTCAGTTACATGATCTAATAATCTATTAATTAATATCATAAAGACATAGTCCTCAAAGACAGTTTTTTTCTTTTATTTGTTAATAGTCCGTAATGGAGAAGAGGGGTCATTTTTCAGTGTTTTTGTACATTACTTTGGTATGTTAGATTCTAGATTTTCTTCTATCCCTTTATTATCTTAGAGGTAGCATTGCACACTCCCAAATGCATGCTTAAATTCCTGTGCTTTTCCATTTGCTTTTGTAATGTAGAAAGAAAAGTCCAACACTGAGCTCTAGGAAGCCCAGGTCCTCATTTCTGCTCTGCTGTGGACACATGGGCAGCCTGCATGGCCACTCCCAGGCTCTCTGCATTGGATTCCTCGTTCACAGAGAGCAATGGCTGCCCTCCTATTATAGCAGGTCATGGTCTGTTCTGCACACTGAGCCAGTAGGAGTAGGAAAGGCCATCATGGTCGCATGAAGACAAATGGGTGCTATTTCCACCAAGACAGGTGGGTGCTTTTCTGTAGCCTTTAGTTCCTAAGTGGGAACTGAGAGGGCTCTCAACCAAAAAAAATACAATTTCTACTTGTGCTATATCATGATAGAAAGATTCTATGTTCAAAATAAAAATATAAGTGGGTTTTTTTTGCATAAAGTCTCGGATGGATTCTTTCATGTGCTCTAGAAATGGGTGAGATTACTATGGGGATAATTGTTTCTTGGTCTACCATTTCAAATACACAATGATCTTGGAAATAGAGATGGGGCTAAACCTTGACACTGGGCTACTCTCCGCCTCCCTACTCCCTGCACAAAGACTGTTGTCCAAGCACTGGGTCAGAACACCGAGATGCTCAGGCCACATCTGCCGCGAAGGAGTGTTGCTCCTTTGGTAAACTCCCAGAGGCCTCTTAGGCATCAGCATAAGCAGCTGTAGCATACAAGGAGTATGAATTTGACAGGCTTGGATGAAAACCTCAGCTTCGCCCTCTCTCGCAGTGTGATCTTGTGCACAGTACTCAGCATTTCTGAGTTTCAGGGCACTCTGATCCTCCTTGGCTGCCTTTTGAGAGGATTAGAAAGGATGATCAATGGGCAACTCTTAGCACAACCTGTGGTCCATGATAAGTGTTTGATAGATGTTCGCTGCCTTCTGCATTTTGCTGTCCTTGGGGTGGAGGGAAAGGTCCTGAAGATGTCCTCACGGTAAGGATTATTATATAACATTTTGTCATCGCCTTTGCAAAATCATCCTTGACTGCATTCTGCCACCCTCCCCGAGATTCAGAGACTAAAGAGGATGTTAGATAATCTTCCAACTCATCTTCAGCATTAGTGGGGAATATATTACCCATCCGTGTGGCTTTCCTTTCTTCTCTTCTCCTCTTTCATCTATCTTTAAGGGAACAGAATGTTCTGGATCACTGCTCCCTGTAGGCCACCCTTGCAGGAGGTCTGAAAGCCAGGGCTACAGCCTGGACCTGCCCCACAGAGGCAAATGAGTCCTGACACCCTGCTCCGGGGCTAGTGGCTATCAGCAGATGCTGGGTGATTATATGAGCTTTAGTTCACATTAACCTAATTACTCAACAGATGGATACTGAACACTGCAATCCCTGCTCTGTCGAAATGAGGCAAAGCAGGAGGCAGTCTCAAGGCACCGCACAGGTGGACCGCCACCATGTGACCCTCCCGGCACATAAGCTACCTCTGCAGTGGAAATCTCCACATGGTCTGGGGCTCACTGGGGCTGCTCGGTGCAGCCAGAAACTTGGAGACTCCATGGACTCTCCTTCTGGACTTTAAAGTGAATGAAACTGGACTGAGTCCAGGGTATAATGCATGGGGGGCAGTATTGGTGCTAAGTCAGTGCTGTTGATCAGGGGACATCCAGCCGGATTTCCCCAAGGCCTCTTTCCTGTACCTGGACCTCAGATGGCTCTGCAGATCCATGTGGTGACCTCACTTTTTGCTTTTCCTGCCAGACCAGGGGCTGACATTCCATCCACTTAGGAGTACTTTCTGGGACAAGTAACTGAAAGGCTGGTGGTTCAAATCCAGTCAGAGGCACATCTATTTCTGAAAAATCAGCCATCGAAAACCCTACGCACAGCTATTCTGCTCTGTATACATACAGTCACCGGGAGTCAGAACTGATAGAATGCTAACAACAACAACAACAGGAGCATTTTCTACCTTCCAGGGATGGTGCTGCTTTGGCTTGAGGAAAACCTTACCTTACGTCGCTTTTAACAGGAATGAATCAATTCTGCCAGAAAGTTAGAGAAAGCAGAACCATATCCTATTGAGAAGATCTATCACACAAATGTCTGTGTTGGATGTTAGGCAACTCCAGGAGAAAGTAATTAAAGTTTTCTCTCTGCCCAATAGGTTGCCTGTTGTCAACCTCATTAGCAAGGCTGGTACCTCAAGGTGGAGGCCTGAGAACAAAGGGCACTGTTAATAGGGTTGAGAGTGGAAGAAAGGCAGGGAAGTAATGTCTTTCATTTTTTTCTGCTGAATTAATTCTAATTTCTACAGCAATTTATAACACATATTTGGACACTCAAATAATTCCAACTAAACATTAAAACCATACATTGCTATTCTGGGATTGAAAATTGAAAAGTGCTGCTACTTTTGCTCAGTTCAATTCATTATATTTTATGACTTTGGTTAACATTGAGCCATAAAACCCAGTAAATAACTGTTAAAAGCAGAGTCATTTGCTCAAAAAAAAGTGAGCTTTATTTTTGGAATGGTTGAACTTTCCACTAGATTTTTTTTTTCTGCATACATGGAAACTTGTGTTTCTTTCAAACCTGTGTGTTGACATCCTCTACCTTCCTGATGGAGAGAGAATATTGTCTTTCTGTGTGTGGATGATGCTACACTCATGCCATTCCCTCCACTGTCTTATTGGAGGGAACCACGCCTGTGTGCTGGTCTCACCATATTTTCAGTTGGTGGTTACACATCCTTGTTAATCTTTGTCAGCATTTTAGAGGCCCCCATCCTGCCAGTATTTGCCATAATTTTCAGCCTAGAGGCCAAGACTGCTCATGGTGTACTCGAACCCCAAAACATTTGTTTGTAGGCTGAGATACACTGCAAAATTAGATAGGTAGATAGATAGATGCTGTCATGGACTGAATTGTGTCCCCCCAAAATTTGTGTGGACTTGGTTAGGCCATGATTCCCAGTATTGCGTGGTTGTCCCTCATTTTGTGATTTTCCTATGTGTTATAAATCATAATCTCTGCTTGTGGTTAAAGAGGATTAGGGTGGGATGTAACACCCTTGCTCACATCCTGATCCAATGTAAAGGGAGTTTCCCTGGGGTGTGTCCTGCACCACCTTTAATCTTGCAAAATACAAAAGGAAAGAGAAGCAAGTAGAGAGTGGGAACCTCATACTACCTGGAAAGCAGTGCCAGGAGCAGAGCTCACCCTTTGGACCCAGGGTTCCTGGGTGGAGAAGCTCCTAGTCTCGGGGAAGATTGATGACAAGGACCTTTCTCCACAGCTGACAGAGACAGAAACCCTTTCCCTGGAGCTGACACCCTGAATTTGGACTTTCAGCCTACTAGACCTTGAGAAAACAAAATTTCCTTTGTTAAAGCCATCCACGTGTGGTATTTCTGTTATAGCAGCACTAGATTTTTTTTTTTTAGCACTAGATGTCTAAGACTAAAAAAAAAAATTTTTTTTTTTTTTAATGGTATCAAGTCAACTCTGACTTCTGATGACCTCCTAATTCCTAGTCATCCTTATGATTAGCGGCATACTCAAGCATGTGACTACTGGGGGAATTCGTCTCTCAACGCTCACCCTCACACAGAAGGTGGTATGTGAAAATGGAAAATGGAGGGGGATGGGACTCTGAATCCTCTCGGATGCCATTGGCACATGTTCATTTCTCTGTTCAGCAGTTCTCAAGGGTCCTGTGTGCCCAGGAGAGACAGGCAACCTTTCAATTGTGGGTGAAACTCGTGAGCAGTAATGACTTTCAGAACAGTGCCCACATAGTGTAATTCAATGTCCAGCCGAGGTGTCAGAAAGAGGGTGAGCAGGACCATCAGTTGGTGGGAAGGACGGGGAATCCCTTGATAACCATGCCAGGGGCCATCACTCTACTGAGTGCACTCAATGCCCCAGGTGTCCTGTATGGCACATGGTAGACAAGATACAACTGAATATTTATAGCCGCTCTGTGGGTATTATCTACCCATCCTAGAGATGTCACTTAAAGACTAAATGTGCCTGACCCAAGACATGGAGTTTTTAATCACCTCATATGTATGTGAAGGAAACCCTAGTGGTGTAGTGGTTAAGTGCTACGGCGGCTGCCAACCAAAATGTCGGCAGTTCAAATCCACCAGGCGCTACTTGGAAGCTCTATGGGGCAGCTCTACTCTGACCTATAGGGTCGCTATGAGTCGGAATCGATTCGACGGCAAAGGTTTTTTTTTTTTTTTTTTTTTAATGTATGTGAAAGGTGGCCAAAGAATAAGGACAACAGAAGAATTGATGCCTTTGAATTATGGTGTTGGTGAAGAATATTGAATATACTATAGACTGCCAAAAGAACAAACAAATCTGTCTCAGAAGGAGTAGAGCCAGAATGCTTCTTAGACGGCAAGGATGCCAAGACTTTGTCTCACATACTTTGGACATGTTATCAGTAGGGACCATTCCCTGGAGAAGGACACCATTCTTAGTAGAGGGTCAGCAAAAACGAGGAAGATCCTCCACAAGGTGGACTGACACAGTGCCTGCAACAATGGGTTCAAGCACAACAAAAATTGAACACATGGGAGAAAGATGCAGCAGTCTGTAAGTTGTTGGGGAAGCAGACTGCTACATCTTTCTCCCATGTGTTCATCTCTGTTGTTGTTAGGGGTCATCTAATCTGTTCCAACTGAGGTTGATGGGGCTAAGAAGCCTGCCCTGAGCTAGGAAGTAGCAGGAGAGGCATGGGCCCGGTTTTTGCACTGTTGGGGTCCTCCATCCATTCCATTTTATCTCCACTTCAGTCTCCTTCAAGGAGACAGCTGACCTGTGAGGTCCTTGGAAACAGGCTGCCTAAACCACTGGGCCGCTTTGGCTGGGTCTCTGCCTTAGCCACGCTGTATCCCAGACTTGTAGATAAGTTCTTGGCTGTATAACATGGTGTCTGTGCCCGTGGGTGAGGAGACGTGAACTTCTAAACAACACATTCTGTATATCTTCTTTCTTTCTAACCTCACTCCTTAACTATCCTTGGAGATTAAATTCTATGTCCAATTTGAAAAAAGAAAAAAAAAAAAAGTCACCTAATGGGGCATGTGTGTTTCTTACTGCTGTTGTTTTACTTTGTATATGGCAGCTCCTATGCCAGGACCCAGAGTATCAACTGAATCCAGTATTTTAATATTTGAAATGTCCTTGAAAAGACAGTAACACCTTCCATTGCTAATGTTATTATCCCCACACGTTCCCTTTTGAGCTTTTTATTATCATACCTGACAAAATAGTTGCCGCTATTTTTGCGCTATTTCATTTGGGGAATGTTCACCCCTGAAATGACTCCATTAGGGAGGATATTGAAGCATCGAAAGAACTCATTGATTGGTACTCTGAAGAATTCCCCTGGGTGACAAAACAACTTAATGGCTCAATCTGTAACTCATAGCCCCATATTTCTTTTTCAGTGTCAAGCATTCTAAGCAATCTTCAAGTTTGATTTTCAGCTACTTTCACCCTAATTTAAAGTTTCCCGAAATGTATGACCTTACAATGAGTATTTCTAACCTATAGTCGGCATTTTTTTTCCCCCAACACAACCTTCTGGGAGCATCGGTCAGTTGGTGACTGTGATACGGAAGAGCGAGGCAGGAAAAGTGGGGAATGGGACCTTAAAACTCTTCACTTTAATAACCCAAAACCAAACCCACTGCCTTTGAGTCAGTTCCGACTCCTAGCGACCCTACAGGACAGAGTAGAACTGCCCCATAGAGTTTCCAAGGAGCGCCTGGAGGATTTGAACTGCTGACCTCTTGGTTAGCTGTTGTAGTACTTAACCGCTATGCCACCAGGGTTTCCACTGTAAGAGAAACCGCAATAATGTTCATCAAGCACTTTCAACCAGGTGTTACAGGCAGAGATGGGAAATGAAGGAGCCTTTAGTGAATTTTTAGTGTTGGCCAAAGTTTAGATGATGAAGTAATTGATTAAAATTTTTCATTTTCTAGTAATTAAGCTTTTTTTTTTTTTTTACAATTGCCATTGGGTTGATTCTGACTCATAGTGACCCCATGTGTGTCAGCATAGAACTGTACTCCATAGCATTGTCACTGGCTGATTTTTAAGAAGCAGGTTGCCAGGCTTTTCTTCCGAGGTGGCTCTGGGTGGACTCTGACTGTTAATCGTTCGGTTAATAGCCAAGTGCATTAACTGTTTGCTCTACCCAAGGACTCCAATTATGTTTAGCTTTCTGAATTTTACTTCAGTTTACTAGATAGCACGTCATACTATTTTAGCATTGTAAAATATCTAAAATGTGGCTTCCAAAATAGATTTCTTTGCACTGCAATGAAGTATTTTGGTCAATTCCATCTATTTGCTTGATGAAAATTTCCAGTAGGAAAATACTTTGGCAAGAAAACTAAGTTAAAGGACTAGTTTTACTCGGGAACTAAATGTAGTATTTGTGATTTCTTTCATGCGTTTATAATTAGAGACCACCTTATAAATTATTTTTATTGTTTTATAAATTATAATTCAGAATTTGCTCTGGTTTTGTCTGTATTACCCTGCTTGTCATGCTCTAATTTAAGAGGGACTAGATCAGGAAACCCTGGTGGCATAGTGGTTAAGTGTTATGGCTGCTAACCAAAAGTTCGGCAGTTTGAATCTGCCAGGTGCTCCTTGGAAACCCTCTGGGGCAGTCCTACTCTGTCCTATAGGGTTGCTATGAGTCGGAATCGACTTGACGGCACTGGGTTTTTTGGGTTAGCTTAGGAAACAGAGGGAAAGGGCCTGATAACATTCAAATGGTTATTAAGTATCAGATGCATCTGCGTATATTTTAATTTTCATCTTATCCAATCACTACCAACTCCATGAGGTGAGTCAAAGAATTACTCTTCTATGGTTTAGAGAGCCAGGCCTCAGAAGGTTTAAGCATCTCACTCAAAGTTGGGGTATAGCTAAGGTGTCCCAGGGTGGCATAAAAGGTTAGGCACTTGGCTACTAACTGAAAGGTGAGTGGTTCCAACCCATCCAGAGGAGCCTTGGAAGAAAATCCTGGTGATATGCTTCCAAAAGGTCACAGCCTTGAGATCTCTATGGAGCATAGTTTTATTCGGCACACATGGGGTCGCCATGAGTCAGAATCGAAATCACAGTGGTAGGTTTGGCTTTTTTGGTTTAAAGATATGGGAGGTCTGGAAATTGCACCCAGGAATGGTGGAGTCTGGAAATTACATTTTTCCCACATTGCATTACATGTCTGATAAGACACTAACTCGTAACCGGAGTATTGCCCATAACTAGGAATTTTTTTTTTTTTTTAAATGTACTATGCATTGCAACTCAGTCTTCATGAAATTCACTCAGAATTCAGGAATAATAGTGATCTACTCTCCCCCTCACCCGACCAGTCTTAGAACGTCCCTTCGTTTTCAGTGTGGGGAAGGGACACAGAGAACTGTGAACGGTATTCCACATGTGCTTCTCATAACCTGACTGACGGAGATGTCTGAGTTTGCAAATTTTTCACGGTCTTCCTCTGATTGTAAATGCTACGTCAAGATTTAGAGCCCAGGGACTGGGTCCATTACCATTCTCAGTGGGTGCCACTTATATGCTTCTACACCACAACTGTCAAGATGAAATGGCAATCAGGGGACGTGTGGTTGTGTCAGCGGCTGCATGGTACTTACAGAATGTGGACGTGTGGGCCAATGTGGAGCCCAGTGCTGCATTAGTCCTACTCTGTGGCCCTGGGGACAGTGCCACCTGCTGCACACCAGGGTTCAGAGTCCCCTGCGGCTGATTCTGGTTGCTTCCCAAGACTGACCAGGCTCCAACAGGCTGAGAGACGCAACTGGACTTACGGGCAGTGTATTCGGCCTGAGATAAAGCCTCCTTTCATGACCACTTGGCAAGTGAGCTGCATTGAAAGAATTGTCACCGTAGGGGGTACATCTGGACAAAGAAAGAAGAGGGTCCATTGAGACACCTGCCGGAGCCCAGGAAAATGAGTCCCTTTCTGACACTCCCATTCACTATTTCTGTTTCCCTAAATCGCTATGTGTTTCTTACACAGCTCTGCCTTGAGTATGCCATGACATCAGCTGTGGGGTGACGTTTTAGCAGGGGTCCCAAAGAAAGTGATTCTGGTCCAAAGTTACTTAAATTTTATTTTTTATTTATTTCAGTGAAAATACACATAGCAAAAGATACACCATTTCAACAGTTTCTACTCACGTTTATTTATTTTTGTGGCTATGCTATCTGTTTGAATCACAACCAGATTCATCTCTTTGTGATCCCAGTTAATTTGCTTTTTTATCCTTTTAAAATTTAATTTCACTTTTTTTTTTTGACAATGGCAAACACTTGCATGCTCAAAAGTTGAAATCACACTCCAAGGAATTCTCAAAGAAATCTGCCTCATTCTTATCTGTAGTATCCTGTCCCAGTCTTTTACAGGTCATTTTCATTAGGTCCTTGTTTGTCTTTCTTGGATTCATTTTTGCAAAAACGAGCAAGTACAGATAGAGCAAGTATAGCCAGAATGGTCCTTAGAAGGAAGGATAGCGAGACTTCATCTTATATACTTTGGACATGTTATCAGAAGGAACCAGTCCCTGGAGAAGGACATCATGCTTGGTAAGGGTCAGTGAAAAAGAGGAAGACACTCAGTGAGATGGATTGACACAATGGCTGCAACAATGGGCTCAAGCAAAACAACGATTATTAGAATGACGCAGGACAGGGCAGTGTTTCGTTCCATTGTATATAGGATTGCTATGAGTCAGAAACGACTAGATGGCACCTAATAACACTTATAGATATTTATTGACATTTCTATCCTTTTTTTTTTTTTTGTCTTTTTTTAAAGTAGCATACTGTACACACTTTTGCATTTTGCTTTATGGTTAAAGACATATGGGGAAAATAATATACCAATTTGTAGAGTTCTTTCTCATTTTTCTTTACATCTTTGTAGCATTTCATTGTGTAGATATACTGAAGCATTTTCAACCTCTCTCCTATTGATGGGCACGTGGGCTGTTTTAGTTTAACCAAGTGGTCAAATAATGAACCGTAACGATACAAAAGGAGTCCTGGTTGTGCAAACAGTTAAGCACTTGGCTACTAGCCAGAAGGTTATCAATTCAGACCCAGACAGCAGCTCTGAGGAAGAAAGATTTGACGATCTGCTCCCAGGAAGATCAGAGACTAGGAAACCCAATGAGGCAGTTCTACTCTGTCACATGGGATTGCTATGAGTCGAAATCAACTTAGCAGCACCCAACAACAATGACAGCAAATGACATCACATGCCTTCTGATAGATGCATTGGGAAGTTCATGGTTTTACCTATGAGTCATTCTTGCTAAAAATGTTATACCTGAACCTTATCGTTGTTAGGTGTGATGAAGTTGGTTCCAACTCATAGCAATCCTATGTACAATAGAATGAAACATTGCCCAGTCCTACGCCATCCTCACAATCATTGCTATGCTTGAGCCCATTGTTGCAGCCACTGTGTCAATCCATGTTGTTGAGGGTCTTCCTGAACCTAGTCATGAGGAAACAAGCAGACAAATGAGATTGTGTAACATTCATTCATTAACTGGACTGGACTATAGTTCAAAAATGCCAGTGTCATGAAAATGAAAAACAAACAAAAGAATGCAAAAAGCTCTAAAAGAAGTTTTTGGGGACAACTGAGGAAATTTGGATATGAACTACATATTAGAAAATATATCAATGTTAAAATTCTTGGATGTGATAATTGTGTTGGTTATGTAGAAGAACGTCTTTGTTGAAGTAATTAGGGGTAAAAGGTCATGATGTTTATAACTTACTTTCAGGTAGTTCAGATAGATCAAAACTGTGTGTGTTTGTATGTGTGTGTGTGTGTATGAAAGACAGGGAGAGAGACAGATGTGACAAAATGTTAACAACTGGTAAATACAGGTGAAAGGTGTGTGGATGCACATGGTACTAATTTTTTTTTCAATTTTTAAATAGGTTAGAGTTTTTATAAAATTGGAAAGTTGGAGGAAAAAAACTTGCTCCGTTAAGGTAAAAATGTGATTCTGCTGTTGTTAGTTGGACCCTATTAAAAGCAACATTATAAAGACATTAGCATAGTAGTTTGTAGTTTTAAAATGTGAACTTTTAGGCTTGTTGTTAATTCAAGCAGATTCAGCAAGGGAAATAAATTTTGAAATAACATTTGAGGATTCCAGCATTTTAGAATTTATTTCCAGTCCTTGCATTCTACAGCTTTTGTTTGCATTTTTATTGGATACAATAGCTGGAGGGTGGTGCTTGACCATCCTGAGGGTCTTCAAGGCTCCCTGGACCTCTCCATGTCAGGGCTGGTCAGTTTTGGGGCACTCTGTGCATTTGAGCAGAACTTATTCCCCTGGTAAGAGTCTTTTGAGTTCCCAGTGAATCAAGATCTTCTCCTCAGATCTGATGAAAAGATGAAAGCCCCTTTGTGTCCTGGAATCAAAGAGATGTCTCCTTCATGGGATCAGATTCTGGGAACCCAGCCTGGGGCAGCCATGAGTTACTTGCTACCCATTCCTGCCATGTTTGGGGATCTGGAGCCCTTGAAGCTTCCCAGGGGACAGAAGATTACAAAGGGATGACAGTTCCAGGGCTTAGCTGAATTGGGCAAATCTTGCAGAAACTTGACCAAGCCCCATCTTGGTCGACCAGGACAAAGAGTGGTCGGTATCTGTGGAATTTGATTCCTGGAACTGGGCTGTACTGAGGGTTCACTCAGTCCTTATCATGAGGGTATTGAGCAGCAGTGAACTCAGGTCCACACAGATCAAAGGCCGGATCAACCCACAGTGGTGCCAACATCAGCGTGAAGAGTCTCATGAGGAGGAGATGAGGGACTCCAAGTAAAAAGACAGAGCTAGGAGTATGGAATGGAGGGGTGGAGGTGTGGGAAATGCCCTCACTCTTTAGGGGCACAGCCATGAAGCCTTTGGGGAAGGAACCCGGTGCCCCTATGCTATGCAACAAAGTCAGTTCAATTCATTATGTCTAGGTAGTGTAATACAAACAGAGTTTCCATGATGACATTCTGACATCAGCCTGGCTGTCTTGTGCACAGAAAGAGAGTTTACAGGGTGTGGAAACTCATTGTATATGTACATACGCTGACAGACGGAGAATTATTAGGGACATTGGAGGTATTAATCCATGTATTCAAAAAATATTTGCTCAGTATCTTCTATGTGCCAAGACTCTTCCGGGCTCAGGGATCCAATGGGGAGCCAAATGGAAGAAGCTTCTTACTTTCTAGTGGTGGGAAGCGCACAGCTGACAATTTGATGTAAAATACAGAGTCTATTAGATGATGTTCGTGTGCCGGAGAAAAGAGAAACAGCAAAAGAAAGTGCGGGAGATGGTAAGTGAAGGATTTACCCAGAATGTGTTTGAATGAAAACCAGAGCCATGTTAGAGTGCTGCAGACAGAGGTGGTTTCCTGGATTCTGAAGAGGTGAAGGCTGGTTCCTCCTCCCTGCATGGGTCATCTGAGGATGTGTACACACTACCATACACTCCACCTGAGGTCAGAATTCTGAATTCTCCTCTGTCACATTGCACTGATACTGGGTGGGCCTGGAGGGCTATGGGAATTTTGAGGACCTGTCTAAGGAGGAGATGAGTTAGGAATATTTTAGTGTGAATTTAGTGACTATGAGAATGTGATCTGGGGCAACTCCTCTGTGTAGTTGGACAGCCATTGGTAGGAATGTCCTCATCATCACCCCACCTGGCACAAGGAGGTGAAGATTCAGGGCCGAAGGGACCAGTTCACCAGGAATGTGTTCTGGGTACCGCTCATTGAAAATCTGAGATGGAAGGAGGGACCCCGGGTCTTGAGTACACAAAGTCAGAACGTTATTGGCAATCACCACATGTGCACAATTCTAAGTGGAGGAGGTTCAGTTCTCCAAGATGTTTGGTCAAAATGAGTGTTCTTACCTGTGAGGAATACTCTCTACTATGCAGCTCTGTCTTAGTCATCCACTACCGCTATAACAGAAATACCACAGGTGGATGGCTTTGACAAAGAGAAGTTTACTCTCTCACAGTACAGTAAGTTACAAGTCTAAATTTAGGGCATTGGCTCCAGGGGAAGGCTTTCTTTCTCTGTCGGCCTTCTCGTCAGTGTTCCCTTGCATGAGGAGCTTCTTCACGCAGGGACCCTGGGTCTAAAGGACACATTCTGCTCCTGGTGCTTCTTTCTTGGTGGCATGAGGTCCCCCACTCTCTGCTTGCTTCCCTTTCCTTTTATCTCTTGAGAGATAAAATGTGATGCAGGCCACACCCTGGGGAAACTCCCTTTACCTTGGCTCAGGGATGTGACCTGAATGAGGGTGGTGTTACAATCCCACCCTAATCCTCTCAGCATAAAATTACAATCACAAAATGGAGGACAGCCACTCAATTCTGAGAAAAATGGCTTAACCAAGTTGATACAAAGATTTTTGGAGAGATAGAATTCAATCTATGGCAAGCTCATTCACTCTAAGTGGACTTGATGCTTTCTCTTCTTCATTTTCCTTTTTTTTTATACTGAGAAGACATCTAATTAGAATTTGCCAGAATTAATTTTTTTGTAGAGCACAGACCTTTTGCATTACAATAAATAAAGAGTGCACCTGTGTGTGAAGGTATGTGGCTATGCATTCCAAACATCAAGGATAAAGAGCACATTCCAATCACCCAAGCTAGAGGAGAGACATCATCAATCTATTCTCCATAGAAAATGATATTAGTGAATCATTGTCACAAGAATAAGCAATAAAAATGTGGAAAAGCAGTATTATAGAAGTGTGCTGGCAGTGGATTAATCACATGTTAGGCTGTTAGGACACAGTGTGTTGGGCAAATCTGCTGCAAAAGACCTCTTTATAGCGTTAAAAAGCAAAGATGTCACTTTGAGGACTAAGGTGCACCTGATCCAAGCCATGGTATTTTCAATTGTGTCATATGCACGGGAAAGCTGGACTATGAATAAAGATGACCCAAGAAGAACTGATGCATATGAACTATGGTGTTGGCAAAGAATATTGAATATATCATAGACTTCCAGAAGAATGAACAAATCTGTCTTGGAAGAAGTACAGCCAGAATGCTCCTTAGAAATGAGCATGGAGAGACTTTTTCTTATGTACTTTGGACATGTTATCAGGAGGGACCGGTCCCTGGAGAAGGACATCATGCTTGGTAAAATCGAGGGTCAATGAAAAAGAGGAAGACGCTCTATGAGATGGATTGACACAGTGACTGCAAAAATGGGCTCAAACCCAGCAAAGTTTGTGAAGATGGCATAAAACTGGGCAGTGTTTCGTTCTGTTGTGCACAGGGTCACTGATTAGGAACTGATTGGAAGGCATCTAATAACAAAGACTGTTATTCTGGAGTTTGCGATATACATGGTCTTTAAATTTTTTTTATTGCGCTTTTAATGAATGTTTACACAGTAGTTTAGATTCCCATTCAACAATTTTTATGCAAATTGTTCAGCAGCATTGTTTATATTCTTTACGATTCATGAACATTCTCAATATTTCTATTCTGGTTATTCCATTGATATATGTGGTCTTCATCAACTTTTTAAAATTGGCAATTTGTTTTATGTCCCATTCTAAACAAATTTTCACTTTCATACCTAATTTTCTATTGGTAATTTTGGATTTTTTTTTAATTCTTAAAAAGTCATCCTGCTCACAATACCATTGCATCTGGCATCATAAAGTCTAGGTCTGCCCAGCATGTGGATGTTGAGGAGACAAGATTTCCAGGTAGAGAGAAGCAAGTTCAAAGGCCCTGTGGTAGAAGTGTGCCTGTCTTGTCCAGGGAAAGGTAAGGAGGCTGATTGACTGTAGGGGTAGGTAGTTGGCGGGGTAGGTGGATGGTGGTGGTAGGAGATGAGGGCAGAGAGGTTGCCAGTCGGTGCATCTTGGAGGGGGAGACTGTGGATGTTATGGCCACGACTTGGGTATTCAATGCAGATTGAGATGGGCATTACTGGGAGATTTAGCAGAGAAGGCATACGATCCCACTCCCATCTTACAGGATGATTCTGGTGCTGTGTTGAGAATGTTCTTAAGGTGTACGAGGGCTTTTCCTGCCTTTCTATGCCTCAGCCATTTCCAAGGGAGTTAGTCTGGCTTAGTGTTCTTGGAGCATTTTCTCCTGATGAGATCTAGTATATGCTTGTAGTGATTGCTGACCATAGTTCCACAGGAAATTTGTGTCTGATTTAGAAAAAGGATAACCAGAAGGCAATAGCAATGCTTTAGAAATGGACTAGGAGATGTTCACCCAACCCTGCCTGGAATGGCCTTCTGAAGACCTTGTAAACACTGATTATGGTCACGGATCATGAAATCTTCTCCAAAAAGAGACAGTGAGGGAAGAGCATTTGTGACAATGAAGAGTATGCAAATTAATAGTGTGGAATTTATGCTGCCCAAGTCAATTTCTGGGAAGCAATACACTTGTCTTTTAATTATGTTTTTTATTTTAGGAAAATTGTAGATTTACATGCAAACGTACAAAATAATGCAGAGCGATCCTAGGTACCTCTACCCCTTTTTCCTCATGGATAACATCTTGCAAAACTGTAACACCATATCACTGGAGGATATTGACATTGATACACTTCACCAACCTTGTTCAGATTTCCCCACTTTTACATGCACTCATTTAGTTCTATGCAATTTTATCACTGATATAAAATCATATATCCATCACCGTAATTAAGATATAGGCAGTTTCCAGTACCTGAAGGATCTCTTCTGTTGCTCTTTTATAGCTAAACCCACTTCCTTAATTCCTAGGCAAATCTGACCCTACTTCCTGTAGAAAGATGTTCATCACTCACTTCCATATCCCTACAGATTTATCTGTTCTTCATTTCTAGAATTTTTTCATTTCAAGAAGGTTATATAAATGGAATCATATTGTCTGCAACCTTTCAGGGTTGGCTTTCTATCTCTCACTCAGCATCATTTTCTGAGATTAATCCAGGTTGTTGCGTGCACCGATAGTGTTTTTCTTTTTAATGCTAAGTAGCATTCATTGGACAAGACACTTTTTAAAAATGCTTCCACTCTTCAAAACGTTTTAGAACTCTTCTGTAGCATCTCCTATAAAACATGTTGTCACTCCCCAAATACATACCTCATTATTATTGTTATAGTTGTTGCGTGCTGTCAAGTGGATTCTGACTAATAGTCACCCTATACGACAGAGTAAAACTACCCCACAAAGGTTCCTAGTCTGTAATCTTTACGGGAACAGATAATCAGATCTTTCTCCTGTGGAGAAGCTGGTGGGTTCAAACTCCCTACCTTGTCGCTCAGCAGCCGAGTAATTAACCATTGCACAACTAGGGCTTCTTTCATTATTACAGTCCCAGAAAAGAATCCCAAAGGAAGAATCCCCAACATGTTTTGAGTGATTGCAGAGTCAATGGGTTAAGTTTAGGTCAATGTAAGAGACACTATTCACATGAGACTCTGTATATCAGGGGTATTCATTTAGAGAAAAAAGGGGATCCCATAAAGCCCTCTCTGGTGCTCTGGTTCAGGACACACGGAGTTCTAGCGACCAGCCATCTCAGTTCCTCGTGCTTATTTAGAAGGGTTATTGGGTGCCATGGATTGAATTGTGTCCCCCCAAAATGTGTGTCAACTTGGCTAGTCCATGATTCCCAATATTATGTGATTGTCCGCCATTTTGTCATCTGATGTGATTTTCCTATGTGTTGTAAATCCTACCTCTATGATGTTAATGAGGCAGGATTAGCAGCAGTTATGTAAATGAGGCAGGACTCAATCTACAAGATTAGATTGTGTTTTAAGCTAATCTCTTTTGATATATAAAAGAGAGAAGCGAACACTGAGACAGGGGGTCCTCATACGAGGATCAGAGTGAGTCCTTTGGACTCTGGTATCTGTGCTGAGAAGCTCCTCAACAGGGGAAGATTGATGGCAAGGACCTTCCCCCAAAGTCAACAGAGAGAGAAAGCCTTCCCCTGGAGCTAGCACCCTGAATTTGGACTTCTAGCCTCCTAAACAGTGAGAGAATAAATTTCTCTTTGTTAAATCTACCCACTTGCGATATTTCTGTTAGAGCAGCTCTAGAAAGAAAAGCTAAGACACTGGGGGAAGAGAGACATTGGTGGTTCAGTGGTAGAATTTTCACCTTCTATATGGGAGACCTGGGTTTGATTCCTGGCCAGTGCATCTCATGCACACCCACACCTGTTTGTTAGTGGAGGCTTGCATGTTGCTATCATGCTAACCAGGTTTTAGTAGAACTTCCAGACCAAGACTAGGGAGAAAGGCCTGGCAATATCTATGGATCACAATAGTCTTGCATTTCATTCCATTGTGCTTAAGGTAGTTACGAGCTGGAGTTGATTAGATGGCAGCTAACAGCAACAACTGGGACAGGAGGTCTTGGGCTGCTTTGGGGACAAGGCAGGCTTTTCTGTTTCTTCAGCATTGGAAGGTGAGTGATGCTGCTCCTGGAAAACCTTTTTCTAGGGTTCTCCTGGTATGAAATGGAAGAGTACCAAAGGAACACAAGGGAGGGAGGTCAATTCATGTCTACAAATAGAGTGTGTAAGTCTAGTATAATTTTCATCAGATGTGGAAAAGGCTCAACCATTTCATTTCATTTCACGGCTGATACAACTGCCTTCAGTACCCTGAGAATAAATAGGTTAATTTTGCAGAGTGCTTTGAAAATGCAAAGTGCTATAAAATGATCATGATGTAAGTGGGCCCCGCGTGTACTCTAGAAGGAAAAAGGTGCAAAGGGGGCCACAGCTTGTAGTTTGCATAGTAAATTTCTTGATTGCTTTTGGAAATTATGCTTTCTTATTTATAAGGCTTGTCAATGAAATAAATTGAATGGAATCACCAGATGGCCCTAAACATCCTCTTTATTGCCTAGAACAGTCTTTAGAGAGCTGTTGTTGTACAGACTGGAAGCCGTAAGACAGTTAAACCAGGCAGGGAGAGGGCTACAGTACGTAACTCCAGTGATTGTCACCATCGTCTACGTATTTGGTCAGTGAGGCGAGGGGAGACCATCTCATTTAGGTTTATTAAAGGGTCCAAAAGTGTAACACTCTTCAGAAGAGTTGCTATAAATATGCCACATACTGTATTTCATGGACTTTATGTGAAAGGAAATTGAAATCTCCTAAAAATAGAATTGAATCTTATCCAAATAACATTGGATACACCAAACCCACATTTTTATTATTCCACATAATAGGCTGATTTTCTGAGCACATTTTTATAAACCTTTAGTTTGTTTTCGTAAATTTTGGGATTTCCTACAATTCTTAGGTTTCCACCAGTTAGCAGCCAGCATGACAGCATTTTAAAAATTAAAACGAAAGGCTTAACGTGTGGCAGGACTGCTACTTCTCTCCGTTTTCCTGATAAAACAGCCCGGCTTTGCTCAGGGAGCTGGGGCAGGCCCTGTGGACTCTGTGAGGGAGGGATCACCTCATCACCAGGGCTTGAATCCTGACTGCTCTAGCCCTTTCCTGCTGACCTCTTCCCCCTTAGACCAGGGGTTTGTCTAAGTAAGAGTATGGGATTGAACTTTGTTTAGTGAGTGAAGAGCTGGTCTGTTTGGGACAGCTTCCTTTCCAAACAAGAAAATGAAATAAAAAAAGACAAAGTCTCACCCTAAGATAGTCCCTTGCAGCTGTCTCCTCATCCCTGTCTAAAATACAGACTTGTCCCTGGATGGCCTGCTGCCATCTTGACACCAAGAGGCACTGTGACTACCATGAGAGATTTGCAGAGATACTAGCCCTGACACCATCATGTCTCGGAGCCACTCACCTCCTGGTTGTTGTTATTGTTGTTAGGTCCTGTCAAGTTGATTCTGACTCTGAGCAATGAACAACAGATGAACACTGCCCGGTCCTGCGCCATCCTCACAATCATTGTTATGCTTAAACCCATTGTTGCAGCCATTGTGTCAATCCATCTCATTGAGGGACTTCTTTCTCGCTGACCTTCTACTTTACTAAGCATGATGTCCTTCTCCAGACTCCCTCCTTATAATATGTCCAGATAGTTTGTTAAAAAAAAATTGAAACCAAACTCATGGCTGTTGAGTCGATTTAGACTCATAACAACTCTATAGGACAGAGTAGAACTGCCTCTTGTTGTGTAAGGAAAATAAACTCTTACATATTTAAGCTAGTATTCATTGAGCTTTCTGTTACTTACAGCCAAATGCATTGACCTAACTTAATTCTGCTCATGAGGAACATTTACACAGATCAAGAGGCAGTTCTTCGGACGGAACAAGGGGATACCGATTGGTTTAAAGTTAGGAGAGGTGTGCATCAGGGTTGTATTCTTTCACCATACCTATTTAATCTGTATGCTGAGCAAATAATACGAGAAGCTGGACTATATGAAGAAGAACGGGGCATCAGGATTGGAGGAAGACTCATTAACAACCTGCGTTCTGCAGATGACACAACCTTGCTTGCTGAAAGTGAAGAGGACTTGAAGCACTTACTAATGAAGATCAAAGACCACAGCCTTCAGTATGGATTACACCTCAACATGAAGGAAACAAAAATCCTCACAACTGAACCAATGAGCAACATCATGATAAACGGAGAAAAGATTGAAGTTGTCAAGGATTTCATTTTACTTGGATGCACAATCAACAGCCACAGAAGCAGCGATCAAGACATCAAAAGACACATTGCGTTGGGTAAATTTGCTGCAAAGGGCCTCTTTGAAGTGCTGAAGAGCAAAGATGTCACCTTGAAAACTAAGATGCACCTAACCTAAGACATGGTATTTTCAATCGCATCATATGCATGCGAAAGCTGGACAGTGAATAAGGAATGCCGAAGGAGAACTGATGCCTTTGAGCTGTGGTGCTGGCGAAGAATATTCAGTACATCATGGACTGTCAAAAGAGTGAACAGATCTGTCTTGAAAGAAGTACAACCAGAATGCTCCTTGGAAGTGGGGATGGCGAGACTGTGTCTTACATACTTTGGACATGTTGTCAGGAGGGATGAGTCCCTGGAGAAGGACATCATGCTTGGCAGAGTACAAGGTCAGTGGAAAAGAGGAAGACCCTTAATGAAGTGTACTGACACAGTGGCAGCAACGATGGGCTCAAGCATAACAATGATTGTAAGGATGGCTCAGGACAGGGCAGTGTTTCGTTCTGTTGTGCTTAGGGTCGCTACGAGTTGGAACTGACTCGAGGACATCTAACAACAACAACAACAATGGTATTCATCTACATGGCAATTTGGGGAAGGGATACACTCGTCAAGAACTATTGTATAGTATCATGAACAAATATGGTTTGTGCTTTAGATTAGAAAGGCAGAAACACGCCAGTATGCCCACATCTCTGTCTAGTAACTTAGACTTGGATGGTCGGGTGGAATAAGAAAGGAAGGGAGACAGACAGAATGTGACACATTTGTATTTTCAAAGTATGTAATGTGCAAATTCTGAACTTTAGCACCAATGAAACTGAGACCAGCCATTCATGTTGTGGCTTTGGCCTGATTTCTGCTTGAAGGAGGCCTAAGTAACTCACAGTCACCTGATATTTCTTAGCTTATACAGATTCCACAGAGTGGGCTTTCTTAAACATGAGAAGCACATGAATCTTCTATGTATTTTCTCAACAATTCCTAGTGTCGACATCAACTATTTTAATTTCTACTACTACTTAAAGGTGTCTAAAAACAAAGCTAAGAGAAACCCTTTGCACTCGGTATCACACACAATTTGAAAATTAGGTGTGAATAAAGGCATTAGGTCAATATTTGAATGAATAGCAACGTTGTCATTGGTTGAAATTAAGTTGCCACCCTCAATGTTCTCAAGCCCACCAGCACCTCTCATCCTTTCCACATCACCTCACGTGATACCCTGATGTTTGCATGAAAATGTGGGAAAACAAAATGTTGTCTGCTTTTCTAAGATCTGCACATACATGTCGTGATTTGACTTAATTTCTGTTATTCTTAGTTCTCATCCTGTTCCCCATTGGCATTGAATACGCCATTTGTCTCATGTCCTTTGTCACCTGTTTAATTTGATTAGTTCATTGGATTAAGCTCTGCAGTGGTCTTGGATTTCACCCATAGAAAAAGCTGAAGTCTTTGCCAGGGCTGATCTGACTCTGAATCTCAGCTTCCCTTCCTTCTGTTCCCTCTTATACATTCTATGCCAGTCTACTCCTTGCAGTTCTCTGCCTTACCATGTTTCTGCTGACTGCTCCATATTTACAGAAAGGGCGCCTTCTCCATGAAGTCCACCCTGACCTCCTCTTTCTCCCGCTCTCCAGCTTGTTCTGATGCCCTGCCACGCTCTGCTTCCTGTTTATTTTTTCATTGCATATACTAGATATTTGCTTACACGTATACTTATTTTTTGTGGGTCTTGTTAGTTGCTGGGGAGTTAGCTCCAGCTCATGGCGACCTTATGTATAACAGAAGGCAACTTTGCCTGGCCCTGTGCCATCTTCATGACCATTGCTGTGCTCAAGTACATTGTTGTGGCCACTGAGTATTTTCAGTGCCTTCCAAACGAAGGGGTGGGGGGTTCCATCTCTCAGCACTATATCAGACAATGTTCTGTGGTGATCCATAATGTTTTCATTGGCTACTTTTCAGAAGTAGATCACCTGGCCTTTCTTCCTAATCTATCTTAGGCTGGAAGCTCTGCTGAAACCTGTCCCTCAAGGATGACCTTGCTTGTATTTAAAATACTGGTGGCATAGCTTCCAGCATCATAGCAACATGGAAGCCACTACAGTATGGCAAATGGACAGGCGGGTGGTGGGTGTTCATTTTTACAGTATATATTCTTCTTACCCCCAGGATGGAAGGTGCAAGAGGCCAGGGGTCAGATGTCTTTTTCCTTCTTGCTCACTGGTGGATCCCCCGTGGTCAGAACAAGATGTCTTCGTCAAATGAACAAACGTACCAGTGGATTTCAGGGAACTGGACAACACACTCTCTAGATTTAGCTTGCCAGCAGCCAGCCCCATACACCCTTGAGTGTGGTTCTAACAAAGCCAGGATAGCTTCCCAGTGCTTCTCTGCAGACACAGAACGGCCTGAATTCCCCAGGTGAGAGATTGTGGGATAATCCAGGGACTATTTGGCTTTGCTTCTCTGAAGTGTTCTTTCACTTTAATATTTGAAAATATAAAACAAACTACTAAAGGGACACACTATGGAACGGGAAGGCTTGTTGTTTTCAAACAGGAAAGGGATTCGGGAGAGGGAAGATGGAGAAGCGTGTTTTAGGGAGAGGGTGAGGTCGAACGAGGATCTCCTTCCGCGTGTGTCTACTCACCTGTTTGAAGGTTCCTCTGTACGTGTCACTCCTATGCTGTTAGAAGTTTAGTCTTTTGTTAAATTATTTAGAGCTTTTGGGGGCTGCCAATCAGTACAGGATTAAAGCTGGATATTCCTCTCTTGGTCCTGTCGGTCTGCTGCTATACATTTTCAATAACAAGTTATCTTCAGGAAATCCAGTTTAAATAGTAAACAATTAGCAGTTGATAGATTAATTCTGCAGAGTGTGGTTTACTCTGGTTCAGATCAAGAGTTTTATTTTTGTTATGGTCACTGTGAAATTCTCCATGATATCGAATCAACATTTATGTATGCCTTCTCATCTGCTTTCTTATTTTTATTATGCTATTTGGAAGGTGAGATGTGCCTCACAGGAAGCCAATGAATATGTAATTAATTTGATCTTAGAATTACAAGAATGATAAAAAACTATAAACAATTTGTAATGATCTTGGAAAAGCATTTATGTGTTGATCATCTAAAAATTTGTCTTTTGAACGTATTAGTTTTGGCAGGAAGAAACAAATATAACTGAGTATAACTGACAGCCTTCAAAAACAGCAGAGACCATGGACCTTGCTGGCCCAGTCATGATTTCACAGAGCTCTTTGTGGTGGGCTTCGCATACCTCCTGGAGCCCTGGTGGCACAGTGGTAAAGCTCTTGGCTGCTAGCCAAAAGGTCAACAGTTCGAACCCAGCTGTTCTTCAAGAGAAAGATGTGACAGTCTACTTCAATAAAGATTACAGCCTTGGAAATCCCATGGGGCAGTTCTACTCTGTCCTGTAGGGTCACTATGAGTTGGAATCGATGGACAGCAAGGAGTTTGGTTTTTCTTTTTTGGCTCACTCTTACCTAAAACATCCCTCAATGGAATGATTCAGCTAGTCATGAATTCTCGCACTGAAACTAGGAGGAATGTCTAGTCCATATTCTGAATTCATTTTGAAAAGAGACTTTTTTTTTATTGTGCTTTAAGTGAAAGTTTACAAATCAAGTCAGTCTCTCATGCAAAAACTTATACACACCTTGCTATGTACTCCTAGTTGCTCTCCCCCTGAGACAGCACACTCCTCCTCTCCACCCTGTATTCCCCGTGTCCATTCAACCAGCTCCTGTCCCCCTCTGTCTTCTCTTCTCCCCTCCAGACAGGAGCTGCCCACACAGTCGTATGTGTCTACTTGAACCAAGAAGCTCACTTCTCACCAGTATCATTTTCTGTTTTATAGTCCAGTCCAATCCTTCTCTGAAGAGTTGGCTTCTAGAATGATTCCAGTCTTGGGCTAACAAAGGGTCTGGGGACCAAGACCTCCGGGTCCCTTTAGTCTCAGTCAGACCATTAAGTCTGGTATTTTTACAAGAATTTGTAAATCCATCAGGGATTCTCTGTTGTGTTCCCTGTCAGGGCAGTCATCGATTGTAGCTGGGCACCATCTAGTTCTTCTGGTCTCAGGCTGATGTAGTCTCTGGTTTATGTGGCCCTTTCTGTCTCTTGGGCTCATCTTTATGTTATGTCTTCGGTGTTCTTCATTCTTTGCTCCAGGTAAGCTGACACCAATTAACACATCTCAGACGGCTGCTTGCTAGCCTTTAAGACTCCAGATGCACTCACCAAAGTAGGATGCAGAATGGTTTCTTGACACATTTTGTTATTCAATTGACCTAGATGTCCCCTGAAACCATGGTCCCCAAACCCGGTCCCTGCTGCTCTGGCCTTCCAAGCATTTGGTTGTATTCAGGACACTTCTTTGCTTTTGGTTTAGTCTGGTTTTGCTGAGCTCTCCTGTATTGTGTGTGGCCTGTCCCTTCACCTAAAATACTTCTTGTCTACTACCGGGTATCTAATTAATGAATTAGTGAATACACCTCCCCACCCTTGTAACCATCATAATCATGAAAGAATATTTTCTTCTGTGTTTAAACATTTTCTTCTTATAGTAGTGGTCCCATACAATATTTGCCCTTTTGCAACTGACTAATTTCACTCAGCATAATGCCTTCCAGATTCCTCCATGTTAAAAGATATTTCAGGGATTCATCATTGTTCTTAATTGTTGCATAGTATTCCATTATGTGACTATACCATGATTTATTTATCCATTTCTCCATTGATGGGCAGCTTGGTTGCTTCTATCTTTTTCCTATTGTAAACAGTGCTGCAATGAACATAGGTGTGCATATATCTGTTTGTGTGGAGGCTCTTATTTCTCTAGGGTATATTCCAAGGAGCAGAATTGCTGGATCCTGTGGTAGTTCCATTTCTTGCTTTCTAAGGAAGCACCAAATCAATTTCCAAAGTGGGTGTACCATTTTACATTCCCAACAGTAGCGTATAAATGTTCCAGCCTCTCCACAACCTCTCCAACATTTGTAATTTTGTGGTTTTTGGATTAACATCAGCCTTGTTGGGGTGAGATGGTATCTCATTGTAGTTTTGATTTGCATTTCTCTGACGGCACTGGGTTTTTTAATGGCTAATAATTGTGAGCATTTCCTCATGTAGCTGTTAGCTGCCTGAATGTCTTCTTTGGTGAAGTGTCTGTTCATATCCTTTGCCCACTTTTTTATTGGCTTATTTGTCTTTTTGTTATTGAGTTTTTGCGGTACCATGTAGATTTTAGAGATCAGATGTTGATTGGAATTGTCATAGCCAAAAACTTTTTCCCAGTCTGTGGGTAATCTTTTTACTCTGTTGGTAAAGCCTTCAGATGAGCATAGGTGTTTGATTTTTAGGAGCTCCCAGTTATCTAGTTTCTCTTCTGGTGTTTGTGCATTGTTAGTAATGTTTTGTGTACTGTTTATGCCATGTATTAGGACTTCTAACATTGCCCCTATTTTTTCTTCCATGATCTCTATCATTTTAGATTTTATATTTACATCTTTTGTCCTATTTGAGTTAATTTTTGTGCATGGCATGAGGTATGGGCCTTTTTTTCATTTTTTTGCAGATGGATATCCAGTTATGCCAGCACCATTTGTTAAAAGACTGTCTTTTCCACATTTAACTGACTTTGCGCCTTTGTCAAATATCAGCTGCTCATATATGGATGGATTTACCTCTGGATTCGCAATTCTGTTCCATTGGTCTCTGTTTCTGTTGTACCAGTACCAGGCTGTTTTGACTACCATGGCAATATAATATGTTCTAAAATGGGGTGGGTAAAAGCAGATAGTGTGAGGTCTCCCACTTTGTTTTTCTTTTTCTGTAATCCTTTTTTTATCTGGGGCCTCTTTCCCTTCCACATGAAGTTGGTGATTTGTTTCTCCATCTCGTTAAAAAATGTCACTGGTATTTGAATCAGGATTGTATTGTATCTATAGATCGCTTTGGGTAGAATAGACATTTTTACAATGTCGAGTCTTTCTATCCATGAGCAAGGCATGTTTTTCCACTTGTGTAGGTCACTTTTGTTTTCTTACAGTAGTGTTTTGTAGTTTTCTTTAGGTAGGTCTTTTACGTCTCTGGTTAGATTTATTCCTAAGTATTTTGTCTTCTGGGGGGCTACCGTAAATTGTATTTATTTGGTGATTTACTCTTCCACGTTCTCTTTGTTGGTGTAGAGGAAGCCTACTGATTTTCGTATCTTTTGTCTTGTATCCTGATCCCACTATACTCTGAATTCTTCTATTAGTTTCAGTAGTTTTCTTGAGGATTCTTTAGGGTGTTCTGTGTATAAGTTCATGTCATCTGCAAATAGAGATACTTTTACTTTTTCTTTGCCAATTTATTTCTTTATCTAGCCTAATTGCTCTGGCTAGGACCTCCGGCACAATGTTGAATTAGAGTGTTGATAAACGGTATCCTTGTCTGGTTCCTGATCTCAAGGGGAATGCTTTCAGACTCTCTCCATTTAGGATGATGTTGGCTTTGTATGTTTTTGGTTTGGCTTTGTATAAATGCCCTTTATTATGATGAGGAATTTTCCTTTTATTCCTACATTGCTGCGAGTTTTTATCATGAATGAGTGTTACATTGTCAAATGCCTTTTCTGTATCAATTGATAAGATCATGTGTTTCTTGTCTTTTATTTATATGGTAGGTTACATTGATTGTTTTTCTAATGTTGAACCATTCCTGCATACCTGGTATGAATCTCACTTGGTCATGGTGAATTATTTTTTTTGATATGTTGTTGAATTCTATTGGCTAGAATTTTTGTTGAAGATTTTTGCATCTAAGTTCATGAGGGATATAGGATTGTAATTTTCTTTTTGTGTGTGCATGTGTCTTTACCTGTTTTTGGTATCAGAGAAGTGCTGGCTTCATAGAATGAGTTTGGGAGTTGAATAGAGAAATTTTAAGTTGCTTATTGCTCATCTTTGATGGGATTTCCTCTGAGAAAGTGGTACCAGCAGCTACCATTTATTAAGTGCTGACTATGGCCCGGCTCTGTGTTAAGCTTTTAAAAACATGTTGTCCCTTTTAATTCTCACAACAACACTAGGACATAGGTGTTATAATCCCATATTTAGAGATGAGTAAGTGAAGGCTCAAAAGAGTTAATGTTTTGTCCAGGACCCCAGAGTTAACTCACAGATAAGACTTAAAATGGTCTGTTGAAAAAGACTACATTCTTCCCTGCTTCAAGAAGCAAAGTTAAGGGAAGGGGAGCACACGAGATGCTGAATTAATTATTAAATATTTATTATTCGGTAATGCAATTCATGGATAGTGCAAAGACTTAACACATTCAGCTGCTAACCAAAAGTTGGAGGTTCAAGTCTACCTAGAGGTGCCTGGGAAGAAAGGCCTGGCATTCTACTTCCAAAAAATCAGCAACTGAAAATGCTACATAGAGTCACAATGGGTTGGAGCTGACTTGATGGCAACGTTTTAAAAATATTTTATTTTATTAGTGTTAAAAATATAAACAGCAGAAGATACACCAATCCAATAATTTTTAAAAAAATGTTACTTTAGCTGAAGGTTTACAGAGCAAATTAGTTTCTTATTCAACAATTAACACACAAATTGTTTTGTGAAAATTGGTCTTGATACCTGAAATGTGTCAGCACTTTGCCATTCTCCACCCATGTTTCCCTGTTTCCATTCATCCAGTTTTCCTGTCCCTTGATGCCTTCTTGTCTTTGCTTTTAAGCAGGTGTGTCCATTTGGTCTCATATACATGACTGAACTATGAAGCACATTCCTCATATGTGCTGTTGTTTGTTTTATAAACCTGTTTACTCTCTGGCTGAAGGCTGAACTTCAGGAGTGACTTCAGTTCTGAGTTAAAAGGGTGTCCAGGGACCATATTCTTGAGTTTCCTCCAGTCTTTGTTACACCAGTAAATCTGGTCTTTTTTGGGGGGGAGGGGGAATTTGAATTTTGTTCTATATTTTTCTCCTTGGTGAAGAATACTGAATACACCATGGGCTGACAAAAGAAAGAATAAATCTGCCTTGGAAGACATACAACCAGAATGCTTCTTAGAAACAAGGATGGCAAGACTACATCTCACATACTTTGGACATGTTATCAGGAGGGATCAGTCCCTGGAGAAGGACATCATGCTTGGTAAAGTACAGGTTAGCCAAAAAAGAAGAAGACCCTTAATGAGATGGATTGATGCAGTGGCTGCAACAATGGGCTCAAGCCTGGCAACAATTGTGAGAATGGTGCAGGACTGGGCAGTGTTTTGTTCTGTTGTGCATAGGGTTGCTATGAGTAGGAACCAATTTGATGGTACCTAACATCAACATTTTTCTCCTGCTCTGTCTGGGACCCTCTATTGTGATCTCTGTCAGAGCAGTCAGTGGTGGTAGCTGGGCACCATCTACCTCTCCTGGGCTCAGGCTGGTGGAAGTTGTGGTCCTTGTGGTCCATTAGTCCTTTGTACTAACATTTTCTTTGTGTCTTTGGTTTTCTTCATTCTTCTTTGCTCCAGACCAGGTGGGACGAGCAGATGTATCTTAGATGGCCATTCCCAAGCTTTTAAGACCCCAGGCACTACTCACCAAAGTCAGATGTAGAACATTTTCTTTATGAACTATGTGATGCCAATTGATCTATGTCCCCCAAGACCACAGTTCCCAGCCTTCAGCCCAGTAACTGGGTCCTTCAGGGAGTTTGGATGTGTTTATGAAGTTTCTATGACTTTGCCTTGGTCAAGTTATGCTGACTTCCCTGTATCGTGTATTGTCTTTCCCTCCACCAAAGTTGCCACTTATCTACTATCTAGTTAGTGATTTCTCCTTCCCACTCCTCTCCTCCCTTATAACCATGAAAGATTGTTTCTTTCTGTGTGTAAACCTTTCCATGAGTTTTTGTAATAGTGATCTCACACAGTGTTCTTTTGTGATTGACTTATTTCACTTAGCCCAATGCCCTAACATGTTATGAGATCTTTCACAGATTCATCATTTTCAATATATTTATGCCTCTGAGTCTAAGGTATGTCTCTTGTAGACAGCATATCGATGGCTAGTGTTTTATTTTTATTTCAGTCTCTGTCTCTTTACAGGTGTATTTAAGCCATTTACATTTAGTGTGATTATCGATAGCTGTGAGTTTAATGCTGTCATTTTGTTCTGCTTTTTGTGTGTGTGTGTGTGTATGTGGTGCTGACATTTTCTTTGTTCCTGTTGCTTTCCTGTGTTGTGTTCCTTTTGTTTGTGGAATATCTTTTCAATTTTTTCATTATAGATTTTGTGAGTCTTTATGTTTTTCTTCTTTTTTATTTTGATGAGTAGATTTGTTAACTTTCTTAGTGGTTACCTTGAAATTTACCCTTATCTTCCAATATTTGAACCAGTCTTTTGTTACTTGGTACCATCTTGACTCCCTCTCCATTTGAAAGTTTTATACCTACACTATTTATTCCCCCTTTTATGGTTTTGATGTTGTCATCATCTACAAATTGACATCTCTGGTTCTCTGTTTTAAATCTTTTAGTTTTGTTTGATTATTAAGAGTTCATTACCTTGGTATGTATCTGACTGATGCTGTTCTGAGTCCTAGGTTGTTGTCAGATGTTGTTGGTTCTCTAACCGAAAGACCCCTTTCAATATTTCTTGTAAGCTTTTTTTTTTTTTGGTTTTCACAAATTCCTTAATTTCTATTAATCTAGAAATGTTCTAATTTCACCATTGTATTTGAGAGAGAGTTTTGCAGGATATATTATTCTTCATTGGCAATTTTTTTTTTTCTTTACTGGTTTTATATATGTCATCCCACTGTCTTCTTGCCTGCATAGTTTATGCTGAGTAAACAGAGTTTGGTCTTATTGTTTCCCCTTTGTAAGTGACTTTTCATATTTCTTGAGCTGCTCTCAGGATTCTTTCTTTGTCTTTGGTTTTGGCAAGTGTGATCATGATGTGTCTTGGTGGCTTTCTTTTGGGGGTTCATTGAGCTTTTTGGATGGTCACCTTTTCATCTTTCTTGATATTAGGGAAGTTTTCTGCCAGCAAATCTTCAATACTCTTTTCAGTGTTTTCCATTTTCTCTCACTATTCTGGAACTCCAATCACATGCAATTAAGAAAAAAATTATCTTGATTGTATCTCGCATAATTCTTAGGTTTTCTTCATTCTTTTCTCTAATTTTTCCTCAAAGTGACATCAATTAATTTGTCTTCAATTTTGCCAATTCTGTCTTCCATTATTTCAAATTGCTCCTGAAGCCATCTATTGCATTGTCGATTCCTGAAATTTTATTATTCATCCTTTGGATTTCTAATTGCTGTTTTTGTATGATTTAAAATTGTTTATTTATTTTGACATTTTGTTCTTGTATTAATTCCTGAGTTCTGTTGATTTGTCCATGTTTTCCTTGATTTTGGCTACATTTTGGTTGGTTTTGTCTGTTTCTCATTATTTTGCCTATTTTTTCCTTACTTTTGTCTGTGTTTTCCTTGAACTCTTCCTAATCTCTTGGAGAGCCCTGAATATTAGACTTCTGAGTTCCATATCAGGTAGTTCGGGTGACTTTTCTTCTATTGGAAGGTCATCTGATGCTTTATTTTGGTCATTTTCTGGAGCCATCTTGTCCTGCATTTTTATATGTTTTGGTATTGTCTACTGTCTTGAAGACATTCATCTATTGTTTTCTTTATTTATTGATTGTAAGTTTGGTTCCTTCTGTTTTTTGTTTTGTTTTGATATGTCTGGGTGGGCTAGCCAGGTGTGCTTTGTTTCTTGCTAGTCTCTCAGCACAGGAGCTCTCACCACCTTGTCCAGATGGGCAAGGTAGGTTACTCAGCTATGATGCAGCAGGGTGGGTTTGTTTGGGGGAGGAGTGAGACAGGGTCTGGTCATTCATCTATGGTGCAGCAAGGTGGGGCTGGTGGGGAGGTTGGTGGTGCAGGACCAGTTCTGCTAGGCTGCAGTGTGGGGAGGTGGAGCCAGCGGGGAGGGTGTGATGCAGGGCCAGTTCCTCTGGGCCACAGCACAAGGGGATGGAACTGGCAATTCAACAATTTCTACATGTGCAATTGAATGACATTGATTACATTCTTAAGCTGTGCAATCATTCTCGTCCTCCTTTTCCACATTGTTCTTCCCTCATTAACATGAACTCACTGCCCCCCAAGCCTCCTATCTAACCTTTTGAGTTTCTGTTGTCAATTTGATCTCATATAGATAGTTCTTTAAAACTGCACAATGCTCAAGGCAGACATTCTTTACTATTTAAGCCAAACTATTATTTGGTTTAAAGATTTCATGGGATGTTTTTGGTTTAATGTTTAAAGATTTTCTCAGGGCAATAGTTTTGGGGTTTTATCTAGGCTCTATGACTCTAGACAGTCTAGGTTCTATGAGAATTTGACATTCTTTTCTGCATCTTCCCCCCCGCCCCATATTGATCAGGATTCTTCTATAGAATCTTTGACCAAAACTCTCAGTAGTGGTAGCCAGGCACCATCTAGTTTTTCTGTTCTCATAGCAAAGAAGATAGTGTTTCATGATGACAAGGAGCCAAGCATTCCATTTCCTCCACCTATTCCTGACTCTTCTTCCTTTGTTGCTCCAGGAGTATGCCACTGCCGTTGAGTTGATTCTGACTCTTAGCGACCCTATAGGACAGAGTAGAACGGCCCTGTAGAGTTTCCGAGAAGGACCAATTATTATAACTTGGATGGCTGCTTGAAACTTTTAAGACCCCAGGCACTGAACAATGAACTAGAAGGTAGAACAAAAGCTTATTAGGCCAAATCAATTGGTTTTTACTTGATAGGAGTTGTGAGAGGCATTTTTATATTCAATCTTATATAAGTAAACCTCGAGGCAAATTTAGGAGGGAGTAATTTTAACCTCCATTTTCAGATGAGAAAACAGAAGGTCAGCAAACATGAGGAATATTCTCAAAGTCGGTAGCCAGTTGGTGGCTGTCAGAATTTGAATTCCAACCAACGGTAACCTTTCCACCACCGTAAGTTCTACTATGCTACTCAGTCTCCTCAATGAAACTTTGCTCTGCAACCCTTGAACGCTATGGTTACTATTTGTGTGTCTCTTTCCTTAAGCCACAAAATAAGTGCAGTATCCTCCAATGCGTTGTGGAAACAGGAAAGAGAATTAGGAGAAAAATCTTTATAAACACATCTTTCTCTTGAGACTGGCAATGTCTCCAAACCTCAATGTGAACATTTTCCCAACCGTGTTTTGATATTCAGCTTTCTAATGGGCAGAAAAGATTTGCCACCACACATCACTCACACTCACATTCAGGAGCTCCCAATCCCTAAGCCATGGCAGGGAGCCAGAGAATTGAGCTGTCCCTGCTGGGGGACCAAGTTGTGATGGCTTCAGGAGAATCCAGAGGTATACCTTGCTGTCCAAAAGAGAAGATATGCTGCTCCCTGGGTCTGTTGGCCCTGCCTCTGCTCTGGCCAGCTGTGTAGTGGCTGTGTAGGGGTCTTTACCTGTGGGGTGTAAAAGCCTGAGTGACCGGAAGCTGGCGCAGAGACCGTTGCCAGGTGGCTTTGAAGCATCATCACCCTCTGCCCTCTCCTCTCTGAATGTGGAAGCAAATAAATATATTTATGTTGCAGGAGGAAAAGATCACAACCGTCAGGCTTGCCACAACCAGGCAGCAGTCATGCAGGGAACCTGCATATTCTTTGAGCTGCAATGTGGCTTTCTTAAGCTTGCAGAATAACCAGGCAGCATTTGAGTGGGGGCAGGGGGAGGGGCAGGACATTGCATTCCACTTGAAAATGGTTTCCTTGTCAACATGTGGATCCAGAAAGCAATAACCAGTTGATTCCATCTTTCTTTCCCCTCCAATTCCTGTTTTCAGAAATGGAAGCTGCTCCTGTGTGGCCAGGAGACCACTGTGCTGTCCTCGTTACCTCTCACAGTCCCTGGAGCCATTCAAATCCCTCTTCTCTGGGGTTTTCTCTTTGTAGTCATAGAGCGGCTCTTTTACCCTTTGAGGCCCCAGCAGGGTTTCAGTCAATGCCAAGGAAATGTGAAAGAAGCAAGTTCTTCCTGCTTCTTCTCTGTGAGATATTTGGAGTCTCTCAAAGTTGCTATTGATCAATAATACACTGAATCTCAAGCAGTCAGCTCTGAAGTTTCATCAACTGTGTACTGGGGCAGAGTTCCCAGGGGAGCTAAGTGTAGCACTTAGACTGGAACATGAAAGAGACACTTGCTGTCAAGGTCATGCCCATGCAGTGTCAACTCTGAGAGTGAGTGTCTCCTTAAGTCCTATGCCTGGACACCTTGCTGTTCTTGCCCTTTTCCTTGTCCTGTGCTGGAGCTGGCCTGTATGGTTGGGGAGGCAAACCTACAGATCTCTTCCCAACTAGACATTCAGTGACTTCATGTTGGTAGCCACATTTTTGGGAGTATTTACACCATAGAATTAGCAAACACTACAAATCAGCTTGCTTCTCCCCCCATGTCACCTGAATATTTGTTTTCTGGTTATTAAATGTTTACCTTGCTTAGTTAGGGAGACATGGTGGCACAGTGGTTAAGAACTCAGCTGCTAACCAAAAGGTGAGCAGTTCGAATCCATCAGCCACTCCTTAGAAACACTATGGAGCAGTTCTACCCTGTTCTATAGGATTTCTGTGAGTTGGAATCAATTTGATGGCAGTGGGTTTGGTTTTGTTTTGCTTAGTTATAGGGTGCCTTCAAAACAGGGGGGTTGGGTTCAGTGACTGTGTGCACGATGCACAGTGGAAAGGTGAGCTTCACTGGCCCAGTGGGGCAGGTGCTTCCTCCAACACTTGAGGTACACTTACCCCATGTCTGACCACTGATCTGTGCAGTGAATACTGGGTCAGTAATAGGAGGGCTTGAAGGAAGGCTGTCCAAAGTCAGTTCATGATGGGGATTTCTTTGATTGAAGATCTATAGGCAGGAAGCTACTCCAAGAGGAGACAAGCATTCCCCCAAAACAGGACCACCAAGGCCTTGGCAGAAGTGTTCCTGGAAGACCCCATAGTGCTCCTCTGTGTTGGTTTTTCCTCTTCCTTGGCTGCTGCTTAGCATTTGGCCCCTGATCAGGCCACTGTCCAGCACTCACATGGGCTCTCCTGATTTAAGAGGGATGGCCTGGCATTACTTTACTGGAAGGGAAAGGCCTCACCTGGAAATGAAACCTCACTTTCCTAGGCTGACTACATCTCTTGCTGCTTAATTTTTCTTGCCCCTCCAAAAGTCTGCTACAGATCCTGAAATTCAGTCCTCAGTTGCTTGACATACAAGTCCAAGGGTGGAAGCAGGTGGACTTAGGGAAGGGACTGTGGAGTTAGGCTGGGAATTCTCCTAACAGTGGCTGGTCCTGCTGAAGTATGAAGGAAGACTCATCAAAGCATGAGGCATCCTGTGGGGTCCTCAGCCACCACCTCCCAACTCGATTCCTCTGTCTATTCCAGGGTTATCACCTCCAAATTCAGTGCCTATGTGTCTCCCAGAATCATCCCCTGCTAGATTGATGCCTATGTTTCTCCCAGAATGATCACCTGCCAACTCAGTGCCTGTTTTTGTCCCAGAATCATCACCTGCCACACCTGCCACCTCTATGACTGACTCTCAGAGTCTTTACCTCCCAGCCATTTTCCATTCTTGGGTAAGCATAGCTCTTCCATGTACAGGCCCAAGTGTTTGAGGGCAAGACACACTGGCTGGGAAGGGCCTAGAAGGAGTCTGGTTGGGAACTATTCTTGCAGAGGAATAGGGTCATTCTTAACAAGGAGGATGGAAGCGGTGGATGCATGCATGCAAAGTTTGCAGTGGGAATACAGATGCAAACGCTCCCAGTAAGGGAGATAAGGGGGCACTTCTTCAAATATGTGACCTACTCCCTTCATGTGTCTGTCACTCACTGGAGATGAATGATGAAGATCCAGCTCAGTCTATAAAAGGACTTCATGAAGGCAAATAACATCTGGAAGCTCTAGATCTAAAAGTATGGACCTGTGGGCCATGTGAGTATCCTTCCTGTTCTTACAAGTGGATATGGCATCCACCATGAACAAATGGGGTTCTTCTAGGAATTTACCTTAAGAAGAAAATTTAACAGGCATACAAGGATGTATAGGCAAGTAGAGCTTTGGATAAAAAATATAGCTTTTTGTGGAATTATGCAAGTTATATTTATGATGAAATCACTCATCCTCAGGGATATAAGTTTAATAAGGCAATGGCTTTACCTGTCTGCCATCACTGTGCCCCAGCCCCAGCCCTGTGCCTAGAGTATTGCTTCACTCATATTATTATTGTTATTGAGTACAGTTGAGTAGATTCTGACTCATAGCAACTCCATGTGACAGAGTAGAACTGGCCCATAGGGTTTTCAAGACTGTAATCTGTGTGGGAGCAGATCACCAGTCTTTCTCTTGTGGAGCCACTGGGTGGGTTCAAAGTGCCAATCTTTTGGTTAACAGCTGAGGGCTTAACCACAGCACCACTAGGGTTACTTCACTCATGCTTAAACAACCACACAAAAAGCAAACCTGTTGCCATTGAGTTGACTCATAACAATCCTGTAGTATAGAGTAGAACTGCCCCGTAAGTTTTCCAAGGCTGTAATCTTTATGGAAGCAAACTGCCACATCTTTGTCTTATGGAGTGGCTGGTCACTCATAAATTTAGGACAGAGTAGAACTGCCCCATAGGGTTTCCAAGGCTGTAAATCTTTATGGAAGCAGACCACCACATCTTTCCCCTGTGGAGCGGCTGGTGGGTTTGAACCGCCGACCTTTCAGTAAGCAGTCAAGTGCTTAGCCACTCATGCCACCAGGGCTTCTGAAGGTAGAACAGAAGCCCTAAAAAATTACACTAGGCTAATTAACTGGGATCTTCCCTGAAACCATGATCTTAAACCTCCAAACTAAGAAAGCAAATCTCATGAGGTGTTGGTTGTACATAAGCAGCATCGGCAACTGTTTTTGTTGTTGTTGGTAAGTGTATATTACACAACACTCATCAATTCAACTGTGGTGTATATTTTCAATGGGTCAAATGTTCAAGATACCCCTAAATTAATGCTTTTACCCTGGGATGAAAGACTGCTCATAGTAAGTTGTTTTTTTTTTTTCTTTTTCTCTATCGATCCTTCCTACTCATCTCAGTGTATTGAGTACATTTTCTTCTGATTCTGTGATCTGTACCTACAAATTATTAGGGACACAAATGGAGATTACACTTTTAACTTGCTGATTATAGGAAAACATATCTGTACATTTTTTTTTAATGGGGTTAGTGGATTGCTTTGAATTTGAAGTTCTTTATTTTGTGTCTCCCCAAAAATGGTGTATTAACAATAACCAGATAACCAAGAGTATGGTTCTTGTGTATGGTTTGAGGAGAGCCTATTAATCCAGAGATTAGGCTTTTATCTGACTTGATTAGCATGGTATTGTAAAGTATTTTCTCTTTTATTTTATTGTAGAGGCATTTAGACATAACTTTCTCAGAACATCAGACATGGGGTGACCGAATATGCATTATTTATGGACCCCGATCTCATTTATCTAAGGACACATGGTGCCAAGAAGGCTTCCATGGACAGAGAAGATCGTCTCCCAGCCTTTCAGGTTTGGAGCAGTTCCTGGATCCCTTCCAGAGCAGTCGCTGTTCTCTCTCCTGATCACTTAATCCATCAGAGGCAGGGCCTAGTGACATAAAACATTTCATACTTTCAAGTGTTTCCAGATATTAGAAAAATCCCCTTACTTTGGTTCTCTGTGAGAACCAAAGAGAATCAGGTCTCTTCAAGCACAGGAATGCAAAATAAGAACCAGCTGAGTTTAGGATCTGCCAATCAAGCAATCTGTACTTAGAAAACTTTAAACCAAATGCTGTGATCCAGCTTTTACCAGGATCTGAGCAGCATTGGGAACAAGCCTAGGTAGAAGGCCGAGTAAGCAATTGGGCTTTGGTGTCATAATAACATGCAGCGATTTCTGGCTTCACTACTCACTAGGTGGAGGCAAGTGATGGAACATCCTCAAGCCTCAGTTTCCTTATCCATAAAATGGGTCAGTCAAGAAAAGCACATGGCTAAGGTGTCTTGAGGATCAGTAAGAACACATATGAATGGTTCCAACAAATTGCCTGGCTCAGAGTGAGTGTCTGAAAAGTCTCCTTTGAGGTGCTGGGGTGCAGGTAATGCTCAGGACATGTCTAGGTGAGTAGAACAGTTTCATCCAGTAGGGTGGCCAATTAGGTGAGGCTGGAACGGCTTCAACACCTGAGGGTTTTTGCCTGGGGAGCTTTCAAGAGGCTTCCTAGAAGTTCAGACCTCCCAGTTCTCAGACAGCTCTTGAGTAAACCACAATCACCCTCCCACGCTCCCATCCCCACAACCCTACATTTTCTCTGGAGTGTATTTCTGTCTACATTTCTAATGGAGGGTGGGAAAGACCACTTTGGAAAAGGATAATGATGATGATTGGAGAACATGACAAATAATTGTTGTTTGTTGTTAGTTGACCTCATGTTGATGCTGACTCATGGTGATCTCATATGTTTAAGAGTAGAATTATGCTCCACAGGATTTTCAAGGCTGTGACATTTTGTAGTATGTCACAAAGCCTTTCTTCCAAGGAGCCTCTGGGTAGGTTTGAACCAGTAACTTTTCCGTTAGTAATCCAGCACTTAACCATTGGTGCCACCCAGGGACTCCATGACAAATTAATGTCACTGAATTGTACATATGAAGAATATTGAAATGGCAAATGTTTTGTTACTTGTAATTTATTTGCCACAATAATAAAACAAAACAAGACAAGAAATTATCTCTCTCCAAAACAACCTGTACATTGAACAGCCTCACGGAAACATGAATTTCTATTTCTTTATAACTTAAGAAGAAAAAATTATGAATCATTTAAACAAACAAACAAAACGAAACAAAACAAAAATGAGTAGATGAAGTTCTATGATCTACCACGATAAAACCAGTGAATATGGGAAGTGATGGGTAAATATGGCAAAGAAAAGGAATTGTTTGAAACAACCGGAATCTTTCTGTGCTCTTGATACCTTTGTTTCTCTCGATCACCAGGTTCTCCTTGACCAAGTCTGGAAGGAGGGTCCCTCCTGACACTGGGAGCGATGGCTGCTTTCTAGGTGGTTGCTGATGGTTTTTTAATTGGTCTTTTAATTTAATAAAGAGTCAACAGCCATCCAATTTGGAGGGGGTGGAGGGCTTAAGAATTATTTTGCATTTTAATGCTTCCAGGCACCTTGGGTTAGTTTTCATTTTTAATTTTATTTTCTTTTCCTGTTTGGGCAAGATTGAGAAGCTTAGAAATGGTCTTAGGATATTTATAACAGTGACTTTTTTCCAAGTTAATTTTGGCAGAAAAAGAGTTGTTTTAGTCTCGCTTTGGTTTATGAATGAAACTTGTTTAAATTTTATATTGTGGAGAATTGATTCGAGATGACTTTTAGTGTCTGGAACAATAACTTGTAATATGACTCTTGTTTTGACTAGTCAAAAGTAATTCTTTTGTGAGATAGTGAGTCCTTCACACACACACACACACACACACACACACACACACACACACACGAGGGTACTGGTGGCTCAGTTGTGGAATTCTTGCCTTCAATGAGAGAGACTTCTGTTCAATTCCTATCTTGGTGGATTCTTGTGTGTTGCTATGATGCTCGACAGGTTTCAGTCGATCTTCCAGACTGAGATAATCTAGGAAGAAAGGGTGAGTCTGAAAATCAGCCAGTGAAACCCTATGGATCACAGTGGTTCCATCGGCAGCCAATCATGAGGATAGTGCAGTACCGGGGTCCTTTGCATTCCATTGTACATGGGATCACGATGAGTCAGAGCCGACTTGATGATAACTAGCAACAAAAGTATATGCAAAATCATGGATAAGAGCATGAGGAGTTCCCGAGTTGTACTGTCTGGATTTGAATTCTCACTCATGACTTTACAAGCTGGATGACATGTAGCATGTAACCTCAGCTCTCTGGCTATCAGTCTCCTCATCTGTAAAATGGGGCAATGGGGCCCACCCTAGGCTTTTTTGAGGAGATGATGTGTATAATGTATTGAGCCTGGAGCTGGAAGCCAATGAAGGATAGCAATTGCAGGTAGTATTTGGATAACACAGAGACTTTCCTCTTCATGTGTTTTCTCTCTTTCTCACAGCTGCTTCGAATTTCAGTTTCTAGAAAAAATATTCAACCTGTGGCTCCTTTCAGAGGTGTGTTGGTCTCCTCGGGGGATGGGAGACTGGTGAGGGTCTGCAGAGTAAGAAGGGAATGAGACAACCTTTGGGCATTGTGAGGGTGTCAGCTGGGACAGGCCAGGGCAGCTGATCTTTTTAGAACCTCACAGCCCAAAGCCAAATCTGAGAGTACGGAAGACAAAGATTTCTTTTTCCAAGAAGTGACTTCTATAGAAGTCACCCTTTAAGCTTCTTAAGTGCAGAGCTCTGTGGTTTTGATTAGGCTCAATGACAGGAAATGCACAAGGAGATTTATCTAGTAAACTCTCTAGAAGTAGTATGAGGTCTGTTTCTGCTTCAGCATTGAGTAGATACAAGTAGAGTGAGTGGCTTATCTCTTCCACACATATGTGAGGTTCACCCCTGATGCGAAGGCTCCTGGAGACAGAAGGGCCAGTGTTAGGGAAGGAATTGTGTCTCCAAATATATATGCTGGACTCCTAGCCCATATACCCATGGATGTAATTCTATTTGGAAACAGGTTTTTTTTGTGTGTGTGTAACGTTAATCAGGCCATATCCAAGTAGGGTGTGTCCTAAACTCAATCACACCTGAGTTATAGAAAAAGCAGATGAGACACAGATGTAAGTGCAAATTGGGGAAGATGGGTCCACGCTGAAGGTCTTCAAGGAACTGAGGAACTCCAGGGCTACAGAAGCTGAAAGAGACAAGGATCTTCCTCCAGAGCCCACACAGAAAGAAAGCCTTCCCCTAGAGCTGGTGCCCTGAATTTGGACTAATAGCCTCCTGAACTTTGAGAAAATAATGTCCATTCTTTAAAGCTACCCACTTGTGGTATTTCTGTTACAGCAGCATTGTTGTTGTTAGGTGCCATTGAGTCAGTTCCAGCTCATAGCAACACTAGGCACAACAGGACAAAACACTGCCAGGTCCTTTGCCATCCTTACAATCCTTGTTATGGTTGAGCCCATTGTTGCGGCCACCGCGTCAATCCACTTCATTGAGGGTCTTCCTTTTTTCCGCTGACCCTGTACTTTACCAAGCATGATGTCTTTCTCCAGAGACTGATCCCTCCTGACAACATGTCCAAAGTATGTAAGATGCAGTCTTGCCATCTTTGCTTCTAAGAAGCATTCTGTTTGTACTTCTTCCAAGACACATTTGTTTGTTCTTTTGGCAGTTCATGGTATATTCAATATTCTTCACCAACACCACTATTCAAAGGCATCAACTCTTCTTCGGTCTTCCTTATTCATTGCCCAGCGTTCACATGCATATGATGAGATTGAAAATACCATGGCTTGGGTCAGGTGCACCTTAGTCTTCAAGGTGACTTTTTTGCTTTTCAACACTTTAAAGAGGTCCTTTGCAGCACATTTGCCCAATGCAGTGCGTGTTTTGATTTCTTGACTACTGCTTCCATGGGTGTTGGTTATGGATCCAAGTAAAATGAAATCCTTGACAACTTCAATCTTTTCTCTGTTTATCATGATGTTGCTCATTGGTCCAGGTATGAGAATTTTTGTTTTGTTTATGTTGATCTGTAATCCATACTGAAGGCTGTGGTCTTTGATCTTTATCAGTAAGTGCTTCAAGTTCTCTTTTCTTTCAGGAAGCAAGGTTGTGTCATCTGCATAACACAGGTTGTTAATGAGTCTTCCTCCAATCCTGATGCCCTGTTCTTCTTTATATAGTCCAGTTTCTCATATTATTTGTTCAGCGTACAGATTGAATAGGTGTGGTAAAAGAATACAAACCTGACACACACCTTTCCTGACTTTAAACCAATCAGTATCCCCTTGTTCTGTCCAAACAACTGCTTCTTGATCTAAGCACAGGTTCCTCATGAGCACAATTAAGTGCTCTGGGATTCCCATTCTTTGCAATGTTATCCATAATTTGTTATGATCTATACAGTAGAATGTCTTTGCATAGTCAATAAAACACAGGTAAACATCCTTCTGGCATTCTCTGCTTTCAGCCAGGATCTATCTGACATCAGCAATGATATCCTTGGTTCCACGTCCTCTTCTGAATCTGGCCTGAATTTCTGGCAGTTCCTTGTCAATATACTGCTGCAGGCACTTTTGAATGATCTTCAGCAAAATTTTGCTTGCATGCGATATTAACAATACTGTTCAATAATTTCCACATTAGGTTGGATCACCTTTCTTGGGAATAGGCATAAATACGGATCTCTTCCAGTCGATTGTCCAGGAAGCTGTTTTCTGTATTTCTTGGCATAGATGAGTGAGCACCTCCAGTGCTGCATCTGTTTGTTGAAACATCTCAATTGATATTACGTCAGTTCCTGGAGCCTTGTTATTTGCCAATGACTTCATTGCAGCTTGGACTTCTCCCTTTGGGACCGTTGGTTCCTGATCATTTGCTACCTCTTGAAATGATTGAACATCGACTAATTCTTTTTGGAATAGTGACTCTGTGTATTCCTTCCATCTCCTTTTGATGCTTCCTGAGTTCCTTAGTATTTTCCCCATAGAGTCCTTCACTATTGCAACTCGAAGCTTGAAATTTTTCTTCAGTTCCTTCTGCTTGAGAAACGCCAAGAGTGTTCCTCCCTTTTTGATTTTCTATCTCCAGCTCTTTGCACATGTCATTATAATGCTTTACTTTGGCTTCTTAAGCCAACTTTTGAAATCTTCTGTTCAGTTCTTTTACTTCATCAATTCTTCCTTTTGCTTTAGCTGCTCAACATTCAAGAGCAAGTTTCAGAGTCTCCTCCGACACCCATCTTGGTCTTTCTTTCCTGTCTTTTCAATGACCTCTTGCTTTCTTCATGTATGATGTCCTTGATGTCATTCCACAACTTGTGTGGTCTTTGGTCATTAGTGTTCAATGCATCAAATCTATTCCTGAGATGCTCTCTAAATTCAGGTGGAATATCCTCAAGGTGGTATTTTGGCTCTCGTGTACTTGGTCTGATTTTATTCAGTTTCAGCTTGAGCTAGAATATGAACAATTCATGGTCTGTTCCACAGTCAGCTCCTGGCCTTGTTCTGACTGATGATATTGAGCTTTTCCATCGTCTCTTTCCACAGATGTAGTCGATTTGATTCCCGTGTGTTCCATCTGGCAAGGTCTGTGTATGTAGTCGCCATTTACATTAGTGAAAATAGGTATTTGCAATGAAGAACTTGTTGGTCTTGCAAAATTTATCATTCAATCTCCGGCATTGTCTCTATCAACAAGGCCATATTTTCCAGCTACGGATCCTTCTTCTTTGTTTCCAACTTTTGCATTCCAATTACCAGTAATTATCAGTGCACTGTAATTGCGTGTTTGATTAATTTCAGACTGCAGAAGTTGATAAAAATCTTCAATTTCTTTATCTTTGGCCTTAGTGGTTGGTGCACAAATTTGAATAACAATTGTATTAACTGGTCTTCTTTGTAAGCGTACAGATATTGTCCTATCACTATCTTATCCTAGCAGCACAAGATAACTAAAATAGCCAGTGTCCAAATGTGCAAGGCCAGCCCTCTGTGATGAATGCCACTCATTTAGTGCATGTGATTTGTTCCCCCCTGCCCCCAGCTCCCTCGTTGCCCCTGGAGCCAGCCCCCAGTTGACCAGGCCTGCCCTATGTTGAGGCTGAATTCAGAGCTCTAAGGCACTGTCCGTGTAAATCCCAGCATATCAGAAAATGAGGCTACTCCTTCTGAGTTTCAATTTTGACCAAGTGAAATGTCAACTGTATTTATTTACTTTTCACTATCTGGAAGCCTTTTACTAGATTTAAAAAAAAAAAAAAAATTGGACCTCAGGTCACAGAAAGAAATACAGGGCAGAAAGATTTGGCCAATATCCTCATTTGCTTTTGCTGAAACCAGCTACACTCGCCCTATAAATAGTCAGACTTGGGCCACCTTGAGACTTTTGAAATCCCAAGCATCAACTCTCTTCTGGACATGTAGGGAGATCTTTGTGAACAAAATATCCTGAGGTTTACAAACCCAGAGTTGCCCTGGAGAAATGCCTCCTGCATGTTTCAGGTCTCAGGTTTGTCTCCTTCCCATCCAATACCATCTTTCACTCTTGGTCCACATGTCCCGCTGGAGATTACCCCATGTGGTCTGTGCCCTGGGCACAGGCTAAGCCCGTGGTGTGAATGGCACCATACAAACAGCCTCTGCCTAGTGAGCCACTGGTGCCCTTGCTAGTGCTGGAGACACTTTACCACTACCCTGGGACTTCAGGCACCCGGATCCCAGTAGCTCAGGACCTCTTTCTCTCTGTTCCTGTGATCAGTGATGGCATATATCTGGGCCACAATCTCAGGTCCTTCCTCCCACATGGACTTCTCTCTAACCTGAATTGCTTGTAATGAAGTTGTTTTCAAATTGTTTCAGCTGAATTAGTTTTGCTTTTTAGACTAGATGTTATGGATTGAATTGTGTCCTCCAAAAGAAGTGCTGAAGTCCTAACCTCCGTACCTGGAAATGAATGTGACCTTGTTTGGAAATGGGGTCTTTGCAGTTGTTATCAGTTAACACGGTCATTCCAGGGTAGGGTGGGTTCTCATCCCTTCTGATTGGTTTGTATTAAAAGGGAAGGAGAGACAGGAAGACAGTCACAGAAGGGGAAGGCACCATGTGGAGATACATCTATAAGCCAGTGTACATCAAGGAATGTACAAGGCTTCCAGAAGCTGAAATAGACAAGGTAGGATCTTACCTTACAACCCACAGGGTATGGCCCTGCCAATGCCCTGGATTCAGATTCCTAGCCTCCAGAACTGTGAGACAATAGGTTTCTGATCTTTAATGCTACCCACTATTTTTGAAACCCTGGTGGTGCAGTGGTTAAGTGCTATGGCTGCTAACCAAAAGGTCGGCAGTTTGAACCCACCAGGTGCTCCTTGGAAACTCTATGGGGCAGTTCTACTATGTCCTATAGGGTTGCTATGAGTCAGAATCCACCTGACGGCAACAAGTACTATTTGGTATTTTGTTACGAAAGCCCTAGGAAACTAAGACAATAGATTGCAAACATCTTGGAAAGAGAAACTGTGTTTTGTAATTGTTTTTTGTTTGTTTGTTGCTGTTGCCCTCATGGAAGCCCTGGTGGTGTAGTGGTTAAGTGCTACAGCTGCTAACCAAAGGGTCAGCAGTTTGAATCTGCCAGGCGCTCCTTGGAAACTCTATGGGGCAGTTCTACTCTGTCCTACAGGGTAGCTATGAGTCGGAATCGACTCGACGGCACTGGATTTGGTTTTCTTGGTTTTTTGGTTGCCCTCACAGCAGTGACCATCACATTCATACAAGCTATGTTAGTTTCTGAAAGCCACTGTAACAAATTACCACATACAGGGTGTGTTAAAAGGAGCCCTGGTGGTGCAGTGGTTAAACACTTGGCTGCTAACCAAAAGGTTGGCAGTTCAAAACCACTAGCTGCTCCATAAGAGAAAGATGTGGTAGTCTGCTTCCATAAAGATTACAGCCTTGGAAACCCTATGGGGAAATTCTACTCTGTCCTATAAGGTTACTATGAGTTGGAATTGAATTGATGGCAATGATTTGGGGTGGCTTAAAACAACAGAATATTATTTTCTCACAGTTCTGGAGGCCAGAAGTCTGAAATCAAGGAGTCAGCAAGGTTGGTTCCTCCTGGAGGCTCTGAGGGAGAAAATGTCCCTTGCTTTTCTTTTACTTCAGGTGGTTTCAGGCAAGCCTTGGAGTTCTTTTGTTTGTAGACGCATTACCTCAATCTCTGCCTCTTTGTCTTGTGTGTGTCTATCCTCCATGTTTTTATGAGTCACCTTCTGTCCCTTGTAAGAATGCTCTTATTGCACTTTTCACCCTTCCTAATCCTGTATGAGCTTATCTCAGTCATTGCCTTAATTACATCTGCAAAGACCCTATGTTCATGAAAGATCACATTCACAGTGACTGGGGATTTGCAATTGGATATGTCTTCTTGGGAGCTGTCTTAGTTACCTAGCACTGCCATAACAAAAAATACCACAAGTGGGTGGTTTTAAAGAACGGGAGTTTATTTTTTCACAGTTAGGAGAATAGAAGTCCGAATTCAGGGCATGGCTCTAGGGGGAGAATCTTCGTTCTTGACATTTATTGGTGTTCTGTGGAGTTCCTTGGCATTCCTTGGTATTTGATTTCCTCCGTGTGTGTTTCTGTGTCTGTTCTGTTCTTTTTATAACTCAGAAGTGATTAGGTTTAGGACCCACCCTACTCTGGTATGACCTAGTTAACATAAAAAAAGAAAACCCTATTGTCAAACAGGATCATATTTCTAGGTATAGAGACCAAGTTTTCAATAGGTACTTTTTTGGGGATACAATTCAAACTGTAATACTAGCCATTATTCAATATACTACATTAGATGATACATCTTTAATACCTTTACATATTGAAATAGAGCAAATAGTCAAAAAAGTAAATATAATACAAATGAAGAGTAATGAACCTATGCTCAAAAGGGTGAAAATGTGGACCAGAATTTCAAATTTTTTGGATGAAAAGTGACCTCCAGGAGTGGCTTCATTCCAAGTTCAAGGATATCTTAGGGCGATAGTTTCTGCTAGTCTCTATCAGTCCAGTACATCCAGCCTTTTTGAAGAATTTGTGTTTTGTTCTACATTTTTTTTCTCCCATTCTATCTGAGACCTTCTATTGAGTCCCTGAGTATTAAAGTTTTGATACTAATCCAAACTGGCACTGTGAACTAATATCATCATCACTCTGTGAACTATTTCATGATATGAAAGTATCACAATTTATCCATTGTCTTGTCAATTTACATATGACTTGCTCTAGGTTTTTGTTACAAAATTCTTCTAGAAACATTCTTGTGCACTGCTCCTGAAACAGATGTGCAGACTCTTTCTAGAGTACATATACATAGGAGTTGACGTGCTGGCTCGTCTTTACTCCCGTCACCAGTTTTACTGAATGTGGTTTTAACCAAACACCCATATCTGAGCTTTTCCATTTTTCCACATCACTGCCAACACTTGGTATTGGCAGGTATATTGGTTGCTCGAAAGTAATGATTATAACTTGATAACATTTTGAAAGCTTAATTTGTATTTCCCTAAAGCTGAGTATATTTTTGTTTCTTTTTGTGTGTTTCTTCTTCTTTGAACTGCCTGTTCACAACTTTTGCTCATTTTCTTATTAACTTAAAAAAATTATGTGCAGTATCTAGACTATAAATGAGCATGAGTGGTATAATTGATTTGTGATTGGCTGCTAAACTAAAGGTTGGGTCTCAAACACACCCGCAACTCCTCAGAAGAAAGGCCTGGCAATCTACTTCCCCAAAGATTACAGCCAAGAAAGCTTATGTAGCAGTTCTGCTCTGTAACACATGGGGTTTTCATAATTTGGGGGCCTACTTGACTGCAGCTTATGACAACATTTGGAATATAAAATCCAGGTACTAATTCTTTCTTTTCATGTGTATTGCAAATATCATCTCTCAGCTTGTGATACCCTTTCACCATCTTTTTTTATAGAGCTGTTTTGAAGTCCTTAATGTTAATGTCCCCTATGCATCTGTCAGTATGTTGTACTGTGGGGCCTTGCATGTTGCAGTGATGCTGGAAGCTATGCTATTGGTATTCAAATACCAGCTGCATCACCCAGGGTGGACAGGTTTCAGCTGAGCTTCCAGACTAAGACAGACTAGGAAGAAGGACCCGGCAGTCTACTTCTGAAGAGAAATAGCCAGTAGAAACCTTATGAATAGCAGTGGAACATTGTCTGATATAGTGCTGGAAGATGAGCCCCCCAGGTTGGAAGGCTCTCAAAAGATGACTGGGGAAGAGCTGCCTCCTCAAAGCAGAGTCGACCTTAATGATGTGGATGGAGTTAAGCTTTTGAGACCTACATTTGCTGATGTGGCACGACTCAAAATGAGAAGAAATAGCTACAAACGTCCATTGATAATCAGAAGGTGGAATGTACCTAGAATGAATGTAGGAAAATCGGGAATCATCAAAAATGAAATGGAACACATAAGCATCGATATCCTAGGTATTAGTGAGCTGAAATGGATTGGTATTGGTCATTTTCAATCAGGTGATCATATGGTCTACTATGCCGGCTGGTAATGACAAATTGAAGAGGAATGGCACTGCGTTCATCATCAAAAAGAATATTTCGAGATCTATCCTGCAGTACGCTGCTGTCAGTGATAGAATAATATACAAAGGAGACCAAACCAAAAAAGAGACCAGTTAATACGATTATTATTCAAATTTACACAGCAACCACTAAGGCCAAAGATGAAGAAATTGAAGATTTTTACCAACTCCTGTTACCGAAACCTGGAAGGTAAGTCCTTGTGTGGCACACTCAGACTTTCCAATTATCAGGACACCAGGCTTTGAGAAAGAGAAAGTAACTTTATTGCAATGTGCACAGCAAGCAGCTGGGAGGAAGTTCCTCAGATCTAGGAGACTACAGAATAATTTTCTCAAAAGTATTAAAACTAACTTTCAATCTAGAGGCTAGTGCCCAGAGTCCCTGTCTGTCAAAAATGACCACACTGTGAAGGCATTTCTTCTGACAAATGAAAACTGAGCATTTACTACAGTCAGAAAACAAACCCAGAAGGGATATCTGAAATACAAAGAGAAATGGGTAACAAAGAGAACCGTAAGCCTGAAGGTAAGCCAAACCAAAACTCATCTTTATGAAACAATAAACATAAAGGCCAATTTATCAAATATAATAAAGAAATAAAATATTAGAAGCTATAAAATACTAGATGCAATATAATTCACGTGGGAGGTAATTAATTAAATCTATGAAATTCTCATTTTTTGACATAGTCTTGGAAGACAAAAATAATATGATTAATTGAGATTTTGTCAAGTTAAAAATTCCTATTACAACAGTATTTACCTCCCTAACTAGTGTGGGCAAAATGGAAGGAGAACAAAGTCTTAAAGACACAAAGGGAGAAAAAAAAAAGAAGAAATCTGAAAAAGACTTGGAAAATTTGGAGTAAAAAGAATAGAAAAATAAATAGCAAGGCAACCGCTAATCCAAATAAAATGGTGTGATGCTATTAATATTGAACAAAAAAGGTATTAAAGAGAAAAGCAATAAAACCAAAAAAACCAAACGCATTGCCATCGAGTCCATCCGACTCATAGCGACCTTACAGGACAAGGTGGAACTACTCCATAGAGTTTCCAAGGAGCTCCTGGTGGATTTGAACTGCCAACCTTATGGTTAGCAACCATAGCTCCTAACCTCTACACCATACATAATTCGTCATTAGAACATTTAATACACCAGGAAGGTATATCAGTTCTGATCTTGTATATACCTAATTGTGTAGCTTCAGAATAAATGCAACCAAAAAATATTAAAAAAAAAAAAAGGAAAAGAAATGGAAATATCTACTGTCGTGGTGAGAAATTATAATACGCCTCTCTCCACATCCTTCTCAAACAGTCTAGCTTCTTGGATTATTTGCTCAGCATATACTTTGAGTAAGTATGGTGAAAACATACAATCCTGACATACACTTTTCCTGATTTTATACCACAGTATCCCCTTGTTCTGTTCACAGGACTGCCTCTTGGTCTATGTGTAGGTTCCTCATGAGCACAGTTAAGTGTTCTGGAATTCCCAATCTTTGCAATGTTACCTCTAATTTGTTATGATCCACATAGTCGAACACCCCTAAATTTTCACTTATTGAACTCCACTGATAATCGAAGAACTAAATAATTTCAATATAATGCAAATTCTAATGCAAAAAAATAAAAGAAGAAACACTTCCCAATTCACTTTTTTATAAGTTGTCTGTAACCTTGATACCAAATCAGCCCAGGACAACACAAGAGAGTAAACTGGCTCCCAGTCTTACGCATGATACATAAGATAACAAGCTCCAAAACTCTATTGAATGTGTTTGTGAATCTAACCCACCCTCCATTTAAAAACAACACAAACAAAAACCACTCTGGTTTAAGGATGAAAGTTGGCTTTCTTATCTTGTCAAAGGCTATCTTAAAAAAAAAAAAAAGACTCTCGCGGAAGTCATAATTAATTATGAAATGTTGTTTGTTTCCATGGGGTTGACTCTCATTCTTGGTGACTGTAAAACAGAAGAAACCTTGTTCAGTCCTGCACCATCTTCATGATGGCTGTTTTTTTTTTTTGAGCCTATTATTGCGGCAGTCATTTCATTGAAGGTTTCCCTCCTATTTGCTGCCCCTCTACTCTACCATTGAATTGTGGCATTGGTGAAGAATATTGAATATACCGTGGACTGCCAAAAGAACGAACAAATCTGTCTTGGAAGAAGTACAACCAGAATGCTCCTTAGAAGCAAGGATGGTGAGACTGCGTTTTACATACTTTAGACATGTTGTCAGGAGGGATCAGTCCCTGGAGAAGGACGTCATGCTTGGTAAAGCACAGGGTCAGCAGAAAAGAGGAAGACCCTCAACGAGGTGGATTGACACAGTGGCTGCAACAATGGGCTCAAGCATAACAATGATCATAAAGTTGTTGCAGGACCAGACAGCATTTCGTTCTGTGGTACATAGTGTCGCTATGAATTGGAACCACTCAACAGCACCTAACAACAACTACTACTTTATCAAACATGACGTCCTTTTTTAGAGATTGATCTTTGCTGCTGATGTGTCCAAAGTAAGTGAGTCAAAGTCTGGTCATCTTCACTTCTATGGAGGATTCTGGCTGTATTTCTTTTAAGAATATTAAACACAGTTGGTTTTTATTCTGTTTCTGGCATTTTAATCACCTGAAATCTTCGTGAATCTCAGTTTGCGGTTATCAGGACACACAGTGACATGATTTAGAGCTCAAGGTCCATGTAAAGGTCAGTTTGTGGTTATGAATTCTATGCCCAAAGCCAAGCACTAGACACTTGTGTTTCACTATTGCTTTCCTCAAGGAATAGCTTTTTTTTTTTCCCTTAACCTTTTAACTATGGGTTAATTCACCTAATATTTATTGAGCACCTGCAGTTTTATAGGTATTGCATCAACACAGCCATCAATTCAGACAGCATTTATAGTTAAATTGCAATTTATGGGAGAATTAAGGTATAGGGTCTTCGGTTAAAGCCCTCCTCCCCAAATAATTAGGCTTAGTCAGAAAACATTTGTGGAGATGACAACAATGTGTTATTAGCTTTCACTTCTCTCTTCTCATATTCCAGTTGCTAGTGAAATTCCATACATCTTCAGCAAGGTGGAAAATACAGTGCATCTTTAACTTCCAAGTTGTCTCTCTAAAACCCTTGCTGCATTCCAGTAGGAGCCAGGAACTTGGATTCAAGTCCTGGCTCTGAAATAATGTGTTATACACCATTGGACAAGTTCCCATCCCTTTCTGAGACACAGAAGGGTTTCTTTACCTATGAATGGAGTGTTCTCTAAGGCCTATTTCAATTTTGTGATTTCAAAGGTGGGGTTGCTATAGAATTCAAGTTTTATTTTGTGATCTCCCCAGTGACATTTTACATTGAGTATATAATAAGGCTTTTATAAAATTGAAATTCATGAGTAGCCTTTTGGAATCCCAGAAATGCAACGTTCTAATTAGACATGTTCAGTCTAGAATGGCTCGTTTTGTTGGATCTGTGGTGTGAATCTTCAGGAGTCAACTGTCTGCCACTGAGAGTTTCACTCTATTAGACGAAATAATAGAGGCAGCCACCATTTAAGCCAAATGCATAAAAAGAGGGCTCTAGCATTATGGGGAGAAGAGGAATTGGTTGGCCACCAACAATGCAGTCTCAGAGTTGTGGGGTGGTAGTATAAATGAACAAGTGTTATTGACAGAGGTTTGTAGAAATCTCCATGGCTCCATAAAATAAGTTTCATAAGGCTTTCTGCCTTTAAAAAAAAGAAATAAATTTAGATCTAATATAGAAAATTATTAACATTATTAAATCTTGGTTGTGGGTACAGGAATGTTATTTTCTGTATGCTTGAAATATTTTACAATTCAAATATTTTTAAATTAAAGAAAAGAAATCTACTAGAGCTGAATCCTCTAGACTTGAAGGAGATAACCATCTGCTGAAATCCACTCTTTACCTCGTGAGGTTCTTCTGCAGGAAGAGTGCAGAAGGACCTGAATTTAAGAAACCTTTTTTCTCATAATCCATGTTGTTGTTTTTGTTAAGTGCTGTCTAGTTGGTTCCAACTCATAGTGACCCTATGCACAACAGGATGAAAAACTGCCCAGTCCTGTGCCAGCCTCACAATCGTTGTTATGCTTGATTGCATCGTTACAGCCACTGTGTCAATCCCTCTTGTTGAGTGTCTTCCTCTTTTTCGCTGACCTTCTATTTTACCAAACATGATGTCCTTCTTCAGGGACCAATCCCTCCTGATATGTCCAAAGTATATGAGGGGTAGTCTCGCCATTCTTGCTTCTAGGGAGCATTCTGGTTGTACTTCTTCCAAGACAGTTTTGTTCATTCTTCTTGCAGTCCATGGCATATCCAATATTCTTTGCCACCAGCACAATTCAAAGGCATCAATTCTTCTTTGGTCTTTCTTATTCATTTTCCAACTTTTAAATGCATATGAGGCTACTGAAAACATCATGGCTTGGGTCAGGTGCACCTTAGTCCTCAAGGCGACATCTTTGCTTTTCAACACTTTAAAGAGGTCTTTTGCAGCAGATTTGCCCAATGCAATTCATCTTTTGATTTCTTGACTGCTGCTTCCATGAGTGTTGATTATGGACCCAAGTAAAATGAAATACTTGACAACCTCAACCTTTTCTCCATTTATCATAATGTTGCTTATTGGTCCAGTTGTGAGGATTTTTGTTTTCTTTAAGTTGAGTTGTAATCCATACTGAAGACTGTGGTCTTTGATCTTTATCAGTAAGTGCTTCAAGTCCTCTTCATTTTCAGCAAACAAGATTGTATCATCTGCATATTGCAAGTTGTTAATGAGTCTTCCTTCAGTCCTGATGCCCCATTTTTTTCAATAGTCCAGCTTCTCGGATGATTTGACCAGCGCACATAACTGTAATTCATGACCTACCTAAATAGGTGTGGTGTTGGCCTTGCCGAGAGTGGCATCTTCTCTAGCCAAGAGAGGGCAATCAGCACCACACAGAAGGGAGGGAGAAGTTGCACAAGCCACCTGTAACTCACTTTCTGCAGGTTGTGAATATCACCCAGAGCCAAGGAGACATCTCTGAGGTAGAATGCAAACTCCCGCTCTTTAGTCTATCTCAGTCACTTGACACACTCCTTGAAGATGAGGACAGCGCCCCTATAACTTTTTCCCCAAAGCTCTGTCCACGGTGTCTTTATAATCCTTAAAAAAAAAAAAAAAAAGAAGGTTGCTAAGGAGTCAGTGCTGACTCATGGCATCCCCATGTGTACCATAGTAGAACTGTAATCCTTAAAGTTTTCAGAGGCTGATTTTTTGGAATTAGATTGCCGGCCCTTTATTCCTAAGTGCCTCTGGGTGGACTCAATCTGCAAGCTGTGGATTAGCTTCCCAGGGCATTAACTACTGTTTGTACCACTCAGGGACTCCATGGCTCTCTACCTCTCAGCTTTTCCTAGAGACCGAATTCTGATAGATGCAGAAGAATTTCTTTACCACACATTTTGTTCCCCCCTCCCTTAATTTTACCTAGGAGAGAGTGGGCAGTGGAGTGAAATGGTTATTAGTTTATGGATTCTCATTTAAATTCTTGTAGCTGCCTTTCAGAAAAGATTATAGCTCATATGTAGATAGTTGTCAACCATCAGATCTGCTTTTTGACACCAAAGGTTGTTTCCTTTTAAAATATGTATTATTCGGGCACGGTGGAAGTTTTTTTTTTTGCCTGCTTTTGACATGAAAATATTGAATTCTTAAACTGGGCTTGGCATGGTCTTCCATGTTCTTCCGATTAATCTAAGTCTCATATTGTCATCAAGTCACAGTGCTAATTGGAACAATAGAAGTGTAAGACAAGAAGGAGAATGAAGAACTATCTTAATGTGTGAATGTCTTCTTTGTTTCATGTAAAATTTTTTCTTAAACTGAGATTCATTTAGAGCTACATTTGTGGATTTGTGGAAAGTGTTTGCATTTCAGCTGTGAAATAAAAAAAAAAAAAAGAGGTACTACTGCAAATTCTGACAATTACTGCAATTATCCTTCAACTGTACTTCCAAAACCAAGTAAAAATACCTATGGAAAGATGCTACCTTTTCAAACTGTACACCACCACCAAAGGATGGACACATGATATGCTATCAAGTAAAGCCCACTATTAGATACCATAATACAGTTTTGATCTAGAATGTGGAAAATATAAGATTCTTTCCCTTAGAAAACCTAGCCTTCATCCAGCAGTTATTACTCAGCTAATTGGTTCTATGTAAGTACAAATTTTGTGTTATTGGCTTTTGTGGGTCCAAAAAAAGTGGTGCTCGGTTGTCTAGATGCCTCCTTTGATTGGCATCACTTGCACTCTAAATAATTGCGGTTTTATTCAAGTCAATATTGTCTGCATTTATCATGCATTGAATGAAAACTTTGGAGTAACTGTTAGGATAATTGGGCATTGGGGATTCTTAGAAGTCTTTATTATGTGGAAATGCCTAAATAACATCTGTTCCAACATTTCTGTTATTCAGGGCTGCTTTGTAGTTGCCATGTCTTCAGGGACCTTCAAAACAAGAAACAAAGAAATTCAATAAAAGCTGCACTTCCTGTAAAGCCCTTTAAGCCCATCGAGTGAGTGTGGCCAGCTTCTGGGTTAGCCTAAGTCTTAGTGGAGAGACAAGGTCTTAGTAAATGTGCCTTTTTTCTGTTCTTCAGTTTTAATATAGGCACCAGTCATAGCTCCTCCATTTTTTGTTCTTGCTTCCAGTAGTAAGTATAATTTAAGAACTCTTCTTTTACCGAGGTCAGCTGCTCTTCAACTTAAGCAGAAGGTTGATTCTCAAACAACCACGCACTGTTTAACTCTGGAACCTAAGTACTTGGAATAGCTCAAAAGTATGTTTCGTATGGCTTTCTTATGACTTTGTACCCAGGTCCCTCTTGAAACATGGGGTTCCTTCCTAGGACAAGGAACATCTTTTGGTGCAATGTGATGAGGAAACACCACGTTGGCTGAGACGGATGCTGTCACCTGCTCCAGATGACAGTGAGGTGTGAGTCCTCCCTTAGCGGGAAAGTCTAAGGTGCATGCCTACAGTGACCCCTGGGCTCAGGCCCTCAGAGTTTGCTTCTGAGTCTGGGCTTCACGTAAAGGACCTGCTATCACGTGCCTGTGTTCAGGGGGTTTCATCTGCACTTGGCCTGCCTGAGCTCACAGCTAACTGATATGAGGATGGTCATGGTTATGGTGTATGTGGGGATTAATTGGGGGCTCACATCTGTAAGAAAAATGATTTGGTAAGAAAATAAGTCATCTTTGGGGATGGGAAGAGGCCTGCTTATGAGAGGTGGACACAGACCCAAGATTATTTCTCCCCACCCCACACACACACTTCACGTCTATCTTTCTTCCAAGGCACCTCTGGGTATACTCAAACGTCCAACCTTTTGGTTAGTAGCTGAGCGTGTTAACCACCTGCACCATTCAGGGTGTCTCTGTTCACTGCACAAGAGGAGAAATGCTGTGTCCAGACTTCAGGTAATCTCTGTCGGGCAGTCAGAAGCAAGACAACATTGAAGAACATTCCTGTGCTGGGGGCCCTCAGGTCTAGCATCAGATGCTGAAGGCTGTTTTAGCAGCTCCTGAAAATGCATAACATTAAATATCTACTAGAAATCCCATATTCTACATTTTTTTAGTGGTCTGCTTCTCTGAACGAACTCATCTATATATAGATATAGACAGAGACATAGATAGAGAGACAGGGAGACAGAGAGGAACAGGCAGAGATAGAGGGGAAAAGAGAGAGATGTATAAAAGACTTTACTGGTTGCTTTCAGATTCTTCCTAACCTTCTGTCTATACTTTAAATTTTTTTTTCATTGAGTTTTGCAGAGATCCTGACAAAAGGCACTTGAATCTGACTTTCACTGTACTTCCAGCTCCCAGGCTAATCTGCCCACCACCTCTGATGTATGGAGAATTTCAGTGGGCAAGCCAATATTCAGAGTGAGGGATACATCTGCTTGCCGACTTTTGTTCTTCTGGGGCTGACAGCCCCGAGAGCCCCAGGGACATGGACCTGGACTAAAAATAAAACACGACAAATAATATCAGTATATTAAGAGTTTAAGATAACAGAGGTGGAATATTTTGGAAAAGGATAACGAGAATGGTAGCACAACCTGAAGAGTAATCAGTGTCACTGAATTGTACATGGAGAACCTGTTGAAATGGTGTCTCTTTGGCTGTGGATAGTTTCACCAAAATTAAGAAAGTAAAAAAAAAAAAAATTGGATATTAATTGCATCAGGTATTTATAACCTATTAAGATGAAGAACTAAAACTTCCAAAGATAGAATTCATTGGGGAAAAGGTCAGAGAATTGGACGAAAAATCTGAGAGACCTAATATAAAATGATAGGTGTTCCAGAGGCAGAAAAGGAATATGTGGTAAAAGTAATTAAGTAAATAATGGATGAGAATTCTTGAGTTTATGATATGCTCACATTTGTGAATTGAAAGGTCTCACTAACGTGTGTCTATTTTTAAACACACACACACACACATCTTCAAATTCAAAGAGGAAAAACCTAAAATCTAAGTTTTATGAGATTTGACTATAACCCCTTCTCATTCTTTATATTTGCCCTTCTAGCTCTCGGGTCCCACAGAAGAATATTCAGCCACTCCTGTGTTACTAAGATTGGAAGCATTCTTAGGCCGGGCTTGCTCTCCTTGGCAGGACTTCCCTTTCCAATCAGTGTGCCTAGAATGGCCTGGGAGGGTTCATAGCTCCGGATCCTATCCTCAGGGCCAAGTCTCGCCATTTGCTCCAGTAGCAGCAGAACTCTGCTCCGTGATTTTCTATGTGAGGTCTGCTGTGTGTACCCCTGGAAGCACTCTGAAAGTAAAGGGAAGAGAAAGGAAAAGTGTGGTATGATAACATGCTTTCCATTCTTCCCTCCCACGCCTAGGACACAGGTTACTCTGTTCACTGAACCAGTTGTGGTGGAGCCAACTCCAACTCGTGGAGACACCATGCGTGCCTGAGTAGAAATGGGCTTCATAGAGTTTTTAATGACTGATTTTTCAGAAGTAGATTGAAAAGCCATTCTTATGAGGCACCTCTGGGTGGACTCAAACCTCCAACTTTTCAGTTAGTAGCCGAGCATATTAAACACTTGCACCCCCCAGCGTCTCCCTGTTCACTGTACAAGAGGGGAAATGCTGTAGCCAGGCTGCTGTACTGAAGGCCAACCGATTGAGTTGCATGTAACTACTTCATCGCAGGGTCTAGGTGTGTGCTGGACCAAACAACTGGGCTGCACAGCTAGCAAGTAGACACGTAAAATTAACCATTGCAGGTAACGTCCTTCCAGGAGCATTAGCTCTGTGCTGAAAACTCAGCCGTGAAGAACACATCTTACTGTCGAGAAGCTTCCATCACTGCTTTGCTTAGCTCCATCCAATTTCATAAAGCAGAAAAATCCTACCGAGGATATGAAAAGTTATCCAAGCAGCATAATTAGTTACCTAATGACTAGTTTTGCCACACAGGGTGAGGGGAGAGTTTATTTTTATAAAATAAGAACGTTTTATTCTGGCAGTTCTGGTGGTGGGGAGGGTGACATTACTCTAACTCTTCGGTTCTTGCTGCATCTCCTTCAGTTGTGTGGCAAACTTAAGTTACCTTGTTTACTTAGTTACGTAGCCCCTTAGACAACCCCTCCCCTGTTGCATTCCCTCTCCCCAGCACCCTGGTGATGGGTGAGATGTGCATCTTTCTACTGCTGCACCTTGTTATAAAGATAAGCGTTGTTGCCTTGTGTGCATGTATTTTAAATTGATTCTAAAGGTAAACCGCTGTAACTCATTCTGTATTTTGCATTTGTCCACTCAGCTCTTTATTTTAAAGACCATCCGTATTGCTGGGTATACACATTGCTCATGGGTTCTGACTGCCACGCGTTCACTGTCCATGGTGTGCAATTACAGCATTTTACTTATCTTTTCCCAAAACATGGACACTTAGAATCCCCCAGATTCCTTGCTGTCATACACCATGCTGTTGGGAACATTCTTAGGCACATTTTATTCATCTTTTCTCTAAGATCTGTTCCCAGGAGTGAAATTGTTGGACCAGATGATGTATGTATGCTAAATTTAACTCAGTCGTGCCAGGTTGTTCTCCAAAGGCTGAGTCTACCAAGGAATCCCCCTTGATGAGGTATCTCCGGTGTTTAGGTATCTGCCGACACTTGTCGATATCCAGTTTTCCAGTATTTGCCAATCTGCTGGCTGTAATAGGACATCTCTTGTTGTTGTAACTTTCATTTTTCTAATTATTAATGAATGCAAGCATCTTTCCATATCTTGCTAGCCTTTTGGGTTTCTTCTTCATATGAATTCCCTCTTCATGTTCTTTGCCTCCGTATTAGGATTTCTTTTTTTTTTTTCTTCTTGATTTATAGGCATTTCTTGCATATTTTAGATAATGTGATCCCTTGTTGGTTTTAGATATTGCAAATATATTCTTTCAATCTGTTATCTGCCATTAACTTTGTCCATGTGTTTTTCATTAAAATCAATGCTTATTTTAATGTAATAAATTCAACGTATTTTGCCTTAATTTAGTTCATTTGTTTTCAGTTTTTCTTGCCTCATGAAAATGTATTTTAAGATAAAAGTTTTTCTCTCAATGCCCTTTTAGATGTACCCCACACACTTTCACATATAGTGCCTTTTATGTTGTTCTGTTCTAAGTATTTCACAATTTCCTGTATCATTTCCTTTCTAGCAAAATGTATGTTGTGGAGTTTCTAGAAATATGGAAAAAATGAGTTATACTTTGTTATTAATTTATGGTTTTCATTCACTGCAGCAGGAGAACATAGCTGTAGCACATTGATTCTTTTAAATTTATTGAAGATTAAAAGAAAAACCAAGCCCGTTGCCGTGGATTCCTACTCATGGCGATCCTATAGGACAGAGTAGAACTGCCCCATAGAGTTTCCCAGGAGCACCTGGTGGATTTGGGCTGCCGACCTTTTGGCTTGCAGCCATAAAAGCACTTAACCACTACACCACCAGGGTTTCCATTGAGGGTTCTGTTGTGGTCTAATATATGATCAATACCTATAACTTATTTGCTTAAAAATAATGTTTTTCAAACTTTTTGTAGTGAAGGACCATTTTTTTTTTTTTTAAATATTCCAATCTATCTCAAACCAATATTTTGGAAAATTCAATTTAATGAAATACTAGAAAAAATGATAATGCAGTTAGATATCTCAGCAATACCAAATTGTAAAAGTTTTTAAACACTCTCAATTTTTCTATTCGGAAACAGTGGTGGATACGCAGTAACTAATCAGCTAGGCGGTGTACGCTCTGTTTCCTACGCTCAGAGTTCCAAATATAATGGCTTAAAATTACTATTCGGCGTTCATTTTATCTCTGCCTCTGCTTATTTTTGTCTCCTTGTCTCTAAAACGGGAGTTAAAAAATATTCAGCTACTTTTGTTTATGTATCCATTTATCTCCTTAGTTTGTCAGTTGTTTTGTATATTTTAAGGGTATATTGTTAAGTACACATAAGTTCATGGTGGTTATATGCTATTTTTATCATTGTAACATTCCTCTTTATCCTTTAAGATACTTTTGGCCTTGATTTTTATTTAATCAAACGGTAAAATTACAACTGCAGCCTTTATGGGCCTTATTTCCCTGGTAACTAATTTTTCCATCCTTTACTTTTTAATGTTTCTTCATTCTTTTGGATTGTTGGATTATTTGTTTTACACCAATGCGGCATTCTTGGTCTTTTAATTTCTGAGTTTAAAACATTTTCATTTATTGTAATTACTATGAGGGGAAACCCTGGCGGCGTAGTGGTTAAGTGCTACAGCTGCTAACCAAGAGGTCGGCAGTTCAAATCTGCCAGGTGCTCCTTGGATACTTTATGGGGCACTTCTGCTCTGTCCTATAGGGTCGCTATGAGTCAGAATCGACTCGACAGCAATGTTTTTTTTTTTTTTTCTTATTACCATTTATTTCTGCACTCAACTCATGTTTCTAATTTACTATAATTGTTTGGTTTTGATTCTCCTATTGGACACATCAGGTTTAAATTACAACTTAAAATTATCCATTTTATTTTTATTCTTATGGTGGTTTTCTAAACTTAGAAACCCATAAATACGTTTAATAGCTCTTATGGATCTTCCTAAATTAAAGTATACTTAACATACAACAAATTCCGTAGCTCTGAAGTTTCTAGTCCTATGAGTTTTGGTAATTGAATACACTTCTGTAACTGCCACCCCAAACAAGAAACTAATCATTTGCATTACCTCAAGAATCCTCAAAGTCCTTTAAGCCAATCTCACCTATACCTCAGAGAAGACAATATGCTGACTTCTACGTCTTTTGCTTATGTTTGTACTTCTGATAAAATTAGTTTTACAGTGTGAGGTCTTTTGCTTAACATAATTGTTATGAGACTCATTCAAATTTACAATTATGTGTTCTAGTCCAGCTTCTCTCTTCCTTTCTTCCTTCTTCCTTTTTTCCTAAATAGCATTCCATTAGGTGGATATAAGAATATATCACAATTTTTAAAAATCCTTCTCTATTTGGTGAATGTTGGGTTATTATCATTTTGGGCTACTGTGAATAAATCTCTTGTAAACATCCTTGTACCCATTTTTTGTTGTCAAATGTTTTCATTTCTCTTCAGTAAATACCGTCAAGTGGAATTGTCAAATTATAGGTATATGCATGTTTAACTTTATAAGAAATTGAAAAAAAAAATTCTCCCAAATGTTATACCATTTTACATACATATATATACATACATACATATATATATATATATATATATATATATATATATATATATATATATATATATATATGCACTGAAGCCATTGGTGACAAGCAAGGCTCCAGGAATTAACGGAATATCAACTGAGATGTTTCAACAAACGGACGCAGCCTTGAAAGTGGTTACACGCCTATGCCAAGAAATAAGGAAGAGAGCTTCCTGGCCAGCTGACTGGAAGAGATCCATATTTATGCCTATTCCCAAGAAAGGTGATCCAACCAAATGTGGAAATTATTGAACAGTATCGTTAATATATGCAAGCAAAATTTTGCTGAAGATCATTCAAAAGTGGCTGCAACAGTATACTGACAGGGAACTGCTAGAAATTCAGACCGGTTTCAGAAGAGGATGTGGAACCAGGGATATCATTGCTGATGTCAGGTGGATCCTGGCTGAAAGCGGAGAATACCAGAAGGATGCTTACCTGTGTTTTATTGACTGTACTAAGGCATTTGACTGTGTGGATCATAACAAAGTATGGATAACACTGCAAAGGATAGAAATTCCAGAACACTTAATTGTGCTCATGAGGAACCTGTACATAGATCAAGAGGCAGTTGTTTGGACAGAACAAGGGGATACTGAGTGGTTTAAAGTCAGGAAAGATGTATGTCAGGGTTGTTTCGTTTCCCCATACCTATTCAGTCTGTATGCTGAACAGATAATCCAGAAGCTGGACTATATGAAGAAGAATGGGGCATTAGGATTGAAGTAAGACTCATTAACAACCTGCGTTATGCAGATGACACAACCTTGCTTGCTGAAAGTGAAGAGGACTTGAAGAACTTATTAAGGAAGATCAAAGACCACAGCCTTCAGTATGGATTACAGCTCAACATAAAGAAAACAAAAAGCCTCACAACTGGATCAATGGACAACATCATGATAAACGGAGAAAAGACTGAAGTTGTCAAGGATTTCATTTTGCTTGGATTCATGGAAGCAGCAGTCAAGAAATTAAAAGACATACTGAATTGGGCAAATCTGCTGCAAATAGCCTCTTTAAAGTTTTGAAAAGCAAAGATGTCACCTTGAAGACTAAGGCGCACCTGACCCAAGCCATGATATTCTCAGTGTCATCATGTGCAAGTGAAAGCTGGACAATGAGTAAGGAAGACCGAAGAAGAATTGACGCCTTTGAATTGTGGTGTTGATGAAGAATATTGAATATACCATGGACTGCGAAAAGAATGAACAAATCTCTCGGAAGAAGTACAACCAGAATGCTCCTTAGAGGCAAGGATGGGGAGACTGTGTCTTACATACTTTGGACATGTTGTCAGGAGGGATCAGTCCCTGGAGAAGGACATCATGCTTGGCAGAGTACAGGGTCAGCGGAAAAGAGGAAGACCCTCAACGAGGTGGATTGACACAGGGGCTGCAACAATGAGCTCAAGCATAACGATGATTGTATGGATGGTGCAGGACCGGGTAGTGTTTCATTCTGTTGTGCATACGGTTGCCATGAGTCGGAACTGACTCGACCGCACCTAACAATAACAACAGCATATCTCAGATATATGTGTTGCAAATACTTTTTTGAATTTGTGATTTATCGATTTATGTTCTTAGTGGTAACTTTAGATTAGCTGAACGTTTTTAATTTTGATGAAGTCAGTGCTATCAGTTTTATTTTTTGTGGTTCCTGCTTTTAATTTCCTGCCCTGGGAATCCTTGTTTACCCTCGGGGTGCGAAAATTTTCTATTTTATTCTAGAAACTTTATGGCTTTTTATTTTATATTAAGTCTATAATTTATCTTGAATTAATTTTTGTTTATGGTGTGAGGTAGAGTCCAGGTTTTTTTTTTTTTTTTTTTTCCCCTCCCTATATGACTGTTGTTCCAGCGATATTTTAAATCCGATTCCCATTGGATTGACTTGGCACCTTGGACAAAAATCAGTTGATGGTATATATGACAGTCTGTTTCTGTTCTTCCTGTTTTGCTCCATTGGTCTATTTATCTGTCCTTCCACCAGTATCACGCTGTCTTGTAACTTTATGGTGGATCATGAGATCAAGTAGTGTTAGCCCTCCAACTTTGTTCTTCTTTTTCAGGATTATTTTGACTATTCTAGATTCTTTGCATTTTTGTATACATGATAGCATCAGTTTACTTATTTCTTAAAAAAAAAAAACTCAGATTTTAATGGAGTTTGCTTTGGATCTGTAGATCAATTTAAGGAGAGCGGATATCTTAACAAATTTGATGTATTTGTTAAATGAAAATGATATATCTTTCCATTTCTGTATTGTTCCTTAACACTTATTTTTAAATATCAATATCTTCTGTCTAATAAATGGGAATGTTTAGCATATTCTTACATCCTTTTGATATCTTCTCTTCTTTAAAGCTCACACTATCAATAATTTCTAAATTTAATTTTGGGTTACTATGGATTTACTTCTTTTTCTTGCCTTTTTTTTTCTTAATACAATAACATTTACTAAGTTTTTTGAACACTCTTATATTCCATATTCTTGCAGGACTTTCTATGACTTATTTTTCTTTTTATCTGAGTCTTCATCCAAGAATGCTTTTAAGGTGGGCCTTTCTGTAAGTACTCCCCCTACCTTTTGTGTGCCTGTGGATATTTTTTAATTTTGTTTCACATTTAAATAAGAATTTAACTAAATGTATAAAGGTAGAGTCAAAGTGTCTTTTTCTCTCTTGATTATTTTAAAAATACTAATTCATGTCTTCTTGAATCCAGGGTTACTATTGAGAAGTATGATACCAATTTTCTTTTTGTTTCTTTGTTGGTGATTAGCTCTTTTTCTCTTAAAGTTCTTGCAATTTTCTTTATGTCTTTCTTATCCTTAAATATCTCTCTAACACACCTAAAAAAAAAAAACACACCTAGCGTAGGTTTTTTCCTTATTTAACCTTTTAAACCTCCTCTGAGCGTTTTCAGCTTGGGTCATTCATTTTTATTTTGGAAACTTTTTTTTTTTTGGCCATGATTTGATATCTCCTTTTTTTGGAGTATTCTATGGATATGGACATGTCTGATCCTATCCTCCTTATCTCATAGTTTTCCCTCTCTTTCTACTTATGTCTAATTTTCTGATGCGCTCTGCCACACTGATCAAACTAATTTTTTTCTTCACTGGCATTTATTCTGCTTATTCTCTTATTTATTGTGTTCTTTATATCAGCCATTATATTTTTCATAACTAGTATTTCTAGTGGACTCCCTTTTTATTATTCCTTTCTCCTGCTTTAATTACTAATCAGTGAGAACTCTGGAGGCTGTCAGCTTGTGTTCAAGTGACTTACTCTCTCTGTGTTCCTGTTTTCTAATTTTTAAATTGAGCACAGCAGTGACCTGTGTTTCAGAAACCCTATGGAGGATTGAAGGAGGGTTCACATATGCAAAAAAGCTGGAATATCTCTGTGGCCATAAGGACATGTGTTTATTGTTATCACCTCTTAAAGGATATCTATTATGCGTATTGAAATCCTTTGTCTATCCCAATAGTTCTCTTTCAGGATGTATGTGTTATTCAACATGTTATGTTTCTGTCATGGTGATAATTCTACCCCAGTGCCGAGTTATCATTCCCAGTATTCCTCTTCCCTGAGGATATCAGTTATTTGGTGATGTGTGTTTGGAAGGGGCCACCAACAAAAGGACATACTTGACTTTATGGACAGAGAAGAAGATAAGGCTCAGAGATGAGAGCCCCAGAGTCAGAACCCCAGAAGACCTCCCTCCACCACACTGTTAAAAAAAGAAAAGCAAACCCATGGCCGTCAAGTCAATTCTGACTCATAGCGACCCTATAGGACAGAGTAGAACTGCCCCATAGGGTTTCCAAGGAGTAGCTGGTGGATTCGAACTGCTGACCTTTGGCTAGCAGCTGAGCTCTTAAGCACTGTGCCACCAGAGCTCCACCACATTATAATTTCTATAAACGTTTGTTCACCCAGATTTTCCTCAGAGTTTTATGTTCATACTCCCCTAACTTTTTCAGTTGTCTCACAGTTGATTTCAGGGGGAGGGAAGAGAATCTTTCTAGGAAACAGAAGGCCCCAGATAAAGTCATTTTCCTTTTCATTTGTGATCTCTTTTTCTCTTTGCTCCTTTCTTGCTTCCTTGCTTACTTCCTTCCTTCCTTGTTTCTTTCATTCCTTTCTTCTTTCCTTTCATATTTCTCCCATTGTGTTCCTTTTTCTGGTCTTCTGTTTCAAATTTTATCATTCCAATATTACAAAATAGCTCATTCATTTCTCCATGTTTTTGTACTTCTTCAGGAGTAGCCTTTAATCGTGTGATTTGATATCCTTTAGTGAATGTAATGTGACTCTGGTTAGGGCCCACCCTAACCATAACAAAATGTGCAGCTCTGTTGGACTATTTCCTTACTGTATATTTGCATTTTAATTTCCACCTCTTATAATTTTATAAAATAAATGGAAAGTTTGGAGAACAAAGAAAATCAAGAAACACTGTGATGCTATTAATTGAAAGAAGGCAGCAACTTGGTGGAGGTGCACTTAAAGAGATGCAATCAGAATCTACCCACATTTAGATGAAGGGTACATGTATCCCAGCCATCCACCAAGGTGATGGTATAGATAAAATACCAGAATGGACTGATGGCTGTCAAATTCATTAGTTATGGTATGTCTAATCTTTCTTTTGTGATAGGAAAGCATTTGACTGAAACTGTGTTTATAAATATTTTTCATATTCTGATAGTTTCTGGCTTTTTCACTAATCACATATTTAAAACACATTTTGTTTTGTTTATTGGAATGCTACTATTGAAATGCATTATGTATATTCCAACATACTCACATGCCTATTAGAAGAGGCACAACAGCTAGCTCAGAACAAATCAGAAGGGATAAAATTCAATTTGGAAAAATTAAGGGTAAACCCAGTATCATTATATGAAAACATGTTGGAGGGGATGTGGTTGCCAGGTGATGATGAGATTTTAGATGATGGGAGACCTCAGGTGAGAGATATCTCAGGTGATGTGAGATATCGGGAGATGAGAGATCTTATGTGATGTGAGATCTCAGGTGATGAGAGATCTTATGTGATGTGAGATCTCTGGTGATGAGAGATCTCAGGCAATGAGGAGATCTTAGGTGATGAGAAATTTTAAGTGATGAGATATTTCAAGTGATGTGAGGTTTTATGTGATGTAAGATCTCAGGTGATGAGAGATCTCAGGTGACGTGAGATCTTGTGTGATGTGAGATCTTGAGTGATGGGAGTCTCAGGTAATGGGAGATCTTAGGTGATGTGAGATTGCTGGTGATGTGACATATTAGGGGATGGTGAAATCTCAGGTGATGAGAGACCTCAGGTGACGTGAGGTTTCAGATAATGAGATATCTTAGGTAATGTGAGATCTCAGGAAACCCTGGTACCGTAGTGGTTAAGTGCTACAGCTGCTAACCAAGAGGTCGGCAGTTCAAATCCACCAGGCGCTCCTTGGAAACTCTCTGGAGCAGTTCTACTCCACCCTGCAGGATTGCTATGAGTCGGAATCAACTCAACGGCAGTGGGTTTGGTTTTTTTGGTTAGCGAGCTCTCAACAGTCTGTAGATCAATGGGGCTTCAATTTTGCCAGGTAGGGTCCTGTATTTTTAAAATTTGAAATGTAAAACAGTACACTTCCAGTTAGCAACCAAGTGCTTAACCGTTGTACCATTAGAAGTCCTATAAAATAGAACAGATTCCGGAGTTATAAGGGTCCATCTGCATAACACAGGTTGTTAATGAATCTTCCTCCAATCCTGATGCCCCGTTCTTCATATAGCCCAGCTTCTCAGATTATTTGCTCAGCATACAGATTGAACAGGTATGGTGAAAGAATACAACCCTGATGCACACCTTACCTCACTTTAAACCAGGCAGTGTCCCCTTGTTCTGTTCAAATGACTGCCTCTTAATCTACGTACCTGTTCCTCACGAGCACAATTAAGTGTTCCGGAATTCCCATTCTTTACGATGTTATCCATAATTTGTTATGACCCACACAGTTGATAACCTTTGCATAGTCAATAAAACACAGGTGAGCTAACTCTGGTTTTGGTAAAAAATATTTAATGCACTGTTGACTGCCAACAGAACACAGAAATCAGTCTTAGAAGAAATACAACTAGAATGCTTCTTAGAAATGAGGATGGTAAGACTTCAACTTGCTTACTCTGGACATGTCATCAGGTAAGGCTTATCATTAGAAAAGGACATCATGGTTGGTAAAGTAGAGAGTCATCTAAAACAAGGGAAACTCTCAAAAAGATGGACTGATAGAATAGCTCCAGCAATGGACTCATACATATCAATGATCATGAAGATAGTGCAACGATGGGCAATGTTTCGTTTTGCTGCATATAAGGTCTCCACGAGTCCAAGCCGACTTGGTGGCAACTAACCATGACACAATCTGGGAAGCTGGAGGGGAATAGATCTCAGAACGGAAAACTGCAATTAATTTAGAAGGAAAAGGATTCCAGAATCAATTAAATTCCTAAAAAGTTAAAACCAAGGCCTGATGAATAATTAAAAAAAAAAAAAAGTATTAAAACACAGCATTTATTTCTTAACGTTTTTAGTAGCACCTCTGAGCAAATAAATTATATTAAGCTAGAAATATGTGTGATGAAGAAAGGTATTTATGAACCACAGCACTAACCACATTTCTATATACTAAATAATGAATCATAAATAAAATTGGAACAGGTGTGATAATGCCCACAAACACAATTCCATAAAACATTTTAGTACACAGTAGAATTTTATAAGTAAAATGTCTTCGTATGTATTAGCAGAGCCTCCTAAACCAACATGTTTATAATTACTTGTACATCTCTGTAACGTCTGCAGTTCAATTTAAAATTTCTCTGTGAGTCCTCAGCATACATAGATTCTCAAACTCAGCTCTGTTCCTCAGGAAATGTTTTGTTCCTCTCACTTTGGAGCACAGTGTTTAACCTACCACACTTTTTGTTTTATGCCTGACTTAGAAAAGTAGGACGGGTTTAGTTTTTGACAGTGTCTTTTTGCACTTAGAGTGGGTGGATTGTCAGGAAGAGTCTTCAGTCCGTCTCATTTTTTACTTTTTCCTTTGTGCTTCCAAAACAAGGTTTGAAGGGAGTACTTGCTCTGAGATTTCAGGCTTGGGTTAGCCTTGGACGGATGCAAATAGCTTAAAATGCTGAAATATTTAAATAAATTCTGCAGAAGTATGACTGCAGCGTGGTGGCTGAGACACCTGTGATATCGGGGATCTGCAAAGCTTAAGTCTAGAGAACTGTCATTAAGCCCTGAAATATTTGCAGACAGCCAGCACAACTTTCATATTACATATTTATAGCATGCAGTAAACCTCTCTTTTGCTTTCAGAGCTGGTGGGAGGAATGAAAAATACACGTCAATGGAGTGAATCCTTGCCAAATCAGTGGGCCGAGCACAGTGAACCTCATATAATCAGGAAAAGGTGGGACACTCTAGATGCTTTGATTTTGGGCTCCTCTTGTCCTTCTTTTTTTTGTCCTTCTTCATCAGTTTAAAGAGATTTTTTTAAAGTGAAGTAGCTAATGCTAAGTAAACTTTATTGCTGATATAACTGTGATCTTGCAAGGTAATTAGCAAGCTGCACGCGTGTCCAAAGGGTGTGGAATGGACATCTGTAATCTTTCAAGCATTGAAATCTCTTTTTCCCACTAAAGGAAATCTTAATGAAAGGTGCTATTACAATGAAAGTCTTTGGCCCATACTTAGAAAGTCTCACTGTGGGGGCTTCTTCTAGCACGTTAAAAAGCATTCATGCAGAGACACCAGCCTTGGAGGTTCTGGGAAGCCAAATGTTTCTGTCCATTTAATCCTTATCCTCACAGGGACTAATGACATGATGCATTAGGAAACTCTTTGGAGTGCAAAACCTGCCCCTAGGAATTGAACCTAAATCATAAAATCATTTCCTTATTGTTAGGTGCTGTTGAGTTGACTCCAGCTCGTGGAGACCTTATGTAGAACAAAACCTTGCCCTGTCCTGCACCATCTTCATGATCGTTGATATTTTTGAGTCCATTGTTAGTGTTATTGTGTCAGTCCATCTCACTGAAGATTTCTCTCATTTTCGCTGACCTTCTACTTTATCAAACATGATGTCCTTTTCTACCGGTCGGTCTTTCCTGATGATGTGTCCAAAGTAAGGGAGCTGAAACCTTGCCATCCTTACTTCTGGTTGTATTTCTTCTAAGATTGATTTGTTTTTCTTTTGGAGGTTCATGGTTTAGTCAATTCTTCTGTGTTCCTTGTTCCTTATTCATCTTTCACATGCAAATGACATGGTGAAGACTATGGCTTAAGTCAGAAGCACCTTAGTTACCAAAGTGACACTTTTGCTTTTCAAATCTTTGAAGAGGTCTTTTCGTAGCAAATTTGCCCATTGCTATATGTCATATATATATATATATATATATATATATATATATATATGTCATATGGAAACCCTGGTGGCGTAGTGGTTAAGTGCTATGGCTGCTAACCAAAGTGTCGGCCGTTCGAATCCACCAGGTTCTCCTTGGAAACTCTATGGGACAGTTCTATTCTGTCCTATAGGGTCGCTATGAGTTGGAATCAACTTGACGGCACTGGGTTTGGTTGTTTTGGTTATATGTCATATGATTTTTTAACTACTACTTCTGGGGTGTTTGTTGCTGATCCAAGTAGAAAGAAATCCTTGACAATTTCACTTTTTTTTTCTCTGTTTATTGTGATGTTGTTTATTGGTCTAGTAGTAAGGATTTTCATGTCTTTTGGGTGGCCAGATAGGTGAACAATGGCAATAACATCAGCATTACATAATGTGCCACCCAGGCGTGGCAGAATGTTCCTTTACAGCATACAGATATTTCAATTTGTGCTCTTTCCGTAAAATCAGAAATGCCCTTTACTAGCTGCATTGATCACAAAGTTGTTTTCAGGCAAATAAATGTCTAACATGGGTCTTATGGGTTTAATTGTGTCCCCAAAAGAAATATGTTCAAGTGTTAACCCCCGATACCTGTAGATGTGACCTTATTTGAAAACAGCTTCTTTGCAGATATGATTAACGTGAGATGATTGCATTAGGGTTGGTCTAATCTGATATGACTGGTGTCCTTATAAGAAGAAATGCAGAGGAAGACACACACAGAGAAGATGGCCATGTGAAGACAGAGGCAGAAGTTGGAACTATGCTGCTCCGTACCAAAGAAGATCTGGGACTTCCAGAAACTGGAAGAGGTAAGAAAAGATCTTCCCCTAGAGACTTCAGAGGAAACGTGGCCCAGTGAACACCCTGAATTTGAATTTCTAGCTTCCAGAAATGTGAGACAGTGAAATTCTGTTGTTTTAAGCCACTCAGTTTGTGGTAATTTCTTATGGCAGCCCTAGGGCTGAAGATCATTCAAAAGCGGATGCAGCAGTGTATCGACAAGGAACTGCCAGAAATTCAAGATTGATTTAGAAGAGGAAGTGGAACAAGGGATATCATTGCTGATGTCAGATGGATTTTGGCTAAAAACAGAGAATACCAGAAAGATGTTTACGTGTGTTTTATTGACTGTGTAATCATAACAAATTAGGGATAATATTTCAAGCATTGGAAATTCCAGAACGCTTAATTGTGCTCATGAGGAAACTATACATAGACCAAAAGGCAGCTGTTTGAACAGAACAAGGGGATAGTGTGTGGTTTGAAGTCAGGAAATGTCTGCACCAGGGTTGTATCTTTTCATCATACTTATTCAACCTGTGTGCTGAGCAAAATTCGAGAAGCTGGAATATATGAAGAAGAACTCAGCATCAGGATTGGAGGAAAACTCATTAACAACCTGCTATATGCAGACGACACAACATAGTTTGCTGAAAGGGAAGGGGATTGAAGCACTTACTGATAAGACCAAAGGCCACAGTTTTCAGTGTGGATTACACCTCAACATAAAGAAAACAAAAATCTTCACAACCGGACCAATGAGCAACATCATAGTACATAGAGCAAATATGGAAGTTGTCAAGAATTTCTTTTTACTTGGATCCACAATCAGTGTGCATGGAAGCAGCAGTCAAGAAATCAAACAATGTATTGCACTGGAAATATCTGCTGCAAAAGACCTCTTTAAAGTGTTAAAAAGCACAGATGTCACTTTGATGACTTAAGTGTGTCTGACCCAAGCCATAGTATTTTCAATCAGCCGGTAAACTTGTGAAAGCTGGACAATGAATAAGGAAGACCAAAGAAGAATTGATGTCTTTGAATTATGAGGTTGCTGAAGAATGGTGTTGCTCAAGAAATGCCAGAAAAATGAAAAAGTCTGTCTTGGAAGAAGTATAGCCAGAATGCTTCTTAGAAGCAAGAATGGAGATACTTTGTTTCATGTACTTTGGAAATGTTATCAAGAAGGACCAGTCCTTGAAGAAGGTAAACGCGCTCGGTAAAGAAGAAGGTCAGTGCAAAAGAGGCTGACCCTCAAGGAGATGGATTCGCACAGCTGCTGCAAGAATGGGTTCAAGCACAAGCAGGATTGTGAGGATGGCCCAGGACGGGACAGTGTTTGGTTCTGTTGTACATAGTGCTGCTGTGAGTTGGAACCCACATCACAGCACCTAACAACAACAACAACAACAAAGGAATCTAATACAATGAGTGGCTCGAGAGAAATACAATCCATTGATTCTAATATGGGAACAATTAATTATGGGAGTGAGAAATTTCTTCCTTTGTAAAGTGACAATATTGTTGATAATTAGATACTGGCTTTATGATTTGTAACTGAAGCCTACATTATGGTCCTCATTCAACATATTAGGTATTTGATGATTTACAAATACATTTCCCAATAACTTGATTCTACTTTTCAATTACTTATATATTAGTTAACGGCTATTAGGCACATTTGCCAGGCTGTGCTTTGGTGTGAACATATTGTTATCACAGACTGAAAATATCCTTTAATTATACTCCTGCCCATACTCTAGACCGACAACAAGAAAATGAAATTGTCTTCCAAATCCAGTAGGTACAAAGCTCATATTAAAATTAATGCTTTTGTTCATTTAAGAAAATTAAAAAAAATGAAGACAATACTCCATGCCCCAAGAGAGGTTGGGAAGTTGTTGTATACTTAGCTCACAGAGATCATACTCTATTAGTGCTGGGAGACTACCCAACAACCTAGGTTAATGTTTGCTGCTCTGATCTGTTGTTCACAGGTACACAATTATAGAGTAGTCATACAGACCATATGCTCTGTGATTTCATCAATGGCCAGGTCTAATGTTCTTATGATAATCCATTCTCTCCCGTGTGCACCATTACTAGGTTAGTGGGCATTTGGTTTGGGGGCATCATGGTGTCATGGTTAATAGCACAGATTCTGCAAACAGATTGTTTGGATTTGAATTCTAGCTCTTTGTCTCATTAGCTGTGTGACCTTGAGAAAACTACTTAACATCTCTGAGCCATACCTTCCTCATCTGAAAAATCAGGATACCTGACTTCACAGGGCTATTGTGAGAATTCCTTATGTCAATATTGGGAAATCACTGAGATGAATGCTTGGAAATAGAAAAACAAAACAAAGCAAACAAAAAAACAATTGCCATTGAGTCTACTCTGACTCATAGTGACTCCATGTGCATCAGGCCCACAGGGTTTTCAATGGTTGATTTTTCAGAAACAGATCGCCAGGCATTTTTTTCTGAGATATCCTGGGAGGATTCAAAACTCCATCCTTTCAGTTAGCAATGAAGCATGTTAAACATTTGCAACAACCAGGGACTCTGCTTGGAAAATAGTTGGCATTAAGTGTTCAAGAAAATACATGAGGTGCAAGTAAGAATAGGATTCTGTTCTGCTGAGAATGACTTAAGCTCATTTCTTCCAAGTTATGGTCAACAGATACAAACAGGTGGCAATCTGCCTTTTGCAGTAGCTCTAGGGTTTCCAGGAAAAGACATTGAGATATGAATTCAAGGCCTTGGCAAACATTTACTCTCTTCCACCAAACCTTCCTCATGTAAGCTTCCCCCTCCCTCACCTTGTGTGCCTCCATGTCTAGTAAATGGATGAACCCCTGTTTTGTTCGTTACTAGTTCTGTGCGTTCTGTCCTACTTGGCCATACACCTTGAAGTCAGGTACTATGTGCTTTAAATTCATTGCCAGTCTCTAAGATTGCTTTTCACAGAATAGCACATCTCACAGGTAGAAGCATGGGTGCCTTGAGTGGTCAGGAATGTGAATGTCTACCTTGGCTCTAGTCACCTGTTGAGACACAGGGAGTAAAATTCAGGGATTCTTGAGAACAAGGTAGGTTTTGAAGTTCCTGAGTCAATCATTTTAGTATGGTCCCGAATGAGTTAGGATTCCATCTGGACTCCATGGAATATCCCACAGTGGGTTAGGTACGAACGGTAGAAAATACTGAATTTCCCTCAGATCCTGCATGCTGCTGGCAGGCACGCATGTGTTTATCAAACACCGCTTGGTTTTTATCTAAAGAACTGAAAAAATCTAGAACATTGTCAAAAGCACCCAATTTCAGTGGAAAAGAAAACAAAACAGAAAGAGAAACATAGCATGGTAAAAGGGCCTGGTCTCCCTGGTTTGTACTTGGAGGGATTTTCTTTAGGAACTCAGAGTTTCTTAGTCTGAGGTTTTCTAATGAGGGATGAGGTGGGTGTGTGGCCGCTGTGAGCTGTCTTTCTTCACAGGTTGGTGGGGTGGTTTGATAGTGATGCCCAGTTGTGTGATGACTCATTTTTTCCCTTCTCCACATTCTTGATGTGAGAACACTAAATCCTATTAGTGCTTGTAGGTCAAATGTTTTATGACAAAATGACCCACCCTGTATTCAGGATATTGCGTATATAGCTGCATCTTTATGGTCAAGAAAGTTTTTTGGGAAGCCTTGGTATTTCAGAGGTTCTCCTTCCCATCACCAATGCTTTGTGGGTTTAAGAACATGATGGAGATATTCTTTACAAGTTAAAACTGAGTTTTGCAAACAGTGTACCATAGAAAGGCTTCGTCAGAACATTGAACACTCCAGAGTAGAAATTCACCTCTGTATGTGCTCCAACATTATGAGAGACACAGAGTTTAAGACTAGGGCTGAGACAGAACTACAAATAATATTCTTGACCTCTGGTAACTACCTTAAACTATCTTTTTAGAAAACGGATTCAGGGGGGAGAAGATGGGCAAATCACCTCTCATAGGAAGTTGGGGGAAGATAGAATTCCCTCATCCAAAACCTGGGACTGAAAGACAGAGATACAATGGAGTAGGTTTAGCCCTGGGACAAGCAATTCCAAAGCTGGGACCGCTTCCAGCCTGGAATTCTGAATACAGCCCTCCCATAGTTCCTCAGACAGTGAGTTTGGTAGAGCTGCTTATCTTGTCACATCAGCTGCTTAGACCTTTTTGTTATGTCATCTAGCACAGTTCTGACTCTTTCAGCAAGGACCAGAGAGAGCGCTCACTCCCTTTTCTTCTCCTTTCTTGTTACCTGAGGTAGGTAACAAGCAGTAGGAGAGCAAACTACATTTCCAAAGAAACCTCTGAGCCATTTTTTGTCCTTGGTTCCTAATGAGTTGTCTTTTAAGCATTTCTTTTGTACCAACCTTAATTCAAGCATTTGAAGATCTCATTTCAACAAGTATAATGTATGTCTATATACTTAGTGTTCGTACTGGTTTTTTAAGTTATTTTCTAAAACATCACAATTTACACACTCAAACTAGTATTGTATGTCAATGTAACACTTCGAGAATTTATAGATTTTGAGGGCATACGCTAACCTTACTTGAAGAATAGTTCAGGGCATGGGTCTTACCAGTAAAAACTAAACCAGTTGCTGTCAGTTGATTCTGACTCATGGTAACTCCTTGTGTATCAGAGTGGAACTGTGCTCTGAAGGGTTTTCAATGGCTGATTTTTTGGAAGTTGATTGCCAGGGCTTTCTTCCAAGGCACCTCTGAATGAACTCGAACCTCCAACATTTCAGTTAGCAGCTAAGTACATTAACAATTTGTACCACCCACTGATGCCCATAATTCTGGGAGAAAACCAAGGTTATGTCACTTAGAAAGAACTTAGGACAAGCAGAAAGGGAAAGAGAAGCAACAATAAAGTCCAAGGACTCAGGTAGGGAATGGGAAGTGGAATCGGGGCAGGGAGGGGCCAGGTGAGACCAGGCAGGAACATAGCCCCAACTTGCCTTGTGGACTGGGGTGGTCTCCAGATCACCGAATAAGGGTGGGTTGATCCCCTGAAAGGCACAGGAGAGAGAAGACAGCCCATGGGAGGCAGAGCCTCACATGTGTGTGACATGCCCATGAAATTGGCATTAAAACTACTGTGGGAACACGCCACACTTTATTTTAGAGTAATTTTTTTTTTTTTTTTTGACTCTAAACAAAAGTCTCCAGTTTGGTTACCACATCACTCAACAGACTCGACTCTGAATGGCTTTTGCCATTTCTAAAAATCAAAACGCATGCCCCAGTAGTGGAATTTTGCCACCGCTGAGGAGGTTATTTACATCTCTTAACCTCACTGAATCCCACTTTTTTCATCTATAAAAATATAGCAACAACAAAAACTAAACCACCAAATCAAAGCAAACAAACAAGCAGAAAACACATGCTAGTCTCTCACATTGGGTAAGTAAATTGAGACGACATTGTGCATTTTATAACGTCAGCCATGAGGTAGGCACTCAATAAATGGTTGCTTTCTCTCCTTTTTAACATGCTGCGGACACTGAAAACAATTCTAAGTTAGGAATTTGAAACATTGTGCTCCACATTCATCTCAGAGGAAAGACAATGACCTTCCAATCTTGACTGAATGATCACAGTAGACCCTCTCCAGGAGTCCATGTCTGTGCTGATCCAGCCATACTGTCTTTCATTTCATCCATCACATACACGTATGTACCAACTGGAGTGTGTTACCTGAAAGGGATGGCTGACTTCAGTCACATACAGGAATCAGGAAAGACACACTCTTGAATGAAGTAGTTGACAGAAACTACTCAAAATTCAAAAAATGGACAAACATCTTTACCTGCTACTTTGTACTTTGATTTATCTTAAACAAACATTATTCAACTCCATATGATAAAGTTAAATATTAGCTAAATTTTTGTTGGTAAAGATAAATATACACAGGCAAATACATATGTTTGTTGTTATTGTCAGGAGAACTCATGGTGACCTTATGTGTAACAGAACAAGACATTGTCTAGTCCTGCACCATCTTCATGATCACAGGTATGTTTGAGTCCTTTGTTTTGGCTTACTGTTATCACCCCATCTCATCAAAGGTTTATCTCATTTTTGTTGACCCTTTACATAGATACTCATTAATTGTGCTACTTATAATGTGTGTGACAACAAATATGCTCAATTCTTAAGACTGAGTTGAGGCATATGTTTCATAAAGCTACAATTTCTTAAAAACAAGGCAGTCTTTTCCTTACATTGCCCTATAAGACATTAACACACAATGTACAATATTACGGCACTTTAATAAATACAAAACATACCACGTGCAACTTTTATTTTTCAAATGTGAAAAAGTAATTTAGGAATAGCTTTTATAACTACTTAGTGCTTCTTTCTGCCTACCTCCTGAGTAAACTTCACTGATTGCACATTACATCAGGTGCTAATATTGAGTAGTTTAACTTGACATTAAGACACTTAGCGTCGCCTAGTCTGCAATTGACTGCCATTAAATAAGTTACCTACACGTGGAAGTTGATTGAGTCTTTCTAACCACTTGAATGTGGTTTTGCGTGTTGGAACAATATCATCTTAAGAGTTCTGGCCTCCTTCTTAGAGATTTTCCAGGGTATATTCTATGAAGATTTTATTCTTGTAGTATTTTTAACTTTTCCATAAAGATGTACAATAAACATAAGTGCAGTAATGGGAACAAGAGCTGTCAGGAAGCCAGTAGCTCAACATAATTAAAAAAAAAATTAACGCACTCTGGATTGAGATGAATGGTCTTATTTCCATATGGTTTATTGTTGCCTTTAGCATCTAGTGTAATAGCAACTATTAGGATTTTAATATATGGATTGAAAGGCTATTTGCTTCAGGTTTGATGAAATATTAACATTGCTTCTGAAATATGTTATAAATGTTGTGTTAATATGTCTCGATGAATTACATTAAGGAGAGTTTAGACTTAGCAGTTCTATTCTCGGTTCAGAGAGTTATTACTGTATGTCATGGAAACACTTTAAATTTATGTTTTAAATCCTGTAAAGTCCTCTACTTAAATATGTTATTAATTTTTAAAGTTCTGTTTTAGAATAACCATATATTTGTAACCAGAAGTACTGTAAAAGAAATGAATTTGTACGTGAATTAGAATAGCTTCCAATGGAGCCAGTGAGAATTATTTAGAGGAAAGGCCTTATTTTTCTGAGTAGATCTGTGTTTGCAGTTCCGTTAAAAGGGGCTGTAAGTGAGATTTTTTATTTTCACCTCCCAAAGCTTTTAGGGGGAATTCCTGATGGTGAAGGTCCCTGGGTGGCACAAAGGGTTTGTGCTCGGCTTCTAATACAAAGGTTGGTGGTTCAAATCAACCAATGACACTGTGGAAATAAGGCCTAGAAATCTATTTCCATAAGATTACAGCCACTGAAAATCCTACGGTGCCCAGTTTTACTCTGTCACACATGTAGGGTCACCATGAGTTGGAGCTGAATCAACCACAACAAGTTTGGTTTTTTGGTTCTTATGAGGAATCATTTATTGCTGAAGGGGAAAAAATATTTACTTCCAAAATCAGAAGAAGGACAGCAACTTGTTGAAGCTTTGGTGTCTTGGAGTTACAGGTTAACTTCTAACACCATTTAGGTGTGATATTTGTATAAGCATGTTGTTGTTGTTGGTAGCTGTGCAGTCAGCTCTGACTCACAGCAAACTTACGTATAACAGAACAAAACATTACTGAAATTATAATTAAATCAAGGTGTGAGTGAAAACATTTAGGCAGGGGAAAAAAAATAATGAGAGCTTAGGTCTATGGAAGAAGGTCTTGGGCTGCATATAAGTATTTCTCTGAAATTCTCTTGATTAAAGCAGAGAAGAGTCAAACCGATGTCAAGAACCGGAGCCGGCTGGACCCAGGTTTTTTGGGGTCAGAAACTTACACAGATGGGTGCCTCTTTAGGGAAAAGAAGACAGTGCCGTTAGGCTTCCTGTCAGGCTTTTGTAATGGGTGGGTGTGGGGGTCCTGGGGTGTCCTTCAACCAGAACCAGATTTTGTATATGCTAGCCAGTGGGAGGGAGGAGGTCCTTGGGGCGTCTTTGCAATACTCTGCCTCTGTCCACTTTGGGGAGTGTTCTTCTGGCTGAGGGTCCACCCTGGTCACTGCTAACGTGTTTTCGGCTGTGCAGAGGCACACACGGATCATGGATCTTTATTGACGTTCTACCGCATCGATGCAGTAAAGAACGGAGAAAAGATTGAAGATGTCAAGGATTTCATCTTACCTGAATCCACAGTCAACACCCATGAAAGCAGCAGTGAAAACATCAAAAGACGCATTGCATCGGGCAAATCTGCTGCAAAGGACCTCTTCAAAGGGTTGAAAAGCAAAAATGTCACCTTGAGGAATCGAGGAAGACCCTCAATGAGATGGATTGACACAGTGGCTACAACAATGGGCTCAAGCATAACAATGATTGTGAGAATGGAACAGGACCCGGCAGTGTTGGGTTCTGTAGTACGTAGGGTTGCTATGAGTTAGAACAGACTCAGTGGCACCTAACAACACAACATGTCTGTGGATGTAATTCCATTTGGAAATAGGGCTTTTTTGTTATGTTAATGACACTGTATCAGTGTAAGGTGTGTCCTAAATCTAATCATTTCTGAATGATACAAAGAGTAGCCTAGACTCAGAAAAACGAGCCTTGGTGGCACAAATGGTTAAGTGCTTGGCTGCTAATCGAAGAGTCTGCGGTTCAAATCCACCCAGTGGCTCCACAGGAGAAAGACCTGACAATATGCTCCCATAAAGTCTCCAGATTACAAAACTCTGTGAGGGGTCTCCATGAGTTGAAGTTGGCTCAATGACACCTTTCAACAACAACAATAGACACAGAGAAGAGAGTATAAATGGGGTAAAGATAGATGCCACGTGGAGATCACCAAGGAACTGATTAACAACAGGGCCACAGAAGCTGTGACAAGTATCTTCTCTCAGAGCGGACAGAGAGAGCCTTCCCCTAGAGCTGCTGCCCTGAACTTGTACTTCAAGCCTCCTAAACTCTCAGAAAGTTTTTGTTCTTTAAAACCATTCACTTATGGTACTTCTGTTATCACAGCACTAGCAAACTAAGACAGCAGGTATCAATATTACCCCCACTTTACAGCTGGGGACACCCAGGCAGAGGGTTGACACAGAGGGACGTGGTGGGGAGGGCTGGAGCCAGGCCAGGTGCCTCCTTCACAGTTCATAATCTTGTCCTCTACCTGTTTTCAGGTGCATTTTTTTGAAGCTAGGAAACCCTGGTGGCGTAGTGGTTAAGTGCTACAGATGCTAACCAAGGGGTCAGCAGTTCAAATCCACCAGGTGCTCCTTGGAAACGCTATGAGGCAGTTCTAGTCTGTCCTATAGGGTCGCTATGAGTTGGAATTGACTCAAAGGCAGTGGGTTTGGTTTTTGGTTTGGTTGTGAAGCTGAAGTTCCCCTCAGGCTATTTCTCCCCTCTCTCCTCCCCTCGACTGCCCCTCCTGAATCCTGTGTGGCAGGAATCTTGTCCTTATCAGCTTGTCGGGGAGGGACCTGCCCCTGGAGGTCCTTACACGCACTTGTCCATACCTTTGTGTGAATCAGAAGCAAGGACTCTTGCTTAGCCGTCAGGAGCCAGTTGCCACGGAGTCCATTCTGTCTCACAGAGACCCTGTGTGTGTCAGAATAGAACTGTGCTCTACTGGCTTTCAATGGCTGACTTTTCACAAGTAGATCACCAGGCCTTTCTTCCAGGAGGCCTCTGAGTGAACTTGAATCTCCAATCTTTTGGGTAAGAGCCAAGTGCATGAACTGTTTGCATCATCCAGGAGCCTTCAGTGCCCTCACCCGGTGGGTACCTTAGTGCAGTAAACAATTTACACTGCACTTGAAGTGCCCAGGAGCTGGTCCAGCCCTGGGCTGTATGCCAGGACGTAGAGTGTTTGGTGCAGCTCCTGGGGTCCAGCCATTGTCCTCAGCGAGGCCAGGAGCCAGGCAGCCCTTTCCAGGTCTGACCACTGTCTATTCTGACAGTTTCCCCTCAGTGCTTTCCACAGCTTGAGTCTTGCCCTGCAGCTCTGTGCTAGGACACAATGAGCCCACCAAGTGTTCCGTGTTGACACTCAGCCTGGCTGCACATCCCTCCCCAGCACTGCAGGGAGTTCAGCATCAGCACCACCTGCAGCCAGGGGCCTTCAGGAGCCTTAGCCTTGCCTGGTGGTCTCTTCCTTGGCCACTGTCCCCACCCCAGGTTTGTGCTCCATTCCCCTCGGTCATGGGTCAAAAGCCCCTCTCTCCCTGGTTTTCTCCTCAACCTGCCTTGTGCAGGCTGGTACTGGGGATCAGCCTGCTCAGTCTCCACCCAGTTATTTTCTTCAGGCCTCTTGATTGAGGAAAGTGTTGTCCGAGACTGTGTCCACTCTTCCAGAGACATGGCACAAGCCTGGATCACGTGAAGTTCTGGCATTGCACAAAACTAATGAACATCTCCTATTTTGAAAATTGATGAACATACCCTTTATCAAGATTGATGAACATGTGCTGTTTTCAAAACTTCAGGGCTGTTCTAACCAAGACTCACTGATCTTATAATTATCCTGTAGTTATTTAGCAAGGTTGTGTAAATGTCAACCAATCAAAAGTTTTGTTCAACAGTTGCCGACAGCTTTGTTTATAAGCACTCTAGGAGTCCTAGCTAATGTGACCACTCACTGACTGGGTGAGTGATGTGCTGCCCGACTTCAAAACTGTCCCCTTAACCTGCCTAGCAATCTGTTCATGGTGCTCTGAGCTGTTTAGCTCTTAAGAAAGGTTATGAGCATCTGTCCACACAAAGATCTAACTAGTTCTGGGTCAAGATGGCTCTTCCAGAAGCTGAGAAAAGAGGAGTTTTCCACCTGCCGCACCTTAGAGCTGAGTGGAAGGTGTGGGCTTAGGAGGAGGTGGATGCTGAATTCAGCCAGGTGCGGTTCATATCAGGCATTGAGGGTGTGTTAAATAGATGGTACAGTCGTGCACTGCCTGATTCCTCGTGGAGGGCGTCTCTGGGCTAGGCCAGCTAAATCACCTGCAGGTGTATACTTGTGTGCACACACACCCAGTTGTGTGTGGCATGTCATCTTCTTTATTTAAAAAGCTATGTCAACTTACCCCTGAGCCATACACAATAGGGATTCATTTCATAGTGTTGATCTTTTCCGTACATTGTTTTCCATCCATCCATCCATCCATCCATCCAACCATCCAACCATCCATCCATCCATCCACGCACGCACCCACCCACCCACCCACCCATCCACCCATCCATCCATCCATCCATCCATCCACCCACCCATCCACCCACCTGTCCGTCTGTCCGTCCGTCCGTCCGTCCACCCATCCATCCACCCGCTGTCTTGCTGATGCCAGACCCAGTGCTAGATGCTGGGATACTCTTGGGGCACATGGCCACTGTCCAGTGGGGTGAAAGGCCCCTGAGCATCTAATTGTGGTGCAGAGCAATGGGGCTGTGATCAGAAGAGCACTGCTGGCGTGAGGCCCTTTGCAGGAAGGCTCTCAATAACAACACCAGTGACCTTGGCTGTAAGTGCTGCTAGTGGGATGCACCTGAGCTGGCTTACTACATTCCAGGAAGTACCCCTTCCATCTGTATTGTCTGGAGGAGTTAGGCTGATTTCTTCCGAAATCCATTTATTTTTATTGTGGTACTAACACACATACAAAACATTTGCCAATTCAACAATTTTTACATATATAATTTGTTGACATTGATTACATTCTTAATGTTGTGTAAGCGTTATCACTATCCTTTTCTGAATTATTCCACCATCATTAACGTAAACTCTGTATCCTCCAAACAGTAACTTCCCTGCCCCCTTACACCCCTGGTAGCCGCCAATAAGTTTTGGTTTCTGTTTGCATATTCTATGTAAGTGGAACAGCACAGTATTTGTCCTTTTGTGTCTGGCTTACTTCACTCAGCATAATTTTTTCAAGGTTCATCCACGTCGTGGCATGCGTTAAGACTCCATTTCTCTTCATGGCTGAGTCATATTCCATTGTATGGGTATGCCGTATTTTGTTTATTTATTCATCTGTTGATGGGCACTTGGGTTGTTTCACCTTTTGGCTATTTAAATAGTGTTGCAGTCATTGGTGACCAGGTTCCTCTTTGTGCCATATCCATTTTTATCTCTTCCTTAAAACCACTCTCTCAGTGTAGAGAGGAGCCTTTGCATTTCCACTACACAGAGTGCTTTCCTTGAATGAAAAATTCCTTCAAGGACATCTAGACCCCCTGGTTCTTCCTTGCCATCACTTTGGATCAGCAGGAACCAGTTTAAAACAAAACAAAAGAACAAATAAAAATAAAATATGATTTATAAGCTTGTTACCAGGAAATAGCACAATGTCAAAATACAGCAAAGCAAATCCTTTTATCTAACAGTTTATTGTAGATTTCCGAATCCATGTAAGCCTAGGAAAGCCTCCTGTGATTGCCACTGTTGGGTGTCTTCTATTCGGGAGTTCAATAGGAAGTCACCTTACAAATGATTAACAACCTCGTACACTGGAAATTTGGGGAAAATTTACATTTTCCGATCATTTAACTCCCTCTTTTTTGAGAATAGGCTACATTTACCATGATCAGACTTGTCATTGCATTAAAGTCGTTGTTTCTAAACAATAACATGAAGGTGTTATATATAATTATTAGAGATAAACATCTTCTTAATTATAAGCATACTTACTAATAGAAATCAAGAATCTCTGCATGCTGGAAATGGAGAGGACTTTTATTATGAGCTCCCCTAAGAGGGATGAACTCCAGGATCAAGGATGTAAGCGCCTACCCAAAAAATAACCCCACTGCCATCGAGTTAATTCTGACTCATAGCGACCCTATAGGATGGAGTAGAACTGCCCCATAGACTTTCCAAGGAGCGACTGGTGGATTTGAACTGCCAACCTCTTGATTAGCAGCCATAACACTTAACCACTACACCACCAGGGTTTCCAATGTAAGTGCAGTTGTTTATTAAACGGCCCCTTTGCATGTTCTCCTACTTCTCCCTACTTTCCCTAACTAGTGTTCAGTTCTGGAAATGGGTAAGAATTGCCTTGGTGAATATTATAAAGAATGACGAGCTTTCAATCTGAAAGAATTATAAACTCCCTCCACCTGTAGAGGTGAAGAGGACAGGGAGCGTATGATCTGTGTGGCAGGAATCACCCAGAGAACTCTTAAAGCTTGGACTGCAAAATTTCAGTGAACATAATGACCTGAGACAATCTTATTTTTTCAAAGAAGAAGTTGTTACACAGAGTAATTCCTAATATTGAAATTATTGTCCTTAATATCTCCATTTTTCTCTAGCTCACTGTTCTAAAAAAAATGATCTCCTTAGCATTTTCAGACTTTATGTACTTGACATCACAGCATGATGTAAAAATGTTGCTCTATTTTCTATGAAGTCCATCCTTTTGCTTTTTAATTCAGATTTTCTCACTCTCTCAGTTTTGTTTTGCTTTCTGATATTGATTTATTTGATGCATGCTTTTGTCAGGTAGTTTTTGGTTTATTAAATAGTTCAAGGGGATTAAGAAAAGAACTTCTTAATTTTCTATTTTCACATGTTTGCCATCTCAGCCACCATCCCCAGGACCGTGGGTGTTGCTGTAAATACGTGAACTAGTAATTTTTGCCATCGTGTTTGACCTGCACCTCGTAATTTCGGTTGTGGGTGGTGTCATTTTCCTGTAAGACCGTCTCTTTATAAACCTGGGAGTGCGGGGTGAAGGACCAGAAGCTTTGAAAGTGAATTGTCTCTTTGTTGGTTTTTATAGCATATGCATCATTTCCTGGCTTCGCCGTTTCTGAGTTACCATAGATTAGAAAAATATTTCCACGGATGAAAATTATTTGACTGCATTTGAAGTTATTTTCCCCCCAGTTGCGGCTATTTCCTCACTATGTTTTTACGTGATTTGATTTTATTTTTCAAGTGGCTGTTTATATTATGCATGAAATCATTCCCTTTGCCTCTGGGATTCGTATGATATGAGGGCAGCTAACTGCTTTTGTTAGGGTCATCCGTAAAGTGATATATTGTCATGAAGGAATTAGGGATCATTTTGAAAATTGACCTCTAATGCTACTTATATGCATGGAGATTAAGGCAGTGTTGCCAAGCATTTACCGTATCATAAAGCCAGACATCTGTCCCCACTTAAACATCACATTTTTGGTTGTTTAGAACAAAGATTGCCCTGCTGAGGCGCACTTGAAGATATAACCTAAGAGGCTCCTGCTTTGATTCTCTGAATCTTGAAGGGTTTTTCTTCCCTCTTTCGACTGTCACAACTACTTATACTGGAGTTGAGTTTGACAGATATAATGGAACCAGAAAAAATGAGCTCAACCTGGAGAGCTCAGGGAAGTTCCAGAAGAGAGCCCCAAAGTGAGACAAGATTTGAACATAAATCCTCTTGAGAGAAGCCTAAATGTATTTTTCTTAAAAAAAAAAATATATATATATATATATATGTATATATATGTGTGTGTGTGTGTGTATATTTGAGAATGGACTCAATCATTGTTGCTGGGTCTGCATAACAGACTTCAGATGGTTGGGTTTGGGAGAAACAAAAGTGAAATTGCATATTTAGTGATGTTTTGAACCACTAAATGTTTGATTTCAGGTTGAAACCTGAAATTTTAATTTAATTTATTTATTTTTATTATTGTACCTTTTTTAGATAAAGTTTTACAGAACAAACTACCTTCTCATTAAACAGTTAGTACACATATTGCTCTGTGACATTGGGTACCAGCCCCACGACATGTCAACACTCTCCCCTTCTTGACTTGGATTCCCTGTAATGAGGTTTCCTGTCCCCTCCTGCCTTCTCATCCTTGCCCCTGGGCTGGTGTGCCCCTTTATTCTTGTTTTGTTTTATGGAACTGTTTAATCCTTGGCTGAAGGGTGAACCTCAGGAGTGACTTCATTACTGACCTAAAAGGGTGTCCGGGGACCAACCACGCTTTTGGGGATTCTCCACTCTCTGTCAGGCCAGTAAGTGTAGTCTTTTTTTGTGAGTTAGAATTTTGTTCTACATTTTTCTCCAGCTCTGCCCAGTACCCTCTATTGTGATCCCTGTCAGAGCAGTCAGTGGTGGTAGCCAAGTACCATCTGGTTGTGTAGGACTGAAGTCTGCTGGAGGCTGTGGTAGTTGTGGCCCACTAGTCTTTTGGATTAATTTTTTCCTTGTGTCTTTGGTTTTCTTCATTGTCCCTAGCTCCTGATAGGGTGAGACCAGTGGAGTATCTTAGATGGCTGCTCACAAGCTTTTGAGATCCCAAGACACTACTCACCAAAGTAGGATGTAGAATATGTTCTTTATGAACTATGTTTTGCCAGTTGAGCTAGATGTTTCCTGAGACCATGGTCCCCACAACCCTCAGCCCAGAAATTCTGTCCCTCAGAGAGTTTGCATGTGTCTATGGAGCGTCTATAACCTTGCCTTGGACAAGTTGTGCTGGCTTCCCCAGTATTGTGTACTGCCTCACCCTTCACCAAAGTTACCATTTATCTGTTGTCTATTTAGTGTTTTTCCATCTCCACCCCTCCCCTCCCTTGTAACCAACAACGATTATTTCTTTTTGTGTGTAAACATTTTCATGAATTTTTATAGTAGTGGTCTCATACAATATTTGTCCTTTTGCGATTGACTGACTTCACTCAGCATAATGCCCTCCAGACTCATCCATTATGTGAGATGCTTCAAAGATTCATCATTGTTCTTTATCATTGTGCGATACTCCATTGTGTATATGTGCCATAGTGAACATGGGTGTGCAAATGTCTATTCGTGTGACAGCTCTTATTTCTCTAGGAAATTTGTAGTCTTATAAATTATAAAATATAAACTTATATTCCTAGGAGTGGGATTGCTGGATCATATGGTATTTCTATTTTTTAGCTTTCTAAGGAAGTGCCGTATGGTTTTCCAAAACGGTTGAACCATTTTGCAGTATACCAGCAGTATGTAAGAGTTCCAATCTCCCTGAAGCCTCTCCAAAACTTGTTATTTTCTGTTTTCTTTTTTTTTATTCGTACCAGTAATATTGGGGTGAGATGATATCTCATTGTGGTTTTGATTTGCATTTCTCTAATGGCTAGTGGGAAAACCTGGTGATGTAGTGGTTAAGCTCTACAGCTGCTAACCAAAAGTTTGATAGTTTGAATCCACTAGGCACTCCTTGGAAACCCTATGGGGCAGTTCTACTCTGTTGGAATCGATTTGATGGCAACAGATTTTTTTTTTTTTCGTAATGGCTAGTGATCGTGAACATTTTCTTATGTGTCTGTTAGCCACTTGAAAGTCTCCATTGGTGAAATGTCTGTTCATTTCCTTTCCCCATTTTTTAATTGGATTATTTGTCTTTTTGTTGTAGAGATGTTGGGTTTTCCTGTAGATTTTAGAGATTAGACTTTTGCGAGATTTGTCAGAGCCAATTTTTTTTTCCCCCAGTCTGTAGCTTCTCTTTTGGTGAAGTCTTTTGATGAGCATAAGTATTTAGTTTTTAGAAGATCCCAGTTACCTGGCTTATCTTCTGGAGTTTGTGTGTTGTTAATTATGGTTCGTATCCTGTTAATGCTGAGTATTAAGGCCTCTAGCGTTGATCCTATTTTTTCTTCTGTGATCTTTATAGTTTTGGGTTTTATATTTATGTCTTTGATCCATTTTGAATTAGTTTTTGTGTATGGTGTGAGGTATGGATCCTGTTTCATGTTTTTGCGGATGGACAACCAGTTTTGCCAGCACCATTTGTTAAAAAGACTGTCTTTCAAAAGTCTTTACAAAAAGGGGAATATTTTCAGTCTGTGTCCGTTAAGAATGGTATTGGCTGTTGGCTTTGCATAGATGTCCTTTATTATGTGGAGAAGTTTCCCTTCTTTACCTATTTTATTGAGAGTTCTTATCAAGAATGGGTGCTGGGCTTTGTTGAATGCTTTTTCTGTGGCAATTAAGATGATCATGTGATTCTTTTATTTATGTGGTAGATTACATTGATTGATTTTCTAATGGCAAACCATCTTTGTATACCTGTTATGAATCCCACTTGGTCATGGCATATTATTTTTTTGATATGATGCTGAATTCTATTGGCTAGAATTTTGTTGAGAATTTTTGCATCTATATTCTTGAGAGATATTGGTCTGTAATTTCCTTTTTTTGTTGTGTCTTTGCCTGGTTTTGGTATCAGGGTTATACTGGCTTCATAGAATGAATTTGGAAGTATTCCTTCTTTTTCTATGCTCTGCAAGTATAATGATGTGTTTGTTGCTGAAGTACTGACGCTCACAACCCAGGGCTCCTCCACAGCCTTCTCAGAGTCCCACAGAGGAGGACCCTGGAGATGTGTATTCTCTATTGTGACCCATAAGGCTTACTTTGACTAATTTTTGGAACTAGATCACCAGGCCTTTCTCATTACTCTTAGTTTGGAAGTTTTGCCAAAATCTGTCCACTCTGGTTGACCTTGCTGGTATTTGGCATATCTTCCAGCATCCCCACGACATACAAGCTACCACAGGATGACAAACTAACAGGATATGTGAAAAAAAAAAATTCTTTGTAGGAGGGAGCTGATATTCCAATATATTCTGTACTTATAATTCCCCAATATTCTAAATATAATTTCCAATATATTCCTAATATTCCTGACTGTAGACTTCTCAAAGACCACAGCCTTCAGTGTGGATTACATGTCAACACAGAGAAAAAAATTCTCATAACTGGACCAATAAGCAACATCATGATAAAGAGAGAAAATCTTGAAGTTCTAAAGGATCTCATTTTATTTGGATCCACAATCAATGCCCATGGAAGCAGCAGTCAAGAAATCAAATGACTCATTGCATTGGGCAAATCTGATACAAAAGATCTCTTTAAAGCATTAAAAAACAAAGATGTCGCTTTTAGGACTAAGGGTCTTGTCTTAGTCATCTAGTGCTGCTATAACAGAAATACCACAAGTGGATGGCTTTAACAAAGAGAAGTTTATTCTGTCACAGTTTGAGACAGATAGGGTTAACCGTGCCAGCAGCTGAACAAAAGAGGTGTTAAAACATTACCATCTAGAAGATGGGTAAACAGGAACCCACCCTGTCAACATGAGATAAGATTGAAACAACCCATGAATTACTATCTCCTTCTTAGCGTCTTTCTAGTCCCCCTCCTCCTTTACAGGCTCTGCATCCCCCGAAGAACAAAGTGTAAGTAACCTTCCTTAGCCCTCTGAAAATGAAGATGTAGTGCCAAAGATCAAGTGTGCTTGTGCTACATACCATAATAAGTGATGCCAAGGGCTGCTGAGAGGACTCCATCTTGAATATCAGGGGATTCCATCTTAGATTGCAGATGAGCGAGCAACCTGATTAACATGCACCACCATTCTGAGAAGTACCTGCCCCTTGAAAGAAGCTCACTAAATAGTCATTACTCTATTGTGTGAACCCATATAAGCCCTAGCCTTGCTTCCCTTTTCGAGTCAGTCTTTTGGAAAGGCTTAGGTCCCTACTGACTCCTTTTGCTTGACTCAAGCAAAATAAAGCTTGCTGAAGACAAAGTTTGTCTTTAGTGTGTATCCTTACTAGGGAAAAGACAAGGATCCTTTGTGTCAGATTGGCAATTGGTAACAAGTTCAGTGGGCTAAAAGTCCGAATTCAGGGCACTGGCTCCAGAGGAAGGCTTTCTCTCTGTTGAGTCTGGAGGAAGGTCCTTGTCATCAGTGTTCCCTTGGTCTGGGAGCATCCCAGGTCAGGAACCTCAGGTCCAAAGGACGTACGCTGCTCCCAGTGCTGCTTCTTGGTGGTATGAGGTTCCCCAACTCTCTGCTTGCTTCCCTTTCCTTTTATTCTTGTAAGATAGAAAGTGGTGCCAGTCACACCCCAGGGAAACTCCCTTTACCTTGGATCAGGGATGTGACCTGAGTGAGGGTGTTACATCCCACCCTAATCCTCTTTAACCACAGGCAGAGATTATGATTTATAACACATAGGAAAATCACAAAATGAAGGACAACCACACAATACTGGGAATCATGGCCTAACCCAGTTGACACATATTTTTTGGGCGACACATCCAATCCATGACATTTCACCCTTTGGCCCCTCCAAATCATATCCTTGCAATGTACAAATCATATTCACCCTATCATATCATAGCAAAAGTCTTAACCCCAAGTCCAAAATTCAAAAATTTCTATTCATCTGTGAAATCTAGAATATGAGTTATCTGCTTCCAAAGGTACAATGGCAGAACAGGCACAAGCTAGACATTTCCATAACAAATTAGAAAAACTGGAGGAACAGATGGGATAACAGGCACCAAGCAAGTCAGCAGAACACATTACATTAGCTCTCAAGTCTTTGAAAATAATCCTCTGTTCTCTGAGACAATTTACACAATGGCCCTGCCCTCTAGACTCTAGGCATTGGCCACACTCTCCAGATTCTGAGTGGAGGCCCCTTGATCCTGGGCTCCAGCTCTGCCTTCCAGGTCCACTGGCACAACAACTCTGCTCCCTCAGCTTAGGCACACAGTTCTCCTAGTCCATCTGGGTGGCAACTCCACCCTTAGAAACACCAGAGGCCATGGCTCCACACTTTGAAACCCCGGTGGTCCTGGCCGTACCTTTTGAGAATGAGGCAGCTTGGGCTTCTTGTGTTTCTTGCCTCTTCAGCTTCTGCTTCCTGCTTTCTTGGCCTCTTAGCTCCTAGGGCCTCACACTCACATTTGCCCTGCGGGGGCAAATATTCCAAAGCTCTGTAACTCTACCAGTAAGTGCCTGGGGGCACCCCACTCTGCCAGTAAACTTCAGCTGAAAGGCACTCAGCTCTCTTGCTCCATTGGTAGGCAAGCCTAGCTCCACTGATAAGCTCCCATAGGTACCTCACTCCACCAGGAAACCTTATGCTCACAGGCACTCAGCTCTCTTGCTCTGTGGGTTGGATCCAGTGCTGTTTGGCACTGGTTTCCTGGTTCTGCTGCTTCTGGTTTGCTGCTGGTCTTCTGTTGCTGCTTCTCACCATCTATGCCTTCTCCAGTGTCACCAGTTCTCATTGCCTTCTGAGTTTTCTATCCATTCAGAGGTTCAAAACTGCTTCTACAATTTAGGTACCTGTTAGAGTAGCACGCCACTTTCTCAGTACTAAATTCTGTGCAGCTATTACAGAAATACCGCAAGTGGATAGTTTTAACAAATAGAAGTTTATTCTCTCACAGTCTAGTAGGCTACGAGTCCAACTTCAGGGCATAAGCTCCAGTGGAAGGGTTTCTCTCTCTGTTGGCTCTAGAGGAAAGTCCTGGTCATCCATCTTTCCTTGGTCTGGGTGCACCTCTGCACAGGAACCCTGGGTTCACAGGATGTGCTGTGCTCCTGGTTCTTCTTTCTTGGTGGTATGAGTTTCCCACATCTCTCTGCTCGCTTCTCTCTTTTATATCTCAAAAGAGGGTTGGCTTAAGACACTACCTAATCTTGTAGATTTCATCAATATAATTGCCACTAATCCATCTTATTATATCATAGTGATAGGATTTACAACACATAGGGAAATCACATCAGAAGATAAAATAGATAATCATACAAGGAAATCATGACCTAGCCAAGCTGACAGCTATTTTTGCGGAACACAATTTAGTCCATGACGGTACTCCTGACCCAGTCCATGGTGTTTTCAATCACCTCATACGCAAGTGAAAGCTGGACAATGAATAAGGAAGACAAAAGAAGATTGATGCCTTTGAAAAATGGAGTTGACAAAGAATATTGAATATACCATGGATTGCCAGAAGAACAAACAAATCTGTCTTGGAGGAAGTACACCCAGAATGCTCCTTAGAAGCAAGGATGATAAGACTCTGTCTCACATACTTTGGACATTTATCAGGAGGTGCCAGTCCCTGGAGAAGGACAGAACACTTGGACAGTAGAGGGTCATAGGTCAGTGTGGTATGGGTTGGGGTAGTGGAAGACTCAGGTACCCCCGTAACACAGAGGAACTTAGTCAGATGGAAGGTGATGAGAAGGTCCCCTAGAGGAAGAGCTAGGGTACTACTGCACACGTAAGAGCAAGGCCAAGTGCCAGGATCACTGGATGCTAAAATGGTCTACCTTTGGCCACTGGGAGCTGCCTCAAGTTGGCTTTCATGTCTTGTAGACATGGCTTTAGTAATCTTTAATGGCATCTTCGCTTTCCTGCATCACAAAATCTCATGACATCTTCTTGTGCATTTCCTGCCCCAGACTTGGATTCAGCCATTATTGATTACCTAGTGATGCTGTAACAGAAATACCATGAGTGAGTGGCCTTAAAGAACAGAAGTCTATTTTCTCACAGTTTTGGAGGTTAAAAGTACAAAGGGACTCAACTTTGTCAATCCATTCCTTGTTGTTAGCCCCAAGTGTCCTTTGGTTTCTTGGCATTCCTTGGTTTGTAGATGGTCCTCACACTGTGTCTCTCTTCCTTCATTTGTGTCTCTGTGCCCATTCTGCTCTTTCTATAACTCAGAAATGATTAGATTTAAGACCCACCTTACACTGGTAGGAAACCCTGGTGGCGTAGTTGTTAAGAGCTATGGCTGCTAACCAAAAGGTCGGGAGTTCAAATCCACCAGGTACTCCTTGGGAACCCTATGGGGCAGTTCTACTCTGTACTGTAGCGTTGCTATGAGTTGGAATCAACTCGATGGCAATGGGTTGAGTTACACTGGTATGGCACCATTAACATAACAAAGAAAACCATATGTCCAAACAGGATTACATTTACAGGAATAGGGATTAGGATTTCAACATATATTTGGGGGAACACAATTAAATCCATAACAGAGTTGAACCACGAGATTTTAAGTTTCCTTATGACTCTGTGTGTGTGTGTGTGTGTGTGTGTGATACAAAGTATGTAATGATCCCCTGACAGCTGTAGCTGGAAAATATTTCTAATCTTAAATGTACTGTGAAGGCTTTGCTAGAAGGAAAGCACATTACAGATCTGACCTAGACTGTATGTAAATCTGGACTTTCAGCTGGTCTGAAGGGAACTTTCAGAACAGACTATATACTAGCAGGAAGTCATGATGGGTAGTAATAGCTAATGGATAGATGTAAAACACCTGCATGAGGACAAAAAGGAGCTTAAATTCATGGAATGATAATTCTCAATTTTCCTTTGCCTGACAAGATCTCGTATCAATTTATTTCTTCCTTCCTTTGTTCCTCCCTCCGTTCCTTTGTTTCTCCCTCCCTTCCTCTCTCCCTCCATTCCTTCTTTCTCTTTTTCTTTCTTTCACACAAATTTTTGGGTTGTTTTAAAAAATCCACAAGAACTGCAATAGATACTGAAATCCCTATTTTTCCTAAAGCAGGAAATTAGTGGCTGCTGTAGAAAATGAAATCTCATTTCCCCCTAGAAAAATTCATCCCTTGAGTGATATGGAAGAATATGTGGCAGAAAAATGTCTCAGTCAATCTTTGATGTCTCTGCCATCTATCAGTCTTTTTCTTGTTTTTGCTAGCACTAAACCCCTAAAATAGGATTTTTCCTATGTCTTGAAGTCAAGGCTTGTTGAGGGGAAAAAAAAAAAAAAATCCTTGTTTAAAGATTCCATTTTATCCTGCTAATCAATTAATCTCCATTCACCAAATTAAAAAAAAAAATCCTATTTTAAATGATAAAACAAGGGAGGAGGTCTGCATTTTATGCCTCCTGTGTATGACTGGTTTTCCCCAGGGACTCTAGCACTGGGTGAATTCCTGCTAACTTTTGTTGATAACAGTAAGTAATTTGTGGCAGATGGACCTGTCAGAGGCCACATCTTTCACCATCCTGTACCTGACCCTGTGCCTGTTTCCCGAGGTTTCTCAGTGGTTTATGGTCACGTCTAAGGTGTGGTGATGTCCAGCAAGTGCCAACCTGGAATTCATTAATTTAATATGTGAAAAGTAGAAGGAGAGGAGAACTATGAGATCCTGTGATTTTATTTTTTGCTGCTTTTAGGAGCATTAAGTGAGTGATGAATAAGGAAGACTGAAGAAGAATTGAAGCCTTCTAATTAGGGTGTTGGTGAAGAATACTGAATATACCACGGACTGCTAGAAGAATGAACAAATCTGTCCTGGAAAAAGCACAGCCAGAATGCAAGGATGGAAAGACTTTGTCTCACATGCTTTGGACATGTTATCAGGAGGAACCAGTCCCTGGAGAAGGACATCATGCTTGGTAAAATAGAGGGTCAGTGAAAAAGAGGAACACCCTCAATGAAATGGTTTGACACAGTGGCTGCAGCAATGGGCTCAAGCATAGCAACGATTGTGAGGGTGGTGCAGGACCAGGCAATGTTTTGTTTTGTTGTACATGGGGTTGTTATGAGTTAGAACCAACTCTATCACCTAACAACAACAACAAGTGAGCATATTTTCTTTTGTTGACAGAAACACATTTTTTTTCTCCAACATGGCGAGTAATTTTTTAAGTAGAAGATAATTTATAAAGGCAAGTTAACAATAAGTTAGAGTAAAATCTCAGATCCCCAATATTTCTGACTATAGAATTGTTAACACTCCTCCTATAACTTGGGTATACCTCAGCTTGTATCCAATGGACTTTTTACATTGGAAGATTTTTCAGACCATGGTCTATAGAATTGTAGAGATGTAGCACATGTTTGAGTTCAATTTAAATTTTATAATAATTTTTTATTTAAAATAAGTGGCCCAGAGACATATTCAACATATTATATACCAGATTTTAGGATGCATTAGACAGTCTGCTGCCAGAATAACTTGTTAATCATCCTGCAAATATGTTTTGAGTACTAATTGTGTGAAAGGCACTGTTCTAGACACTTGGAAAATATCAGTAAACCAAAAAGGCAGAAATCCTTGAATATACCCTTTGCCATTGAGTCAATTCCGACTTATAGTGATCCTACAGCTCAGAGTAGAACAGCCCCATAAGATTTCCAAGGCTGTAATCTTTATGGAAGGTAACAGCTACATCTCTCTCCCATGGAGTGGCTGGTGGATTCAAATTGCCTACCTTTCAATTATTAACCAAGTGCTTAATCACTGCACTACTGGGGCCCCTCATTGACAAATAACCGTGATAAATAGTAAGTTATGTAATCTGTTCAAAGGTGATATGGAAAAAAAGAGAGTAGGGTAAATGGGGTATCCAGAATGGGATAATGCGGGCAGTTACAATCTGGTGGCTATATAGTAATCAACCAGAAGGTAAAATTTGTACTAAGACTTAAGTCAAGTGAGGAAGTAAGTCCAGAGATATCTGTGGGGAGAGACGGAAACAGCCAGTGCAAAGGCGCTGAGGAGGGAGTATGCTTGGTGTGTTCAGGGATCAGCAAGTCCTTCAGTGTGCCTGGAGCAGAAAGAGAAGGCTAGAAAGAGATAAGGAATGAGATCAGAGATAGAGCAGTGGATAGGTCACGGGGGCCTTACAGCCACTGTGAGTACTTGACATATACTCCAAGAGAAAGGGGACACCTTTTTTGAGTGTTGAGTAGAAAGGGACAGGCCCTATTTACATTTTAAAGAGGATCACAGTGGCTTCAAGGATGAGAATAGACTGTAGGGGACAGGGAAAGAGGCACGGCGATCAGTAAAGGGCTGCTGTGGTTGTCCAGGGAGTGATCATGGTTATTATTTAACTCTTTCAAATGCCTTCTCTTTCTCTCTTTCTGTTCTTCCTAATATTAAGGTATTAGACTTCTAGAGTATTATTCAATTTTTCCTATCTTTTCTTCCTGTTTCAGCTTTTTGCGGGAAGTCTCTAGGGTTCCCTCAAGTTTATCTTCTATTCTTCTGTTGAATTTTATTTTCTATTATTGCATTTTTAATTTTCATGGACCATTTTATTTTTCTACTCCATGTGTATGCCCTTTATAACATTCCATTCCAATTTCAAGGATGCCATTCTTCTTTTCCTTCTGAGAGTATCACATATGTTTTTGAAGTTATCCTCTCCTTACGGATTTTGTGTTTCTTCCCAGCCACAATGTATATAAAACAATCATACTGAAGTTTCAGGAGTATGGGGAGGCTTTGCTAACTGTGGGTGATCTGGCCCGGCTATTTGTATGGGGAGCTTATGTATCTAAGACTCCTTCCCTTGAACATGTTGGATCTCCTGGAAAAATCTATTCCAGCCTCTTCTCTGGATAATGTGCATCTGGACAATGGCAGCTGAGTAGGGGGGAAGGGACCAGGGCTCTTACCATTACGATAGGCTTCCACTTAATTACGTTGTTTTCAATATGGCCCCACCAATGTGCGTCATGTCATACAGACCTCTCATAGGCCCTTCCTAAGGATAGACCTCCAGCCTTCGCACTCAGGGTCACTCTTAGCTGCTTTGTGGAAAAGGACTTCTGGGACTTCAACTGCTTTCTAAAAATGCTTTCAAGATTTTCTCTTTTCCGTTCAACCTTCTTTTCTATTTCCAAAAGAAAGAATACGGCTCCTCCAGCGCCTGTGCCTTAGGGGTCTGTGGCCCTGTGAGCTCTTGGTTTATCTCACTGCATACTTGGAATTCTGCTTGAATGTGCTAATGTAGTGTCTCCTAGCCTGTCTGTTTTTCAGTTCCCAAATTTTGTCATTGTCTGGGTTTCATTCTCCTTTGTCCATTTATGCCCCTCTTAAGTCACTTGAGAGGGGTTTTATATGGAATTCAATTCCTCATTTAAAAAAAAAAATCATCAGTGTTGAGAATATACACAGCAAAAACCCATTGCTGTTGGGTCGATTCTGACTCACAGTGACCCTATAGGACAGAGTAGAATTGCCTCATGGGTTTTCCAGGGCTGTAATCTTTATGTAAGCTGATTGCCACATCTTTCTCCCATGGAGTAGCTGGTGGGTTAAAACTGCCAACATTTTGATTAGCAGCCAAGTGCTTTAACTGGGCCACCAGGGATCCTTATATGCAGCAAAACATATACCAATTCAACACTTTCTACATGTGCACTGAATTGTATACGTGCAATCCCTCAGTTTTAACAAGAAGCTTTCCTAAGCACCCTCTTTTGTCATTAGAATAAGCAGATTTATATAGGGCCAAATTATTTTTTCACATTATTACAAAGCAATTATTTTAAAAGGGTTTTGCAAGAGATGTCTATAAGGCATGATGTCAGTAAACAAGACACTCAGGGCTAGACACCACAACAGGAATGAGATAATCGAGCCTAGTGCAGTCATTGGCAGCCTACACTGCTTTGAAGACAATGGAACTGTCCGTGGGTATAGGGAAAGCCATTCACCGCACACTGATTCCTCCTCTAGCCAAGGTTCAACCTGAAATGTGATGCTTTTGAAATCCTGTCATTAATAATTCATTCACGGATTCCTAGTTCTAGCTTGCTTTAGTTCAAAGATACCTTAGGTATCACCATCTCACCATGTCATCCAACTTCTTTCCAAATGTGAGAATCTGAACAATATCTCACCTGACAAGGTTTTGAATCCTTCCATGAGCCATTTTGAAAATCACCCCTTATGATTCTAGAGAATTCTAATTGTTTCAAAATCTCAAAAAAAAAAAAAGTCAAAATCAGGTTCTATCTCTGTTGTTTCCACTTGTTTGTAATCATTTTCCTTTTTGGAATAACACAAATTAAATCTATTTTGTTCCTCACTCTTAAATATTTGTCCATCCTGCCAGGAGTCAGACTTCATTGGTTCTGTTAATGAATTCATGGCATGTTAGCTCTGTAACATGGATAAGACATCTAACTTTCCTATATCTCAGTTTTTTTTTTCCCCTCTGAAATGGGAGCAGATACCCTCCAGTGTTCCATGAGAGCAAACTATATGGAAAAGTATGAAGCTGTATAATATGGGATGTATTACTATGATGTACAGTTTTATGATGCTGTTTCCTCTATTTGTTCTCTTCTCTCTAGTGTCCCTATTCAATATCATCTTTGCAAGCTTTGCCATCGAGTACTGAGCAGTCTAGACATTGACCATGGCATTTTATTGGGGGAGTTTTTTTTTTTTTTCTTTCGGGTGGTTGTCCATATCATATCTATGTTAACAACTTCCAGCCCTCTGCCAAAGCCCTCAGAAGAAACCTGAGCCAGCCTTTACATCAGAACAAGCTCAACTCTGGTATGTCCTTGTCACGTTCCAGGCACAAAGGAAATCCTACTCCTTATCCATGAAAACTGTACCTTTACCCTTGCTGTCCTGTTGCCCCTTGCATCCCTCTATTGTTTATCCTTTGGGGTCTAAACCAAGTCCACCTTCTAGGGAGTCTCCCAGGGTAATTCTCCCCATCCTCCATGTCGTCTGTGTTTCACAGGACCCTCTCCAGAATGGCCCATATTGTGCTGCATTTATGAATTTCCATATTGAGATCATTCAGGTTGTGCGTCAACTTGGCTGGGCCATGATTCTAAGTAGTTTCACAGTTAATGATGTAGTTTGGCAGTCATATGGTGATGTGATCATCTCCATGATGTGATCTGATAGAATGTGATCACCTCCGTGATGGGATCTACTGTGTGTAACCAATCAATTGAAAAGGACTTTCCTTGGGGGTGGCATGCATCCAATATAGGTGGGCTTTCTGGCAAGGCTTGCAGGCTTTTGCTTGCTCTGGGCCCGGCAACTGGCTCCTGTTCATCTGACCTCCGGTTCTTGGGACTTGAGCTAGCAGCTTACCTGCCGATCTTGGGATTCCTGAACCTCTGATGTCTGAATATTGGATTTGCCAGCCCTTGCAGCTACATGAGAAGGAAGAAGCCTCCAGCCTGACCCACAGACTTGGAACTTTCCAGCCTCTACAACCATGTGAGCCATTTCCTTGATATAAATCTCTCTGTATACTTCACTGGTTTTGCTTCTCTAGAGAACACAGTGTAAGACACCTATCTTCTGTTTTGAGGGTAGAGACTAAGCCTATCCTATTTTTGTATTTGTGAGATTTAGCACAAAGAAAGGTAAGGGCTTAGTACATGTTTCTGGAATGCTGGCCTGACATTCCTGTCCTTTACAGTCACTTAAGCTTTCAATAAATCTGAGTTTTTCAGAATTGACCACTATGATTATATAATTCACCTATTTCATTTAAATTCAAGGGAGTAAGTTTCGATCAAGCAGAAATTTATCAAGTACCCAGCGTTTCACTTCAATAGCTTCCACTTACAAACACTATATTTTACAAATACGGAAACAAAGAGAATTATGTTCACACATCGTTACTCAAAAATGCGGGGGTCTTCAGTGGTCCCAGGGTGTAGCCCTCGAGAATGTCCGGGACCTCTGACTTCAGACATTTTCCCAGCCTTAGAAGAGCCAGCTGTCTGTTTAGGGGCACACAACTCCAGCACTTGGAACTGTGAATGGTCAAGCCTGTGCATTCATATTGTCACCTGTGCAAGCCATGTGCACAAGAGCGTTCACCATCTTGGTTTCTTAGGGCTGCCATAAGAAAATACCAATGTGGGTGGCTTTAAAAAATAGAAATGTTTCGTCTCCCACTTCTGGAGGCCAGAAGTCCTCTCTCACCTAGCTTCCGATTTCTGCTGTCCATCCTTGGTATTTCTTTGCTGCTTCATGTGATACGTTTCCCTGTGTGACCGTCTCCAGGTCTGTTCTCGTCTTCTATGTTCATGAATCACATAGAATTAGAACCTGCTCTACTCCGGTATGACCTGGTTAACTTAACTGCTAACATCTTCAAAAAAAGATCCTATATCCCCAAACGAGGTCACATTCACAAGTACAGGGGTTAGGATTTCAACGTATCTTTTAGGGGCACAATTAAATCTATAAAATTAGCCCCCAAGAATGGGGTGAACTTTGTGATTCATATGACCAGATCCAGATTTTGTAGCAAGGCTGTGAATGTGAAGACCTATAGGAAAGGAGCTGTCAGAGGATCTGGGGTTTCTGGGGCAGCCTCAAGAAAGCCGAAGAGGTGCCGGATATTGGAGAGCACCTGGAAGGGGACAGGGTCCTCCAGGGATGAGTGCCAGCATGGGGTCTTCAACGAGCACTTCTCTTATCATCCTTCGGGGACCTTCACGGTCATGATTTCTCCCAGCATTTTTCTTGAGGTGCTGGCTGTTTTCTTGGGGTTAGACAGAAGGAGAAGGAAAAGCCATTAGGCAGGATGTGTCTCTATTGGAGGGGAGGCAAAAAAGGAAACATGAGTGTGCTCTCTATGCTATTTTAAAATCAAAACAAACAAGAAAATTCACTCAAGAAAAGAATAACTTATAACAGTCTAAGTTGACGGCTCACAAAATATTCTTTGAGAGCTAACCTTAACTTCTAGTTTACTGAGTTTTAAAAACACTTTGTTTATTTAAAGCCACATGGCATATCCAGGACACATCTTTCCTTTGCCTTAAGCCAATCTTAAACACGAATACAGAATACAAAGAAACAACTAAAAACGGAGTAGAATTCCCTAACACGCCAATACAGACATAAACAACAGGAGATGGAAAAGCTGGCTCCCTCAGGGCCCTTCCTGGTACCCTGCCTGCCTCACTCTTTATATAACGTAATAAGAAAGTGGCTAAGTTAGTACTTTCTCTTCTCCCACTAAGCACCAGGAGAAAGTGTCACCTGTTCCAGCACCCTTAGCACCCAGTGCAACCACGTGAATCTCCTTCCAAGCCAAAGACTCACTTTTATAAACCATCAAACCCATTGCTGTCGAGTCCATTCCAACTTATGGCGACCCTGTGTTATCATTGAGACCATTGGGTTTTCAATGACTGACTTTTTGGGGTAGATTGCCAGGACTTTCTCCTGAGGTACCTCTGGGTAGAGTTGAACAGCTAACTTTTCAGTTAATGGTCAAGTGCAAACCATTTTCGCCACCCAGGGACAGACTGTATTAAAAAAAAAAAATAAATGCACTCAAATAGAAAAATACTTTTTTTTTTTTTCTATACAGGGAAAATAAGAAAAGAGCAAAGAGGAAATCTGACTGCCCAGTGGTAGAATCCTCACCTTCCATGCGGGAGATCTCGTTCAACTCCCAGCCAAGGTACCTCATGCGTAACCACTACCCATCTGCCAATGGAGGCTTGTGTGTTGCCATGATACTGAGCAGACCTTACAGACTAAGCCTGATTAGGAAGAAAGGCCTGGAGGTCTAAAGAAAATCAGCCAACGAAATTCTTATGAATCACAACATTTTTACCCACAAGCAATTATGGGAATGGCACAGGACCAGGCAGGGTTTTGTTCCATGGTGCATGAGGTTGCCATGACTCAGTGGCAGCTAACAAAAATAGCAATAATTATGTTATTATGTTCTCTAATGGTTCTGAAATCACTAGCCCCAAGCAACAGGTCAGGATTTGGTTCCAGTTTTCAGTGATGCCATCTGAACTGAGGAAGTCATCTGAACTCACTGCGACCATGGCTGGGATTGGGCCATGCTCCATTCAGAAAATGAAGGTGCTCCTTCTTTTACAACAACCTGTGTGGGTGGGGCTGGATGTTTAACAGCCTTGGGCCAATGCCTGATGTTTTCTTCTGTCTTTTATTTCACCATTTAGACTGGGGGCGGGGTAGGTTCATGGAAGCTTGTGAGCAACATTATGAAGAATGGAGTGGTCAGATGTGGCGGTGTTGCTGTTGCTGGTGTGGGTGTTGACTAAGTAGAGGCTGCAGTGTCAGATGAGAAGCTGTCAACAGCTTGATACGTGTTGAAAGATGACTTCAGAACTGCAGAAATATTTTGCCCTAAGAATAGACTCTTGGCTTGGTGTCATCTGTTAAAAGTCTGAGTTTCTTCTAAAATTCTGCCAATAAACCTGCATCCACTTTGAAGCTCTGAGCATTATTTCCTAAGGTTTTTCTGGTTGCACTAATTATGTGTTAGTAAAAGCAAAGATGTCTTAGCTGTGTATGGTGAAGCCTAAAAATACACTGCTGACTGGATGAGCCCACATTCAAAGGCAAGTCAATTCAATCCAGGGCCTATTATAGGACGCTTCAAAGAAAATTACCAAATGCAGCTATTTGATGACTAAAATATGCCTGTCATCTTGTAATTAAGGAGGCTAGGAACAGAATCTCAGTCAAGGTTGGGGCTACTCTGAGGTTGAACTGAAGGCTGTGGAGAAGATTGCAGGACAGGGTCTTGGCCAACACACCATGGTGGTCTTCCGTCTAAATAATAATGGATTACATGTTCTGACCTCAAGTTGAGGATTCTGCAAGGTGGGACGTGTTAAATGGACATGGCAGATGAAATCTAAAGCATGTGGTGTGTGGAACACAGGAGACACAGTGAAGACTGCAGGCTGGAGTTGACACTTGTTTCTTTACATAAAAAGAAAGAAAAAAAAAACCTCTTGCATTTTAAGGAACAATCTCATGACCGCTGTTTTTAACTTGAGTTTGAGTGAAGGCCTAAACCTGCTCTACAGTCTTAATCTGGCTTTTGAAGGCTGATGGCAGGAGTGCACCCTGAACAGGACTCAGTGCGTTATTTTGATCAGGGTGAGTGGACGCTGTCAAGCTCTGCCCACACTTCCTCCCTACTCAGTTTTCAGTGCACACTGACAGCTCCTCCTGCCCGTCCTCCTGGCTCTGAGTGTGCACACTTCCAGCAGATTATGTGGGGGACACTAGACCCTGGAAAACAACCCTCAGACAAAGATAAATACAAAAGGGAATTTGAGGATAAATATGCCCAACTCCTTGCTTCTTGGAGGAATAATTCTGTGGTCTGTTCTAATGGTTCCCTAGAGGACCCCAGGAGTATCGAGCGTCAGCTGCCCCCAGTGGTAACCTGTTCACCATGCACTGGTTCTTCCCATCCCTGTCTCACTTCCCTAGCAATGCTTTTGAGATCACCTCCCAGATAAATTGTTGTTGTTTTTGTCTGGTGCCACTGAGTCGATTCTAAGTCATGGTGACCCCACGTGTGACAGAGTAGAACTGTCCCATAGGGTTTTCTTGGCTATAATCTTTATGGAAGCAGATCCCCAGGTCTTTCCTCAACAGAGCCGCTGTGTGGGTTTGAACTGCCAACCTGTCAATTAGAAGCTGTATGCTTAACCGCTGATCCACCAGGGCTCCTAATTCAGCATCTTTGGAACCTGAGCGAGTTACTGTTCATTAGCCATCTCATCCTGTAGATACTTGTAGGGAGCAAATGAGATAATGTGCAGGAGCATGCCTGTAAGTTAGGAAGTTGTCCTCAAAGGCAAGGAAAAGGAAAAGCAAAAGCCAAACCCATGGGTACTGGCTTGCCAGCTCTAGCAGTATCTCCTGGCTCTGTTGAGGGTTGGTGGCTGCTACACTCATTGTTTCAAGTTGCACAGGAACATCGTCTTCACAGGTTCCTTCTAATGATATTGGTAGATGGAGATGTTTTCCAGCTTCAAAAAGACTCTTGGCACTAGCACATGTAAGGGGATTTTTTCCTACACCGTTGGAGGATAAGAAGTCACATGACTCAAGGATGGATGTAGGAGGATTATGATGGTTAATGTTGTGTGTCAACTTGGCTGGGCCATGATTCTCAGTGGTTTGGCAGTCATATGATGCGGTGATCATTTCCATGATGAGATTTGATATAATGTGATCACCTCTGTAATGGGATCTTCTCTGAGTAGCCAATCCGTTGAAAAGGAGTTTCTTTGGGCCTGCAGCCTGCATAGAATATAAGTGAACATTCTGGCAAGGTTCATGGGCTTTTGCTTTCTCTGGATCCTGCAGCTGGCTCCTGTTTGTCTGACCTCTGGTTCTTGGAACTTGAGCTAGCAGCTTACCTGACGTTTGCCTGCCGATCTTGGAATTAGTAGGTCTTTGCAGCCTGTGAACGAGAGTCCTGCTCTCTGACCTGCTGATCTTGGGTCCACTAACCCCTGCAGCTCTGTGAATCAGGAGAAGCCTCTATCCTGATTCACACAGCCTTGGGCCGTTTCAGCCTCTATGACCTCAGTGGCCACTTCCTTGATACAAATCTCTCTCTATATATATTTATATGCTTCACTGGTTTTGCTTTGCTAGAGAACCCAGCCTAAGACAAGGAGTCTGTGCTTCTGTCTATAAGGTGCCCATTGTTGCTTCCTTACTCCATCCCTTCCTTTGGAGATTTGTCAGTGTAATGGTCAGAGGTACAAACCTGCTCTAGGAGCTACAAAAACACCTCGTCCAGTGCATTTTCAGACCAAAACACTTTGATATAGATGATATTAAGGCCTCTGCTGTTCTGTTGAACCAGGTCAGCAAGGTGATGATATCCAGCTGGGCCACAGCTTAAGTTTTCAGAATCACAACAAGGGGATATTCTCCTTCACTCCTCATTATTCAAAAGTTGTCAGAAGACTATGCGACAAATGTCATTGTGATAAGGAACATGATTTGTGATTTTTGCATTCTAAGATCCTCTTTGCTTTACAGCTTAGGTGTGTACCTAAGCAAAAGGTTTGAATAGAACTGTGCTTACAGGATTGAAAGTCACTCCCTATAATTTCCAAGGAAAATTCTGTCGTAAGTCAGTGATCTTCAATGAAGGGCCACATTAACTTACCTTGTCTTAAGAAGTTCATCTTAAACAACAAGTTTTCTTGAAGTAAATTATACCTGTGTCCACAAGAATTCTGGATTAACAAAAATAAGTAGCTCGTGGTGGTTTGTAGCTGTTACAAATGTTGCCACTGGGATACTGAGAGCATGGTATCCTAATATTTTGTAGAATTTTTCACTTCAATGTCCTGATTATGAAATGGGATGATCACTGTGGTGGTACTGTCATTAGAAACTGTAAAGAAGGCCATCAAGACAGGACACAGAATGCCAGAATATGCCAAGAAATGCAGGAAAATGAGGAAAATTCATTTTAGATGATTCACCATGTTTCTGTTCTCTAAGTATTTATTTTGCAGTTTATACGGTGGCTGGTGGCGATGGCCTTGTGGTTCACTGATGGGGCGTGCTGCCTATTCCTGTCATCATCAGCTCTCTGGAGTGCCCTGCCTGGCTTGGAGGTCTAGTGTGAGATTGACCACACCCTCTGCTCTGGGGGTTGGGCCTCTGAGTCCTGTCCCCCTGGCCTAGCTGCCCCTCAGAAGCTCAGTTTTCTTGTCAATGGGGAGCCTGCAGGGCAGAAAGCTGGAGAAGGGAGAGGCAGATTGCTCCTCTGTGTTACTTCCTGTTGCTTCCTGTTACTTATTATTACTTCCTGTTTGCCTTAGCCTTACTCCAACCTCACTCCTTCTTCACCTTGGTGGGTGCGAGTTGTTCCAGTAGTAACAGCAGATTCCGGCTTCTAAGAATCAGCTTCAGTGTACCTCTCAAGCCCAGCAGCCCTAGCAGAGGAGCACTCCTTTCTATAAGGTCTGATTCTTTGCTCTGTGGGGCCATCCTCCAAGTTTACAAATGTTAATACTTCAGCTTTGTCTGTGTGTTTCCCCATTTCTCCGTTCTTAGGTATGGTTACTGCTTCTTGAAATTGCTACACTTTAGCTTAGTGCTGTCTACTGGCCTTTGCGCTTGCCCCGTGAACAATTCCTCACAGTAAATTCTCTCAGTTGAAATAACTGGTGTGATTCTGTCTTCTAATGGGACCCTGGCAGGTCAGGTGACTCCCTTGTTGGACCTTAGCTTTCCAAGAGAAGAGGCAAGGCCTTTCCTTCCTCCCATTCCCAAATCTACTCATGGGTCCTTTGACAACGTGGTCCTGAAAGGACATCAGGAATGTGACTGGGCGTACCTTGACAGGCAGACAGGACCACAACTCGGCATGGGAAGAAGGGAGGGGGATTTCAAACCAAAATGTGAAATGGAGGCCAGGCAAAATGGGAACATGGGAGTGTTTAAATATTGATTAATCCTTGTGTGTTTAGAGAAAGGATTTTTCATACAGCTCACTTGGAAAGAATGTTCTTTGGTGTAAAACTCTGTTCTATTCATAAAATGCTCGCTTTACCTCACTTTGGCAAATGCCCAGGTCTAGGTTACATGTCTGAGGAGAGCTTTATATAATTAGTACAAACAGCATAAAATTTAACTTCAGTCTGAAAAACATACCCCCCTCCCATTTTAATGCTCAATAATTTCCCAAAGAGAGGGCAAATATTTTAAACCTCATCGTATGTTTTCTGCCCACCTGCCTGTGAAAGTTATTCTCCCCAATTTGTGGTTCTGTAAAACTCTTACTCACTCTCATTGGCTTCCACCTTTTATGACAATAACATCATAAAATAGCTCTTTGTTTAATATCCTGGGATTATACAAACCGAGAATTCTTTTTGCATGCCCTGTTAAATACACATCCTTAAAGGTGTCGCTTCATTGCCAGAGGCAGCTGAGGACTGGATACCCTTTCTTCTGTCTTGTAACAAGCCCGGAAGATCAAATGTCACAGCACTGTTGTGTACATGTCCTAAGGGGTGTGACGGAGGTCCTAGTCCTTCAGACGCACCAAGCACACAGTTTGAATTGAGCTTGTGTCAGTGAGAAGGACAACTCGGGGAGAGTGATTTTGAGGATTTCAGTGAAGACTGTTTTTCTTCATAAATTTTGTTTTTTTTAAGAAGTCTTTTAAATTCTTAACCTGCAAATAAAGTACAGTGAGTTTTCATGTTATTGTTGTTAGATGCCCCCAGGTAAGCTCTGATTCATGAAGACCCCACTGTATAACCGAACAAAACATTGCCTGGTCCTAAGCCATCTTCATGACCATTGGTATATTTGGGCTCATTGTGTTGGCTATTGTGTTAACATATCTCATTGACAGTTTTCCTCATTTTTGCTGACACTCTGTTTCACCAAACATGATGTCCTTTCCTAGAGATTGATCTTTCTTGATGATGAGTCCAAAGTTTCCATATGTTGTTGTTAGGTGCTGCCTAGTCACTTTTGACTCATAGTGACCCTATGTACAACAGAGCGAAACACTTCCAGGTCCTGTACCATCCTCACAATCATTGCTATGTTTGAGTCCCTTGTTGCAACCACTGTGTCAATCCTCTCTTTCACTGACCCTCTACTTTACCAAGCATGATAGCCTTCTCCAGGGTCTGGTCCCTCCAGATAACATGTCCAAAGTACATGAGACAGGGTCTTGCCATCACTTCTAAGGATCATTCTGGCTGTACTTCTCCCAAAACAGATTAGTTTGTTCTTCTGGCAGTCTATGGTGTATTCAATATTCTTAGCCAACATCATAATTCAAATGCACCAATATCCCTACCCAATTTCCCTATTAATTGTTAACATCTTATATTACTATATTTTGACACAACTACAGAACTAACTGGAACATCATTATTAACTAAACTCCATACTTTATTGTTTCATATTTTTACCCTAATATATATATATTTTTTGTTTCTGGATCCCACCCAGGGTATCATACTCAGTTGTCATGTCTCTTTAGGTTCCTCTGGACTGGGACAGTTTCTCAGACTTTCCGTATTTTAAATGACCTCAAGAGTTTGGGAGAGTACTGGAGAGGTATTGTATAGCATGCCCTTTAATTTGGGATTTTATGTTTTTCTCATGGTTAGACTGAAGATTTGGGCTTCTGCAAGGAAGAATTCAGATGTAAAGTATCATTTTCATCACATTATATCAAGGCCACATGTTATCAGTATAACTTATTGTTAATGATGTCAATTTTGATCACTTAGCGGAAGTAGTGTTTGACAGGTTTTTCCATCGTAAAGTTACTTTCCCCCCCATTTCCATATTTTTCTGAAAAAGTCAATAGATGTAGTCCACACCCAAGGGGAGAGGAGGAGAGTTACACTACATCTCACCTAGGATAGAGAGTCTATGTAAATTATTTAGAAAACTTTTATTTATTCATTAAATCATTTAATTATATTTGTATGGACCACAGATATTTACCTTATACTTAGTTTAAAGTCCAATGCCATATCGTATGTTTTGTTGCTCAAAGAGTTCCATCTTTCAGCCATTGGAACTCTTTCAGGTTGATTCCTGTGTCCTATTGGAATATCCTAACCTTTTGATTTTTGAGCACTTCCTTACTTTCTGGCACTACAAGATATTCAAGGCTCATCTTGTATATTAACTGCTCCAAGCCTAGAATCCACTTCTCCAAGGAGCCCTGGTTCCTTTTATTGGAGCATGGTTTTAGAAGCCAAGATCTGGGTGCTAGGTGTGCTCATTGATATTGAGGCATAAGTTTCACTTTTTCTTGAGTGATTCAGCTTCCCACCAGCGCCAAGATGCTTTCTCAGCTGCTGCACAGGTTGGATGCTGTCAGTGGACCTTCTTCCATGTCACACTGCTTGGCCTGGTGGCTTTGGGGAAGATTTGTTACTTCTTTAGACTTTATCCTCTGCTAATGGATAACAATTACCATGGAGAACTATACTTCACATATATTTGACACCCTTCCCTGTGTGTCATACTTATTTTGTGAACATATAAAAGCCAGACTGTGATTTATAACCAGGTGGCTGAAATGGAATTTAATTGTTTTAAAGATAACTTTACATAGATGCTGCTTGAAATTCTATTCTCTTTCTAGTCAGGTGGGTAAGAATTGTATAAATGATAAGTGAAATTGGGCTAATTTTCCTGTGCTCTGAGAATTGTTGCAATCTTAATCAAATTTTCATAAAACATGTTTCCAGAAAAAACTTATCCATTTATTTTTCTACCTTTCAAATGTATGTTTAGTAAATTTCTTACAGACATGGCATTTATTCAGTTAGAATTGATCAATACTGGCTTTATACTCTGACCAACAGAGAAATTGCTTCTTAATTGTTGGTAAGGAAACCAACTCCTAAGTTTCTTTCTTTCAGTCATCATTGCTACTCAAAAGCATGGCTTGGGGGAGAATAAGCAAATACTCATCAGCCCCTAAGTCTTTCCAACATGATGGTAGTGATGAAGATGGTCTTAAAAGTCACAATACTTGCTGATGTGAGCAATCTCAGTCTTATGTAGTGTGTAAATGGAAGCACTGTTATAAATCTTTGCTATCCTTCTTATCCGAAATATATAATATGTTGTGGACTAAAGAGGGCTACTGATTCTTTCACATTCCTTCTATTAAGAGGTGGGGGTCTATGTCCCTTCTCTCTGAATTGGAGTTGGCTCATGGATGCTTTGGTAAGTAGCATGTAGCTCAAATGACACTAAGCCAATTTCAGGCCCAGCCTTTAAGAGGTCTGGCAGCTTTTACCTTGATCTCTTAAAGCTATGAGAAGCCTCAACCTTGAGGCTGCCATGTTTTAAGAAACCTGAGTCAAAGTATGGAGAGGCCCTGAAACAATCTTTCTCAACTGGATTCCCATGATATAATTAAGCTCTAATGCCCTAAGACATTCATGTTGTTAGGTGCCTTCGAAATGATTCTGGCTCATACTGACCCTATGTACAACAGAAGAAAACACTGCCCAGTCCTGCACCATCCTCACAATTGTTGCTATCCTTGAACCCATTGTTGCAGCCACTGTGTCAATCCACCTCATCGAGGGTCATCCTCTTTTTCACTGACCCTCTACTTTATCAAGCATGATATCCTTCTCTAGGGGCTGATTCCTCCTGAAAACATGCCTAAAATATGCGAGACGCAGTCTCGCCATCCTTGCTTCTAAGGAGCATTATGGTTGTACTTCTTCCAACACACATTTGTTCATTCTTTTGGCGGTTCATGGTACATTTAATATTCTTTCCTAACACCGCAATTCAAGGCTTCAATTCTTCTTTGGTCTTCCTTATTCATTGTCCAGGTTTTGCATGCACATGAGGGGATTGAAAACACCATGGCTTGGGTCAGGGGTACCTTAGTCCTCAAGATGACATCTGTGCTTTTTAACACTTTAAAGAGACCTCTTGCAGCAGATTTGCCCAGTGCAATGTGTCATATGATTTCTTGACTGATGCTTTCATGGGTGTTGATTGTGGATCCAAATAAAATGAAATACTTGACAACCTCAGTTTTTTCTCTGTTTATCATGATGTTGCTCATTGGTCCAGTTGTGAGGATTTTTGTTTTCTTTATGTTGAGGTGTAATCCATACTGAAGGCTGTGGTCTTTGATCTTCGTCAGTAAGTGCATCAAGTCCTCTTCACTTTCGGCAAGCAAGGTTGTGTCATCTGCATAACACAGGTTGTTAATGAGTCTTCCTCCAATCCTGATGCCCTGTTCTTCTTCATATAGTCCAGCTTCTCAGATTATTTGCTCAGCGTACAGATTGAATAGGTATGGTGAAAAGATATAACTGCGATGCACACCTTTCGTGACTTTAAACCATGTGGTATCCCCTTGTTCTTTCCGAACAACTGGCTCTTGATCCATGTACATATTCCTCATGAGCACAATTAAGTGTTCTGGAATTTCCATTCTCTGTAATGTTATCCATAATTTGTTATGATCCATAGGGTCAAATGCCTTAGCATTGTCGATAAAACACAGGTAAACATCTTTCTGGAGCCACCTAACATCAGCAATGATACTCCTGGTTCCATGTCCTCTTATAAATCTGGCTTGAATTTCTGCCAGTTCCCTGTCAATATACTGCTCCAGCCACTTTTGAATGATCTTCAGCAAAATTTTGCTTGCATGTGTTACTAATGATATTGTTTGATAATTTATGCATTTAGTTGGATTATCTTTCTTGGGAATAAGAATAAATATGGATCTCTTCCGATCAGTTGGCCAGGTAGCTGTCTTCTAAATTTCTTGGCATAGATGAGTGAGCACTTCAGCAGTGTATCCCTTTGTTGAAATATCTCAATTGGTATTCTGTCAATTTCCAGTGCCTTGTTTTTCACCAATGCCTTCAGTGCAGCTTGGACTCTTCCTTCAGTACCATCAGTGTCCTGATCCTATGTTACCTCCTGAAATGGTTGAACTTAGACCAATTCTTGTTGCTAAAGTGACTCTGTGTATTCCTTCCATCTTCATTTGATGCTTCCTGCATCTTTTAATATTTTCCCAGAAGAATCTTTCAGTATTGAAACTTGAGGCTTGAATTTTTTCTTCAGTTCTTTCAGCTTGAGAAATGCTGAGCATGTTCTTCCCTTTTGGTTTCCTATCTCCAGCTGTTTTCACATATCATCATACCACTTTCCTCTGTCTTCTCGAGTTGCCCTTGGAAATCTTCTGTTCAGCTCTTTTACTTCATCATTTTTTCCCTTTTCCTTAGCTTCTTGACATTCAAGAGCAACTTTCAGCGTCTCTTCTGACATCCATTTAGGTCTTTTCTTTTTCTTCTGTCTTTTTAATGACCTCTTGCTTTCTTCATGTATGTTGTCCTTGACATCATTCCACAATTCGTCTGGTCTTTGGTCATTAGTTTCCAATGGGTGAAATTCAGGTGGGATATACTCAAGGTTGTGCTTTGACTCTCCTGGGCTTGTTCAAATTTTCTTCAGTTTCAATTTAAACTTGCATATAAGTAATTGATTGTCTGATCCACAGTTGGCCCCTGTCCTTGTTCTGACTGATGATATTCAGCTTTTCCATCATCTCTTTCTGCAGATGTGGTCAATTTGATTCCTGTGTATTCCATCTAGAGAGGTCCACATGTATATTTCACCACATTTGTGTTGGTGAAAAAAGGTATTTGCAATGAAGAAGTCTTCGGTCTTGTGAAATTCTATTATGGGATCACTGGCATCGTTCCCATCACCAAAACCATACTTTCCAACTACTGATCCTTCTTCTTTGTTTCCAACTTCTGCATTTCAATCACCAGTAGTTATCAGTACATCCTGGTTGCATGCTCGATCAATTTCAGGCTGCAGAAGCTGATAAAAATCTTTAATTTCTTCATCTTTGGCCTTAGTGATTGGTGTGTAAATTCGAATAATAGTGGTATTAACTGGTCTTCCTTGCAGGCATATGGATATTATCCTATCACTGACAGTGTAGTACTTCAGGATAGATTTTGAAATGTTCTTTTTGATGGTGAATGCAACCCCATTCCTTTTCAAGTTGTCATTCTCAGCATAACAGACTGTATGATTATCCAATTCAGAATGGCCAATACCAGTCCATTTCAGCTCACTAATGCTTGGGATATCTATGTTTATGTGTTCCATTTCATTTTTGATGATTTCCAATTTTCCTAGATTCATACTTTGCACATTCCACGTTCTGATTATTAATGGATGCTTGCAGCTGTTTGTTTTCATTTTGAGTCATGCCACATCAGCAAATGAAGGCCCTGAAAACTTGACTTCATCCACATCATTAAGATCTACTCTATTTTGAAGAGGCAGCTCTTCCCCAGTCATAGTTTGCATGCTTTCCAACCTGACGGGCTCACCATCTGGCGCTGTATCAGGCTATGCTCTGCTGCTATTCATAAGGTTTTCACTGGCTAATTCTTTTCAGAAGTAGATTACCTGGACTTTTATGAGTCACCTCTGGATGGACTCAAACCTCCAACCTTTGGGTTAACTGCTGAGCTTGTCAACCACTTGCAGCAACCAGGGATTGAGACTTCAACATATCTCTTTGGAGAACAAAATTCAACCTGTAAAAATGATCTGAATCTATTTGACAATATAATAGGAAAAATATTATTTTATCCCAAGCTCTGATTTGTGGGACGGGTTTCCAGACTTTGGAATGCCTATAATACATCCACATTCTATTCTTAGAAGACACTTAGGATCTCTTCTGCCTTCCAATGTTAGAAAACTGTAATTCTAAATAGGTTCTTCTTTGGGGCAATGAAATATTAAAATTAAAAAAAAATCTGCAAGTTAGAAAAGAATGAACATAGACAAGTCAAAACCATCATTAGAACCAAGAGCTATCTTCCTTGAACAGAAAAGGGAAAATCTGAAGCCCAGTTTCCCATTTTTTTCTATTCAGTGCAGGTATTCATAACCGGCTCAGTACTTTTACTTCAGTCCCACTTGGAACATTCTGCTCTGGTTCTCTATCATCTGACAACCCAACCACTAACATCTGAAGTCTCAGCAGGTAAGAAAGAACCGAAGATCAAACAGCAGCAACACACCAACCACTTGATCTGTAAATGGTTACAGATGTGTATCAGAACAGAGAGAGCCTGCCCTCGACTCGGGATGGCCCCTCACAACGAGAGGTTCACTGTCAGGAAAAGAAAAAAAAAGGCAGGCCCAGTCTCCCAGGCACCACATGGAAACATTGTTGCCAATTTCCTTAAAATAAGTTGTCAAATTGCCACATTTCTTTCCAATTTGAAAGCAAATGGAACAGAAAAAAATTCTTTTTTCATTTACATTATTGAAGAAATTGTATAGTAAACTAATTTATGACTTTTGTCTATACACACACACACACATATATATGTATCTTCACTTTCAGCCAAGATTCAACTGACATCAGCAATATCTCTCATCCCATGTCCTTTTCTGAATCTGGCTTGGATTTCTAACAATTCCCTGTCAATATATTGCTGCAGCCGATTTTGAATGATCTTCAGCAAAATTTTACTTGTGTGTGATATTAATGATATTGTTCCATAATTTCTACATTTGATTGGATCACCTTTCTTGGGAACAGGTACAAATATGGATCCCTTCCAGTCAGTTGACCAGGAAGCTGTCTTCCATATTTCTTGGCATAGATGAGTGAGCACTTCCAGCACTGCGTACCTTTGTTGAAATATCTCAGTTGGTATTCTGTCATTTCCTGGAGCCTTGTTTTTCCAGAAGAATGAACAAATCTGTCTTGGAAGAAGTGTAGCTGGAATGCTCATTAGAAGCAAGGATGGCGAGACTTCATCTCACCTAATTTGGACATGTTATCAGGAGGGACTAGTCCCTGGAAGGACATCATGCTTGTTAAAGTAGAGAATTAGTGAAAAAGAGGAAGACCCTCAACAAGATGGGTTGACACAGTGGCTGCAACAAGGGACTCAAACATAATAACGATTGCGAGGATGGCATAGGACCAGGCAGTGTTTTGTTCTGTTGTACACAGGATCGCTATGAGTTGGAACTGACTCAATGGCGCCTAACAACAACAACAAATATATATGCACTTATATATATTGTTGTTGTTATTGTTTTGTTCTTTTGCTTGTGGATGCGTCTTCACATGGCTGTGGTCTCTCTGTCTCTGTGTATCTTTTATAAGTATACAACTCATATTTGATTAGGACACGTTCTACTCTAGTATGACCTCATGTTAACCTAACTGATAACTGATACCATCTTCAAAGATCCTATTTCCAAGTAAGGTCATATTCATAGGTACAGGGGTGAAGACATCAACAATTCCAATCTATAACATGATCGAAAAATCACAACAAAACCACCTATCTTAATTGTAGGGCTGTTGTGAGGGTAAATAACTAAGCAGAATAAAACCTGCAAAAGCCTGAACCTGTGTAAGGTGGAACCCTAACACATTTTCCACTAAAACGAGTGCTAAACAAGTGGTGAGACTTCACCCTGTCAAAGGCAGAAAACTTGTGAGACCTAGAAAAACAAACAGTCCCACTGAGTTCTGGCTCTCACAGATTTCACTGTATATCAGTGCTACCTCTTATCCTTTCTCCACCCCTAACTTATAAGACTAATTGCAAAGATGGTGGAATGTAGGAAACTAAAGTCCTTATGCCTGATGTAATAACATCAAGGGCAAACACAGCTGATTTAATTACACCTGGATGAGTCTACAGATATTAAACCATTTGCTATGGAGTCGATTTCAACTCATGGTGACTCCATGTGTGTTGGAGCAGAACTGTGTTCCCTAGAGTGTTCAATGGCTGTTTTTTTTCATAAGTAGAATACCAGGGCTTTCTACTGAGACACTTCTGGGTGAACTTGAATCTCCAACCTTTCAGTTAGTAGCCAAGCACCTTAACTGTTAGTGCCACAACACTATACAGGAGGGAAGACTCACAGAGACCAAATCTCATGTTGCATTTGATTAAATGTAGCAACTTATTATTCATTTCGATAGTATAAATTTGGATGACATATTCGATAGCTGAGATAGTCCATCGATGTTCAAATGGTAAGTGATAAAAACACTTTGTTTGAAAGTTATTTTTTTCTCAATACTACATTACAGAAAAGAGTGAAAAATGGCTGAGACATGTCCTAAGTGGCAATTCATTTCCTGATCAAGGATTCTCCACTCTAGTGGTGATTCACCCTGGTGAGTATATTCAAGGGAGTGAGGGCAAATGCCCATAACTACCAGCGTGGGATGTACTATTGCCTTCTCTTCCAGAGGATTTCAAATTGGCCAAGAGAACCCTTCAGGTCACAACCAAAGGGGCCAGAGCTTCAGAACAAATGCTAAGTCCTTGGTCAGACATTTTGGTGGACCAAGGAACCCGGACTTCCATTTGAGGGTTGGAGGATTCCCACTCTTGCTGTTCTTGACCTCAGCATTCCTTGGATGTGTCTTCAGCACCCCATGTATGTGACTGCCCAGACCCAGTGAATGGGAAGAATCTCTCAGGAAGGAAGGACTTCCTGTTTTAGGTGAAATGCAGTAGCTGAGAGTTTTGATGTCTCACCCTCTCCTGGATTCTCTAAGTGGCCTCCAGGGTCACAATGTACTGGAACTTGGTGTGTGGGAGGACCAGGACTGATGATCTCCATCACCAGGATCACCTTTCTGGTCATTGGATCGCTTACCTCTTCTGGGTATACCAGACATTGTTCTTGGTGGTAAGCCACACCCCCCTGCTGATGTGGTCAGTGATTCCAGTCCTCTGAACTGCCCTTCAGCATCAATGTCCCACTCAGGGCCTACCTTCATCCAACACAAGGCCCTTGCAAGTTGTTCACAGGTTGAGGGGTCACTGCTCCTGCAGGACCCTAGCTCTGTGTCTCCTTGGAGTGACCTGCCTTCTTGCCTCTGAAGTTCTTGCTCAAAAGTAACAGCTCCAGATGTCCTATTACTGGGACCACTGAGTAGGAAAGACCCCTGTTGTCATCATAAATGCAGCTTTCCCTTCTCAATTAGGGCTTCCTTTAACTCGGTCCTCTCCTCCCATCATCCCTGGGTGGTGGAAATCGGTTAATGTGCTTGGCTGCTACCAAAAAGTTGGGGGGCCAAATCCATTCAGAGGTGCCTCAAAAGAAAGGCTTGATGATCTACTTCTGAAAAATAAGACACTGAAAACCTTATGGATCAGTTCTACTCTGACACACATGGAATTGCCATGAGTCAGAGTTGACGCCACGGCAACCGGTTTGGTGCCTCCAATCCCTACCTCTGGGTCCTTGCTGAGTTAGGATGGTCAAAACTCAGCTAATGGGTGGAGGAAGTTGGCTTGTTCCCCCTGAGAATCTGCAACCTGACTCCTAGTAGCCACAAGGTCACCTTGATTCAGAACTCTGTGCATTGTCTTGAAGTGCTGGAAAAAGAGAATGCCTTCCATAGCCCTGGGTTACGTGTGGACAGGACACAACAATGGGTTACAGAGCAACTGGTCAGCCTTGGAAGATGAATTGCTTGTGCCCACTTCATCAAGATAAGATAGCCCAAGATCAAAAATTCCTTTCATACCTGATTACAAAACAAATCGTTCACTTATAAAAGTATTCAATCAACATTGATTGAACATTAAGTATGGGTCAGCTCAGGTTAGGACCTGGGGTTGCAAAAATGAGCAAACCCTGCCCTCTGTCTCCTGCATCATTAGAGGCCTGGCCTAGAGCTGGGCTCATACCTGGTTGGCCATTTCAACCAGTGGCAGTGCCGTTGGCCTCAACGTGGGTGCTCCATGTGTGTCGGAGCAGAACTGTGCTCCACAGAGTTTTCAATATATCACCAGAAATTTCTTCCTAGTACTTTTGGGTAGACTTGAACATCCAAACTTTCTATTAGTATCCGAGCACAATAACTGTTTGCACCATCCAGGTACTTGGCAGAACGTACCACTAAATGCCCCTGATTAGAGCAGTTCACAAATTTACAATGACCAAAATGCTTATGTTTGTTCCCACTTTGGCAGCAAACTCAGGGACAGGAATATTATCCTGGTAAACACATCACCATAGCCCTGGGTCTAGAATGCAGGATAATGTGTAGACAGAAGGAAAGGGCCTGTTTTTAGACAATTTCAGTAGCTACAGCATTTTTTTTTTTTTTTTTTACAGCATAGACAAGCATGTTAGCAAAAGGATCTAGGGTTCGACTGTCCTTAACATAATCGGTTTTACAGAGCGTGCACTTGGGAAAGGGAGGAGTCCTTCCTTTGTAACATGCCAATGCTGAATTCTATCATTCCTTCAAGTATCTGCAGTTTCGTCCTGAACAGCTCATTAACTCCAGAACATTTGCATTTACCCAAATTGCATGATGGGCCTTAAAATGTGAACATTCACCAAATAGGATATTAAAAGAAAGATAAGCAGAGGAGCAAGTTGCTGATTTTGAATCTTTATTTACCACAAACATTTTTTAAATTACCTTTATATTGAGTGCCTTGTGAATAAGTCAGCAGGCTACAACATATGTTATGCCAATTTTAACCGAAATTACTGTTTTCAGCAGAATATGCCTGGAGTGTATTAACAGGACGGTGTTTCTAATTTTGTTGTTGTTGTTGTTGTTAGCTGTCGTCGAGTCACTTCCAACTGATAGCGACACTATGCACAACAGAACGAAACACTGCCCGGCCCTGCGCCATCCTTACAATCATTGTTATGCTTCAGCCCATTGTTGTAGCCACTCCACTTCCTTGAGGGGCTTCTTCTTTTCCACTGACCCTCTGCTTTGTCAAGCATGATGTCCTTCTCCAGGGACTGATCCCTCCTGACAACACGTCCAAAGTATGGAAGACGCAGTCTCGCCATCCTCGCTTCTAAGGAGTATTCTGATTGCACTTCTTCCAAGACAGATTTGTTCTTTCTTTTGGCAGTCCATGGTATACTAAATATTCTTCGCCAACACCACAATTCAAAGGCATCAATTCTTCTTCGGTCTTCCTTATTCATTGTCCAGCTTTCACATGCATATGATGCGATTCAAAATTCCATGGCCTGGGTCAGGCCCACCTTAGTCTTCAAGGTGACATCTTTGCTTTTTAATACTTTAAAGAGGCCCTTTGCAGCAGATTTACCCAATGCAATGCATCTTTTGATTTCTTGACTGCTGCTTCTATGGTTGTTGATTGTGGATCCAAGTAAAATGAAATCCTTGACAACTTCAACCTTTTCTCAATTTATCGTGATGTTGTTTATTGGTCCAGTTGTGAGGTTTTTTGTTTTCTTTATGTTGAGGTGCAATCCATATGAAAGCGGTGGTCTCTGATTTTCATTAGTGTTTCAAGTCCTCTTCATTTTCAGCAAGCAAAGTTGTGTCATCTGCTTAATGCAGGTTATTAATGAGTCTTCATTCAATCCTGGTGACCCATTCTCCTTCATGTAGTCCAACTTCCTGGATTATTTGCTCAGCATAGAGATTGAATAGGTATGGTGAAAGGATACTACCCTGACACACACCTTTCCTGACTTTAACCCAATCAGTATCCCCTTGTTCTGTCCAAACGACTGCCTCTTTATCTATGTAAAGGTTCCTCATAAGCACAATTTAGTGTTCTGGAATTCCCATTCTTCCCAATGTTACCCATAATTTGTTATGATCCACACAGTCGAATGCCTTTGCATAGTCAATAAAACACAGGTAAACATCCTTCTGGTATTCTGTGCTTTCAGCCAGGATCCATCTCACATCAGCAATGATATCCCTGGTTCCATGTCCTCTTCTGAAACCCGCCTGAATTTCTGGCAGTTCCCTGTCAATATACTGCTGCAGCCCTTTTTGAATGTTCCTCAGCAAAATTTTGCTTATATGTGATATTAATGATACTGTTCTATAATTTCCACATTAGGTTGGATCACCTTTCTTGGGAATAGGCATAAATATGGATCTCTTCCAGTCAGCTGGCCGGGAAGCTGTCCTCCATATTTCTTGGCATAGACGAGTGAGCACCTCCAGCTCTGCATGCGTTTGTTGAAACATCTCAATTGATATTCCATCAATTCCTGAAGCCTTGTTTTTCACCAATGCCTTCAGTGCTGCTTGGACTTCTTCCTTCAGTACCACCAGTTCCTGATCATATACTACCTCTTGAAAGGGTTGAACATCGACTAATTCTTTTTGGTATAATGACCCTGTGTATTCCTTCCATCTTCTCTTGATGCTTTCTGTGTCATTTAATATTTTTCCCATAGAATCTTTCACTATTGCAACTCAAGCCTTGAATTTTTTCTTCAGTTCTTTCAGCTTGAGAAATGCTGAGCATGTTCTTCCCTTTTGGTGTTCTATCTCCAGCTCTTTGCACATGTCATTATAATACTTTACTTTGTCTTCTTGAGCCACGCTTCGAAATCTTCTGTTCAGTTCGTTTACTTCATGATTTCTTCCTTTTGCTTTAGCTGCTCGAAGATTGAGAGCAAGTTTCAGAGTCTCCTCTGACAACCATTTTGGTCTTTTCCCTCTTCCCTGTCTTTTCAATGACCTCCTGCTTTCTTAATGTATGATGTCCTTGATTTCATTCCACAGCTCATCTGGTCTTTGGTCACTAGTGTTCAATGCATCAGATCTATTCCTGAGATGGTCTGTAAATTCAGGTGGGATATACTCAAGGTCATATTTTGGCTCCTGTGGACTTGCTCTGATTGTCTTTCGTTTCAGCTTGAACTTGCATATGAGCAACTAATTGTTCCACAGTCGGCCCCTGGCATCGTTCTGACTGATGATATTGAGCTTTTCCATAGTCTCTCCACAGATGTAGTCAATTTCATTCCTGTGTGTTCCATCTGGGGAGGTCCATGTGTATAGTTGCTGTTTATATTGGTGAAAGAAGGTATTTGCAATGAAGAAGTCTTTGGTCTTGCAAAATTCTATCATTCAATCTCTGGCATTGTTTCCATCACCACGGCCATATTTTCCAACTACCTATCCTTCTTCTTTGTTTCAGAAGTTCACATTCCAATCACCAGTAATTATCAATGATTACATCTTGATTGCACATTAGATCAATTTCAGACTGCAGCAGCTGATAAAAATCTTCAATTTGTTCATCTTTGGCCTTAGTGGTTGGTGCATAAATTTGAATAACAGTTGTATTAACTGGTCTTCCTTGTAGGTATATGGATGTTATCCTGTCACTGACAGCGTTGTACTTCAGGATAGATCTTGAAAAGCTCTTTTTGACAATGAATGCAATGCCATTCCTCTTCAAGTTGTCGTTCCCAGCATAGTAGACTATATGATTGTATGGTTCAGAATGGGCAATACCAGTCCATTTAGGCTCACTGATACCTAGGATATTGATGTTTATGCATTCCATTTCATTTTTTACTATTTCCATTTTTCCTAGATTCATATTTCATACAATTCCATGTTCCAATTATTAATAGATGTTTGCAGCTGTTTCTTCTCGTTTTGAGTCATGCCACATCAGTGAATGAAGGCCCTGAAAGGTTTATACTACCCACATCATTAAGGTCGACTCTACTTTGAGAAGGCAGCTTTTCCCCAGTCATCTTTTGAGTGCCTTTCAACCTGAGGGGCTCATCTTCTAGCACTGTATCAGACAATGTTCCACTGCTATTCATAAGGTTTTCACTGGCTAATGCTTTTCGTAAGTAGGCTGCCAGGTCCTTCTTCCTAGTCTGTCTTAGGCTGGAAGCTCAGCTGAAACTTATCCTCCATGGGTGACCCTGCTGGTATCTGAATACTGGTGGCATAGCTTCCAGCATCACAACAATACGCAAGCCCCCACAATACAAGAAACTGACAGGCACGTGGTGGTTTTAGCTTGTTTAATATGTGTGGGCACAAAAACAGTTTTAGCACTAGGTCATTAATTCATTTGTCCCTTCATTAATTCATCCAAAAGACATTTACTAGTCACCTTCCCTATGTCAGGCCATGGACTCAGTCTGAGATATAACGTTTTATTGACACCAGTTACTGTCATCCATGGACTTATGGTTGCAGACTCGGGTGGCAGCAGTGGCCACCGGATCTGTGGGCAGATGGGCTCAGGTGGGAGGCACTGATGACATCTAAAAGGGTCCAGCACCATGAAGCTGTGAACTGTTGACTGGAGACAGGGGCCCCAACAGGCCAGACCATGCAGTGTGTTAAGGTTTTCCATATGGAATATCTCACTTAAACAATGTTGGCCGTTAGTGTAAATGTGCTTAAAAAGAGCCACTGTGCAGGTCAAACCAAACCTGCTAAGGAACTGGGATCAGCTTCAGGGCAGTCACTTTGTAAATTCTGCGAAGTGAAGTAGAAGAAGGAAGGAAGAGGGGGAGGGAGAGAGGGAGGAAAGCAGGTAAGACTCACTCCTAACCCCTTCCTCCAGCACGTGTGGAGCATCTCTAATGTGCAGACTCCAGAGAATGTGTGGCACTTGCATGAGAGGGACCTGTAGCACCGAAGGCCCAGGGAACTTCCTATGTCAAGGGAAGAAACTTTGATTTATTATTAGAAGGTGCTTGTACCGAATGCATGAACGCGTTGTTGTTAGGTGCCAACCAGGCAGTACTGACTAATAACGACCCTGTGTGTAACAGAATGAAATGTTGCCCAGTTCTGTGTCATCCTCACAATCGTTGCTGTGTTTGAGCCCATCTTGTTGTGACTGTGTCCATCTATCTCACTGAGGGCCTTTCTTGACCCTCTACTTCACCAAGCATGATGTCCTTCATGGACTGATCCCTTCTGATAACATGACCAAAGTACACAAGGTGAAGTCTCACCATCCTTGCTTCTAAGGAGCATTCTGGCTGTACCTCTTCCGAGACAGATTTGTTTGTTCTTCTGGCAGTGCATGGTATACTCAATATTCTTTGCCAATAGCATATTTCAAAGGCATCAGTTTTCCTTCCATCTTCCTTACTCATTGCCCAGCTTTCTTAGGCACGTGAGGTACTTGAAAATACCATAGCTTGGGTGAGGCGCACCTTAGCCCTCAAAGCGTCATCTTTGCTTTTTAAAACATTAAAGAGGTCTTTTACAGCTGATTTGCCTAATGGAATATTTCGTTTTATTTCTTGACTGCTACTTAAATGAATTGCAAAGTGCTAATCACCACTTATTGCCTTCACACACCTATGATACACACATGACCACACTCACACACACACACACTTACACACTCTCACACTTCCTCACACATACTCGCACACATGCTCACACATTCACCCACACTCACACACACATACTCTCACGCTCATACACACAGGGCATATTTTAGACATTACTTCGTGTTCAATGGATGAGCAAGAGACCTTAGGAGGATACTACAGATGTTTAGAATAGAAAATTGCAGACTCATTTTTTTGCCTTCACAATGTCTGTCCAAGGATGTGAAACAGGCTGTGCACAGGAACAACCAGCCACCTTGGCTGCATGCTCCCTTGGTAAAATGCATGGTGATTTCCACAAAGTAATATAATTGGGTATAATCAGACTCATTAGAATACAACATAATAGGAAAATGTGAACATTTGGATATGTTCTGCAAAAAAAAAAAAAAAAATCCACTGTATTTCTGTTATGGAAGCTTGATACTAGAGGCCACACAGAGCTCATCCTGTTTCACAGGTGTACATAAGACTCTTCAATTCCATGTGTATTGAGGAAGCATGCTGGCATGAACTTGGGCCAGGCAGTTAACCTTTCCGTCTTTAGATCTTCTTCGCCTGAGACGTGGCTCTGCAGAGTTTCCATCGTATGGACCTCTCGCTGGCTCTGTGAGCTGGTTTTGCAAAGGAGAGACACCTTCGTGGACCCATCCACAGGGTGAGTACAATTTGTTTTCTTATTCAAACAATTAGGCTGGTTGCCAGAGTTGCATATAATATTTGTAGTTGCAGATTCCAGGCTTAGAGATCTCTGTGGGCGCTGACATTTTAGCCCCCATTTTCATATCTGTAACCCTTTTTATTTCTTAATGTCCTCTGTATTTGACAGCACATTCTAACCTCTGACACCAGGAACTCAGTCAATAACCCCCCTGCTCTTTGATCCTCGGGATTATGGGATTTCTTTTTATGCAAAGGAAAACATAAGGATAAGCAAATAACAGAAGAGAAAAACCCCTCCGGAGCAAGAGAGTTTGAAGACGAAGAAGAAACAATTCCCACGTATTTGTAATGCAAACCTGCCTGGACATCTGAGCCGTACTTATCAGCTCTAAGAAATAAGACCAGATGCAAGACTTAGATGGGGCATTTCTGTGCAATAATTTATGGTACAGTGCAACTTCTCCCGGGAGTTCATAGGAAACACTGCTTTGTAGTTATCTAACCCTGATATTATTGATGACATAAGGCAGCACCCCACGCTTACAGCATTTCTAAAGCAGTAATGCCCCCGAAGGCTCAGTGATCAGGGATAGTACTGTTTCCACAACCCAGACTCCAAGAAGTCATTCAAAGGATGAAATCTCCATCATGTTGATTCTTTTTTGATGGGTGGTCTTTCAGCATTAAAGCTGCAAAAGAGTAGTTGCCTCTTCCCACATGAATACTGTGGACTCCTTGCCATCTTTGTGCTTCTTATCTCCATTGATTCTGCCATCCATTTCCCAAGAATTACCAATTTCCTTTCATTTAGGGGCCACTCGGAGTCTCTGGATGGTGTGAACAGTTAATGTGCGTGCAGCTAATTGAAAGGCTGGAGGTTCAAGTCTACTCAGAGGCACCTGGTAAGAAAGGACTGGCAATTTACTTCCAAAAAATCAGTCATTGAAAACCCTGTGGAGGGCTGTTCTGCTCTGACACACATGGGGTCGCCAGGAGTCAGACTGATTTCACAGCAACTGCTTCTAAGGGATATGTGCTCTCTGTCAAGATCCCTGGGTGGTGTGAACAGTTTACACTCAACTACAAACCTGAAGGTTGGATGTTTGAACCCACACAGCAGTACCATGGAATAAAGACCTGGCCATCTGTTTCTGTAACAATTACAGCCAAGAAAACCCAATGCAGTAGTCCTATGCTGTAACATATAGGGTTGCCATAAGTTGGCATCTACTGTTTGGCAGCGGGTTTGGTTTGGTGTTTGTTCAGTGTCAGAATTGGGGGTTATCTAAGCTGGATGTACTAACAGCAGATGCTTGGGGTGTATGATTTTCTTTTGTGTAATTTCAAGTATCTGGTGGAAAAGCTCTTTTAGCATTGTCTGAACTGATGTGAAGACTCAGAAAATAGAAATGGCAAACACCAATAGAGAATTGTGAAATATGTCATGTGTATCCTCTAGTCTAACAAAACAGAAACTTTTACTTCTTTGATATTGTTCTCCAGAGAGAGTAGCACTCATGCAAGCAGGCATTCTACAAAAGAAAAAGGCTCCATTTGCTTTTCTGTATCTCCCTGATGAGAAAAAGGCTTGCATGTAAATGGGGCTGACCACTGTTTTGAAATATTACCATATTTTTATTATTATAGGTTCCATTTTCCTTTAACCCACATGAGTTAAGAGCAGACTCCATGCTTCTGTGCCTCAGGGGAAATTTGTGGATGGGCAATTTGTTTCCAAAAGTACACACTCATGCTGGAGATTGTGTTGGAGCCCATAAAGCAAGCACTAAGGAAAGAGACTGGAGTGGCTGGAGAGTGGGCAAAACGGGTCATCCATTCCCTTTTCCTTACAGGCACAGTCATCAGAAAGAAATCACTCTAGCCTGGGGCAGGAGGGGAAGAAGACTGTGGGAACCGACTCTCTTTCCAGCCAACACACCATTGGAGATAACAAGATGCAGAGAGGCATGGCAGCTGGTATGCTTCAGGAGAAGAGACCCTGCAATTCCCATGTCCCAGGAGTGCAACCAAGGCCACGGAGAGCTGCTGGCCCTGAAGAAGCTACCAAACAAAAACCCAAACCCTTCACCACAGTGACTCATCGCAACCCCATGTGTTACAGGGTACAATTCCTCCATAGGGTTTTCATGGCTACAATTGTTATAGAAGCAGATAACCATGTCTTTCTCCCATGGCATGACTAAAAAAAAAAAATTAGGTGGGTTCAAACCACCAGCCTTTGGATTAGCAGCCAATTGCAAATCTCTTGTGCCACCCAGGGACTCTGAAGGAGCTGTACCAAAAAAAAACCTGTTGCTGTCTCATAGCGACCCTATAGGATAGAGTAGAACTGCCCCAGGGGTTTCCAAGGAGCAGCTGGTGGATTCAAACTGCCAGCCTTTATGGTTAACAGCTGAGCTCTTAACCATCGTGCCACCACGGTTCCTTAGCCACCCTATAAAAAAAAAAAAAAAATTTTTTTTTTTTTTTATAGCCACCCTATAGGACAGGGTAAAACTGCTCCAGCAGTTTTCCAAGGCTGTAAATCTGTAGGGACGCAGACTGCTACATCTTTCTCCTGGGAAGCAGCTGGTGAGTTTGAACTGCTGACTTTTCGTTAGCTGCTGTGCCACCAGGGCTCCTTATATAAATTATACATATATATAAAATAATCATACACACATTATTTTATTTTAGAATAGCTATGCCTTGCAAACTGTATTGCAAGAAACTTTAAAGAATGCCACAGGCTGTTCATAGTCACTTGCTTAATTATGTAGAATTAAAATACATTAAGTTAATTCTCCCAACATATTTCAAAAGAAGGTCGCTTTTAAGCAAAATGAATGGATGAATGATAGTATGCTCATTTGAATCAGACTGTTTGAAAGAGTTCACATAATAATCCCTTTTGTGAGTTGCTAGACAATATTATCAAGAAAATGCATGTCATTTCTCATGATATACTTAAATATATATTCAGAAAGCATTTTTGATAAAAGTAAAAATGTCAAAATAGAATCTCAAAATCCCATAATTTTATTTTCAAAAAAACTGTAAATAAAATTTGTCTTCCCTTCACCTTGTCAAATGACCAAACTCCAGAACAAATGTTCACAGATAGCAAGCTCTTCTAATCCCAACCTATGCGGGAAGGAGTCAGTTTCAAAGCCAATCAGAACTCCTCAAATCTTCAAAAACCAGCTACTGGGAAAGAGCCTCCCACTCATGATTTCTCAGTATTGTTTTACAATGATCTACCAGGCTGTTTGAAAAAAAAAAAAGATCTGTAACATAAAGCAGCACTTGCTGAGGACAATTTCCACCTTTTTATCCTTCGTGGAGACCAGTTGAACAGTGATCCAATTCAAGTGACCGTGGGCTGCAGGCTGGAACCTCAATGAAGGACACAGCTACCATCCACGTCCCAAGAAGCTTGCACATAACCCCGAACTCTCTCCTGGTGTCCTCTGAAGGGCTACGATTTTGTGAGAACAAGATAGCACCAGGCCAGCAACGTGTTAGCATTCCCTAAATCTTGTTGTTGTTAGCTGTGGGCAAGTTGGCCCCTGACTCTTGGTGACCCTGTGCACAGTGGAACAAAATGGTGCCTGATTCTGTGCCACCCCCAGGATTGGTTGCAGATCTGACCATTGTGATCCTCAGGATTTTCATTGGCTGGTTTTCAGAAGTAGATCACCATGCATTTCTTCCTAGTCCTTCTAGCTTGGAAAATCCATTGCTGTCAAGCCGATTCTGACTCAGCTATCCTACAGATCAGAGTAGGACTGCCACATTGGGTTTCCAAGGCTCTAAATCTTTAAGGAAACATACTGCCACATCTTTCTCCCACCAAGCAGCTGGTGCGTTTGAACCACCGACCTTTTGGTTAGCAGCTGAGAGCTTAACCACTGAACCACCAGGGCTCCTTCTTAGTCTGGAAGCGCCTCTGAAACCCCTTCAGCATCATGGTGTTGCCAAGACTCCACTGATAGATGGATGATGACCATGCTTGAGGTGCATTGTCTGAGAATAGAACCCAGGTCTCCTGCAGAAAGGTGAGAACTCTACCACTGAACTAAATCTTAGTTTCTTCAGTTTGTAAGATGAGGGAATTGTAACCGTTGTGGGTTCAGTTGAGATATCCTGTGACTGATTAATTCGGGTCCAATCTCCTTTTGAAGGTGTAGGATTGAGGGGAGGAGAGGCTAGCTGATAAATGGTGTTAGGAAAACAAATTAACTGTAAAATGACACCACCACCAATGCAAACTTATGGGTCTACCTCTCCCATACAACAAAATACATAAGGGTTAAATGTGAAGACCGGGACCTTAAACCTTGGGAGTGGATAGAGCCAATTTAAATAGTGAAGCAGAGAAATAAACCACAAAGGGAATCATTGTGATTTAATATCATAAAAATGTAAAATTTGTATTTGTCACAAAATATCATAAAAAATTAAGACACATGACAAATGAGAAAGAATATTATAAGAGAATTTAAAAATCTTACTGTCTAAAACTCCAAAAATCACTAAGAAAGTATATTAATCTAAAAACTGACAAAGGATGTGTAAGTATTCAATTTACAAAAGCAACATACAAAGCCCATAAACTTTTGCAGCATGTTTAATCTTACAAGTTCACAAAGAAATGCACACAAAGTGACAGTACTATGCCATGTTCTGTCGTGTACATTGGGAGAAATTTAAAATTATAATATTTAAGCTGTAGGAAGACACACATAGTTATATACGGCTCTTCCTTAGGCAAATTTAGAGATATTTAAACTTTAATCGAGGAAGTTTGGCAATACCAAAGCCTAGGAAGCATTCTTGCGCTTTTCTTTGTAAAGCTCACTTCTAATCGTTTTTTTTTTTTTTCCTGGAGAAATCATCAGAACTATATGCAAACCTCTGGTACAATATACAATTATATTTATGTTATAATTATACAATTGTATTAATGTTACAACATACAATTATATTTATGTTACAATATACTATTTGTTATAAAATACAAATATATTTTAAAAATTAAAAAAAGAAAAGGTATTGAAAAGAACTTTGGCATTTAATGATAAAAATTCCATCTTGGGACATTTTTGCTTGCTGTCCTCTCCGACAGAAATGTCTTTTGCCCCAGATATCTGCAAGATTTCTTCACTCACTTCATCCAGGTCTCTGCTGACATAGCATCCATTTAGGGACCAAATATCCTAGAACAAACTATCTGAAATAGGTCCTTCCTGTCACTCATTACACTCTGTTTCGCATTGCAAAGGGATGCTTCACTACATGGCATCTATGTGCTCCCATGTCTGTCTTGCAACCCAGGATTGGAGCTCCCCAAAAGCTGGGATTTGGCCTCTTTTGTTCCTCGCCCTGTTCTTCCTGCCTGGAACAGAACATGGCGGAGACTTGATAAATGTTGAATCAAATCAACCACTTCAGTACATTCTCTTCATATCCTGATAACTATCCAGGGTAAATATTATTGTATTAGATTTGTGAGAAGGTAGAGAATCAGAGGGGTTAGCAGACAAAACAACCTCACACAGCATTAGCTGCAGAACCCAAAGCTGGACCCAGCTGTGTCATTCCCTGTCTAGGCACCAGAAGATGAATGGACATCTAAGATTCATCAACCCATTTTCATTACATCAGTGGGGTTGGAGGGAAGAGCAGGTGAGAAGGTTTTGGGAGACGAAGTACCATGAGGGTAGTGTTTTAAAAGGATTACTCTGGTATGAATACAAAGGATGGATAGTAGCAGGGTAGGTCCAAAATAAATTAAAGGTAATTTTTCTCAATCTGCATAATCTGCAGAGTTATCTCAATTCCTCAAAGCACCTTATGACTTAACATTTCAGTTTTATCTAGCTAAAAAGAGAGTTTGTCAATTTAGACAAATATCTGAATACTTCCAAATAGGTGAATAGGTTACAGGGTATTGAAAAAATTGCCAGACTTTGCTGATAATGATGAGTGAATTGTGGTTGTATGCCTCTGTCACCACTATATACCTCTTATCAAACTTGCTGAAATGGAGTCCCTGGATGGGGCAAGCTGTTAACACACTCAGCTGCTAACAGAAAGGCTGGAGCCACCCTGAAGCACCTGGAAAAAAGACCTGGTGATCTCCTTCCGAAAAATCAGCCGTTGAAAATCCAGAACATGGTTCCAGTCTGACACACACGGGGTTGCCAGGAGTTGGTATTGACTCCATGGCAGCTGGTTTGCTGGTAACTGCTTAAATGGAACTATACAATGATGTAGTATTTTTATATTACTTTTGTTTTAGGATAAATTGTCTTATATTTATTAAAAAAAAAGTTAGATTGATGATGAGGGATGGTAGACTAGGAAAATTTATCATGTGTTTTCAATTATGAACGTAGCTGAAGTTTGTGAAGGGTATGGGTGGGAAAATAGGGGGATCATTTATCATAGTTTTAAAATTATTGGAAAAGTCCACAAAGGTATTTTATTCTTTCCATTGTCCTTTTCCCTTTGCTACCTACTCTTCTTTTGAGATTTATTTGTCCTTGTTAATATATTTTCATAATATACCTTTTTGCCTCCTAATGAATCTGGAGAAGAAAAATCTGACTGTAAATTATAGTTATACTTTACTAGTCAGCCTATTGAAAGGTTTAAAATTTAACCACATGAATAGTTTTTATTTCCATAACATGAAGTGGCCAGCTTAATTGATTTATTCCCAGTGGTTTTTTGGTTTCAAGCTCAACCTGTTGCCTACCTGTGTTGACCTGTCAAGGTGTGTGTCATTGATAGCAAAGTATCATGAAATATGGATCAAGGGTAGAATGTGGAATCGTGGAGGCACAGAATCTAGTTTCATTGTTTGCTTTTGTCACTTTAGGCTGGTTTCTTTACTGACAATGCCTCAATTTTCTCCTCTGTGAAGTGGGGCCATAGTGCTATTTACCACATAGAGTTGTTGCAGAGATAAAAAAGATAGGATTTGGAGAATCCTAAGCATGTAGCTGGCCCCTGCATATACTTCATAAATGTTGACATTATAGGCTGGCACCTACCCTTAAATAGAATCTCAAAACACCTCAATGACTTTTAAAGTAGACTGCTGGATTTTGGCAATATTTACCTAAAGATTTATATAAAAAAACCCAAAAGCCCAACAATACCACTCCAAAATTTGCTCCACAAACTGAGAGCTATGCTCTATGGTTGCTTCTCCAGTTGGAAGATACTCTAGAACTAAAGAGGAGGGAGTTTGGCATAAATGAGGGAAAAAGACCCTCATCTTTGTTGAATATTAAGACACTAATATATTGATATTTATCCAGCAATTTCACTCACTGTTAATTTAATATGGGTTCAGTATTAGAGTATAAGAACCTAAGGTGACAGACAAGGAAATGAGTGGACACTTGTCTTTGTCGAGTTTCTCTCTCAAGCCACCACTGTTCCAGGCATTCTCACCAATCAAAGGACTTGATGTTTCTAAAACAATTGTCAGCTCTTCCTTTTGTTCTTAGCGTTCGAGATCTCAAAAAGGTCTTTTCAGAACTTCAACTCAGATCAATGGCAGCTGGTTCTGTATTTTTACAGCAAACACTGGATGTAATGTGCATGTATTTTACAATTTGCATCGTGTCAATTTCTAAAATCTTCAGAATCTTTAATATCTGTTTTACAACATGATAGTTGTCTCAATTATGACGGTATTGTTGTTAGGTGCTGGCCAGTCTATTCCAACTCGTAGCGACCCTATGTACAACAAAATGAAATAGAGCTCAGTCATGTACCATCCTTGCAATCTTTGCTATGTTTGAACCAATTGTTGCAGCCGTTGTGTCAGTCCATCTCGTTGAGAGTCTTATTTTTTGCTGACCGTCTACTTTATCAAGCATGATGTCCTTCTCCAGGGACTGGTCCCTCCTGATAACATGCCCAAAGTGTGTGAGATGAAGTCTCCCCATCCTCACTTCCAAGGAGCATTCTAGCTGTGCTTTTTTCCAGACAGATTTGTTCGTTCTTCTGACAGTCCATGGTATACACAACATTCTTCCCCAACACCATAATTAAAAATCACTGATTCTTCTTAGGTCTTCCTTATTAATTGTCCTTGTTTACTTGTGTATGAGGCAACTGAAAATACCATGGCTTTGGACAGGTGTACCTTAGTCCTCTAAGTGATATCTTTGCTTTTTAACACTTTAAAGAGGTCTTTTACAGCAGATTTGGCCAATGCAATGCAGCATTTGATTTCTCAACTGCTGCTTCCATGGGTGTAGATTGTGGATCAAAGTAAAATGAAATCCTTGACAACTTCAATCTTCTCTCCATTTATTATGCTGTTGCTTATTGGTCCACTTGTGGGGATTTTTTTATGTTGAGTTGTAATCTACACTGAAGGCTGTGGTCTTTGATCTTCATTAGTAAGTGCTTCAAGTTCTCTTCACTTTAAGCAAGCAAAGTTGTGTCATCTGCATATTGCAGGCTATTAATGAGTCTTCCTTCAGTCCTGATGCCACCTTCTTCTTCATATATTCCAGCTTCTTGGATTATTTGCTCAGCATACAGATTGAATTAAAAAGCAAAAATCAAACCGATTGCCGCTGAGTTGATTCTGACTGAGAATGACTCATAGCGACCCTGCACATTGAATACGTATGGTGAGAGGATACATCCCTCACACACACCTTTCCTGACTTTAAACCGCACGGTATTCCCTGCTCTGTTCAGATGACTCCTCTTGGTCTATGTACAGTTTCCTCATGAGGACAATTAAATGTTCTGGCATTCCCATTCTTCACAATGTTATCCATAATTCGTTATGATCCACATAGTCAAATGCTGTTGCATAGTCAGTGAAACCCAGGTAAACATCTTTCTTGTCTTCTTTGCTTTCAGCCAGGATCCATCTGACATCAGCAATGATACCCCTAGTTCCATGTCCTCTTCTGAATGTGGCTTGAATTTCTGGAAGTTCCCTTCAATGTACTGCTGTATCCACTTTTGAACTATCTTCAGCAAAATTTTACTTTCTTGTGATATTAATGATATTGTTCAATAACTTCTGCATTCTGTTGGATCACCTTTCTTTGGATTAGGCATAAGTATGGATCTTTTCCAGTCAGTTGACCAGGTAGCTATGGTCCAAATTTCTTGGCGTAGATGAGCAAGCACTTCCAGTGCTACATCCATTTGATGAAACATCTTAATTGGTATTTTGTCAATTCCTGGAACCCTGTTTTTCACCAAAGCCTTCCTTCAGTGGTGCTTAGACCTCTTCTTTCAGTACCATCCATTCCTAATCATATGCTAACTCCTGAAATGGTTGAAAGTTGACCAGTCTTTTTTGGTGTAGTGACTCTGTGTATTGCTTACACCTTCTTTTGATGCTTCGTGTGTTGTTTAATATTTTCCCTGTAGAATACCTCAATATTGCAGTTTGAGGCTTGAATTTTTTCTTCAGTTCTTTCAACTTGAGAAATGCCAAGCATGCTTTTCCCTTTTGGTATTCTAACTCCAGGCCTTTGTACATGTTATTATAATACTTTACTATGTCTTCTCCAGCTGCCAAAAAGAGGAAGACCCTCAATGAGATGGACGGGCACAGTGGCTGTAACAATTGGCTTAAGAATAACAATGATTGTTGGAATGGACCAAGAGTAGGTAGTGTTTCATTCTGTTGTACATGGGGTTGTGATGAGTCGGAAATGACTCAAGGGCACCTAACAACAACAATGACAGCTGCTTCTTGCTCGGGATGAGAAAGCATACTTGAGCATAAAGCTCTACCTCTTTTATTTTTACCTTTTCAGTTCTAAGGCTAAAGCAATTGTACTATATATTAATGATGTCTTTTTGTTTGGAAAGGTGAAAACTTTGAAAAATTCTCAATAACACATGAATTCCTTGTGTGCACGTACAAGAACAAAAATAGAAAATGTAAGGAAGAAATGGTTTCTGAAGAATTTAAAAAGTTGTAGAAATTCCACTGCAATGTACAGAATTGTGGTAAAAATTGCACAAGCTTGCCTTGAAGTCAGACAAAATCTGACTCTTTCCCATTATACACTTGAGTAGCTGTGTGACCTTGTTGGGATTAATTGACTTCTCTGAGTCCTGAATTCCATATTGCTGCCTGAAAGACAGGTGTGAGGCTTAGAACTAAGTTATGGCAAACTTCTCACAAAATGTCTGGCTCAAGCCAGGAGCTTACTTAACACATGGAAGTTGTTATAATTATTATTCTACTGTTGATCAAATTATTTGTAAAACAGTATATAATAAGTGTTTAGCATAAATTTATTCCATTTGACTGTCAGCCTGTCATACTGTGATGGCTTGCAAAATGCTATGATGCTGGAAGCTCTGCTACTGGCATTTCAAATACCAGCAAGGTCACCCATGGTAGACAGGTTTCAGCAGAGCTTCCAGACTAAGACAGACTAGGAGGAAGTCCTGGCAATCTAAAATTAGCCAATGAAAACCTAATGGATCACAACACAACATTGTCTAAGATAGTGCTGGAAGATGCAAACACACTAACAGTTATGAAGGTGGCACAGGACCAGGCAACATTTCATTCTGTTATGTGTTAGGTCGCCCTGAGCTGGACCTGATTTGAGGGCAACTAACAACAACAAGAAGCATTCATTTGGTTTTTAACTTAGAGACTTGTAACTTTTCCAACTGTAGTCTAATCTCAAAGGTTGAAAAAGGGGAGTAGAGGGAAAGATAAAGAAAAGTAACTGAAACAGAAAAGGAAGATGGGTGGGTTTGGTGGTGGGGCTGAGACAAGGAGAGGAAGGATGAGGTGAGGGGAAAGAGAAGATTGGGGAATAGAAGGAGGTTAGAAATAAGAGTGGAGATAACCTTGGAGTCAGAGAAGGTTGGAAACACCCACTGCCCTTAGAGGTGGAACCCCAGCAGCTTCTTCTTGTCTGCTCTACAGTCTTGTCTGCAACCCACAGATGAAACCACAGGTGGGAAAGGTGTCCTGTGATGGGAATTCCATTTTGAAGTCAGTGTCCCTGGGGAACCCATATTCAGAGCTGCTCCAGGGACCAGCCTTCCCAGAGGGTGGGGTTGGGAGGTTTTATGCAGATACATTTGAAATCCTTCCCCAGCAAAGAATAGGAAAGAATGCCAAATGATTGATTTCCTATAGACTTCGTCTCATGTTACCTGGAGCAGGTAATTTTTCTCATTGGAAAGAAGGGGGGAATAAGAGAGGAAGAGAATGTACCAAGTCCAGCCATACAGCCATTTGAGGAATTTTTTTTTTTTTGCTTTTACAGTGTTGAAAAAACAGTCATCCTCACTTAAGATTTCAAATAAACAAATTATGAAAATGTTAGATAAATAGTAATAAAATATCCAATTAGTCCTCTACTTTTCTTTAAGAAATAGGTCATGTGTGTGACATATCTTTCATCAGCTGCCATAGAAACTCACTCCTGATAATAGATATCTAAAAGCTGGCAGGAAGACTAGTGTTTGCTTCCAGGCAGAAGATTTTAAAGACTGAAACTTCACCTTAATAGACCCATAACATTAGTACTCAGGTTTTTTTTTTTTTCCCCATCAGCAGATAAATAATGCGCTGTGAATTTTTTGTCTTGAAATTAAAACCCTTTTTCTAATGGGTTATAATTTGTATATTACTAGGTACTGTCTGTTTATGATAAAAAATGGTGGTTTGGAGTTGAAAGCATTGAGACACAAAGAATCCGAAAGTGCTGCTTTGAATTTGGGCTTGATAAAACCATCCCATCCTGTCCTGTACTGATGACTTCTATATTAGGGTGGTTATATTTGCTTTAGCCAGACCCTGCATTTGTAAATTTCTGTTCCTAGACTTGGCTACAAAACATTCACTGGAAATGATAATTAAAATAATTATAGAGACAATAAGAAAGTATAATAAGAGGGAAAAATATTTTAAAGAAATTATTCAAAAAATATTACAGGCCAATGCCCTGGAAATATTCCAGCCCCTTAATGGCATCTTAATATGTTAGAGTACTGTATAATTGTTCAAAAAGGAACATCTCCCTATAGTTTCAATTCTATCACCGTATGAGATTTTTCTTTATTTAAATGAAGCAAATGCAGCAATTATCACAACGTAAAAAGGATGCTTAGTTTTAATTTTAGGAAAAGGTGGTGTCACATGCTTCGTCTTAGCCTCCTAGTGCTGCTGTAACAGAAATACCACAAGTGGGTGGTTTCAAAAAACAGAATTTTATTTCCTCACAGTTCGGGAGGCTAGAAGAAGCCTGAGTTCAGGACACCAGCTCTAGGGGGTGGCTCGCTCTCTGTCAGCTGTGAGGGAAGTTCCTTGTCTCAGCTTACATAACCTTGGCTTCCTGGGTTCCTTGGCAATCTCTATGTGGCATCTTATCTTTCCCCTATTTGCACTTGCTTCTCTTTGTGTCTCTTCTGCTGCTTTTACATCTCAAAAGTCATTAGGGTTTAAGACACACCTATATGATATGGCCTTAGTAACATAATAAAGAAAACCCTATTCCCAAGTGGGATTACATCTGTAGGTACAGGGACTGCGAGACACAATTCAATCCATAAGGTACTTTCAACAAAGTTTTCCTACAAAGATCATTTTCTGTCTTTATTTACCCAGATACAACAACTTTTTGGGTATCTTTAAAATAATTTTTCATAAATCAAGAGGAGAACATGTTTTTTTACACCCAAAGGTGCTTCAAAAAGTCCAACTTCATCCCTTTATCCTCCCTGTGATTCTGTCATTTTTTATTGCGATTTTGTCAGTGTTCCTTTGTCTGAGCTCCCGCCCGGCATCCTAAAAGGATTGAGTAGAGGGTTTGAGAGAGGTGGGCTGTGTGGAATGCTAAGTGAGGGTCAGAGGGCATCCTGTGACTTGTGAACAGGATTACAGCAAACCACCTTCTCCACGGCCCTTTGAACAAGGATCCTGGCTTGCGACCTGGAGCCTGCGGTCTCGAGCTCTGCAATCCGAGCCCAGCCACAGAAGAGCTCTAAGTGAAAACAAAACATTGGCCATAATGACTAATTACTTGCCACGGCCCTAGCATGGGAAAGCAGACACACCAAGCTGGCAGCCATATACCTGGCAACCCCACAGCTCTATGTCACTCTGGGAAAGTCTAAACACTTTCCATTGTGTTTAGAAATGTTATAGCAGGGACTATTTACAAATGACTAAACACAAAGGCACTTAAGCCTTCAGCTTCTCTGACAGAAAGGCAAAAATGAAAGAGAGACTGAACCACACCATGTCTACCCATATTCCCAGGAAATCGCAGCTCGGATCTCTCCATAGTTCTTTGGAATTCCCTTTGGAGATGTGGCAGAGGGATCATGGTGGACCACGGCATAACTCTGAAGCATGTACCTACCCCTGTGCTAAAAATTCCCATATGTCGCCTCTTTCATCCTCACAACTGCACTAAGAAGTAGAGGAAATTCTACTCCAATCTTCAGATGAGGAAAAAGAGACTTAGAAAAGTTTAGTGACTTCTATGGGTCCTTCTATACTGAGTGGTGGAGTCCAGGCTCTCAGTACTCCTCCACTGTATGCCCCATGGGGAGAGTTTGGGAGAGCAACATCCATTTTCTGTTACCTTAAACCAGTCCCAAAAGGGATGATGGTATCATCACACATACCCTTGGTCCCTGATCTAGAGGTCCTCTAGTTTAGAGTGGATCAGAATGTATCAATAATGTGGTGAGCATTTTTTTTTGAAAAGCACCTAATGAGGCAAAAATCATTAGTTCTAAAAACTAAGAACCACCACCTGTCTGCCAATTTGTTTTATGGTAGTGGCTTGCCTGTTGGTATGATGCCAGAAGCTATGCAAATGGTGTTCCAAATATCAACAGAGTCACCTATGGTGGACAGGTTATAGCAGAGCTTCCAGATTAAGACAGGCTAGGAAGAAAGGCCTGGTGATCCACTTCCAAAAATTAGCCATTGAAAACCCTATAGATCACAACCGGATGCTGTTTGGAAGTATTGGAAGTGCTGGAAGATGAGTCACCTAGGTCGGAAGATACTCACAATACACAGTGACCAATGATGGACTCAAGCATGCCAAGGATCAAGAAGATGGCATGTTGTTATTAGGTGCCATCGAGTTGGTTCCGACTCACAGCAACCCCATGCAGAACAGAATGAAACACTCCCTGGTCCTGTGAAATCCTCACAATCCTTGTTATGCTTGAGCTCATTATTGCAGCCAGTGTGTCAATCTACCTTATTGACGGTCTTCCTCTTTTCCGCTGACCCTGTACTTTACCAAGCATGATGTCCTTCTGCAGGGACTGATCCTTCCTGACAACATGTCCAAAGTATGTAAGACACAGTCTCGCCATCCTTGCTTCTAAGGAGCATTCTGATTGTACTTCTTCTAAGACAGAATTGTTTGTTCTTTTAGCTGTCCATGGTATATTCAATATTCTTTGCCAACACCACAATTCAAAGGCATCAATTCTTCTATCTTCTTTATTCATTTTCAAGTTTTCACATGCATATGATGCAACTGAAAATACCATGGCTTAGGTCAGGTGCACCTTAGTCTTCAAGGTGACATCTTTGTTTTTCAACTCTTTAAAGAGGTCCTTTGCAGCAGATTTACCCAATGCAATGCGTCTTTTGATTTCTTGACTGCTGCTTCCATGGCTGTTGATTGTGGATCCAAGTAAAATTAAATCCTTGACAACTTCAATATTTTCTCCATTTATCATGATGTTGCTCATTGGTCCATTTGTGAGGATTTTTGTTTTCTTTATGTTGAGGTGCAAGCCATAGTAAGTGCTTCAAGTCCCTTCACTTTCAGAAAGCAAGGTTGTGTCATTTGCATAACACAGGTTGTTAATGAGTCTTCCTCCAATCCTGATGCCCCGTTCTTTATATAGTCCAGCTTCTCGGATTATTTGGTTAGCATACAGACTGAATAGGTATGGTGAGAGGATACAGAAAGATGGCACAGGACTGGGTAATGTTTTATTCTGTTGACATTGGGGTCTCCGTGAGTTGAAACCAACTTGATGGCAACTTACAACAACAACAGCCAAGAGATCTCATGAGCCTTTCTTTTTATGTCATTTTGGTTTCTATGTCATTAACCTATAACTTTGCTCGAACTTTACCCAATGGCTTGATATTTCTCACCCCTCCCAATGCACACACATTTATAATTTTGTTTCATAACGAATTTATTCCATTATTAAATTTATATATATGCATATATTTAAATTTTGAAAGTACATAATCTTGAGGAAGATTCCTTAGTACAAATGGACACGTTACCTGAAACAGTATGGTATCTATAATTTAGAGATTTCAATAAAACACTTAAATAATGTAAGCACTTTCTGCTTTTGTCTGATTGTTAGAATCTTATGTAGAAAAGATCTGCTGGGATGCCTAGCAGAAAATTTAGGTATATCCTTGGAGGTGCTCTGTTTGCATCAGGCATGTTGATGGGCTGTGGCCAGGATGGGGTCCACCACTCTAGACCCCATTCTTATAGTTTGTGTCTATCCCAAAGATTCTACACAATGCCAGCTGATGTCGAAAGGGAATGGTACCTTGGCCCTTGGGAAATTCTAATTAAGACTTGGGACTTTTAGCCTGCATTTTGTGTGACTATTTTTTCTCTCCCAAATGTCTCTCTCATAGTTTAGATCTGTCAGAGAGAAAAACAGGGAAAAAATCTCTTACTCCAGTCTGTTTTATTTGTATTTCTGAAGTTGCAAGTGGCAGTGAGCACCCTCCCCAGGTGCGGTCAACTCTCTTGCCATCTTGGTTCCCAGGCATCCAAAGAAATGGATAGAAGAAGCCCAGAAAGTCACTACTCAAGAAGGAAAAGAACTGAGATGCTTTAGAGCAATTGCCTTATTTTTTCTGATGAGAAAATTAAATTCTAGGGGTTAAGTGGCACTCACAAGGCCACATAGTTGTGTTAACAGGTTTTCAGCCTTCTCATGGGAGAAATTTAGGTTTGTAGAGAGTAGTTGAATATGGGAATCCCAGTAGGGAAAAAGAAGGTTAATTACTTAAGGAAGGGGCAGATGCCAATTTTCGGCTCTTTCCTGCATCCTCAGTTTTGAGAAGGAAATGGCATGGGGAAAACCAAATGGACAGTGACAATGGAGACTTTGGAAGCAGGGATTGGGAGAGGAATGATATGACAATATGGGTAAGAAAACTTTGCCAGTATCAGGTCTTTCCAGATTGTGTTCAAAGAGAAGGGACATTACAGAGAGACAATTTTAGTCCTCTTGTCCTTAAATATTGCCTACTTCACAACAAAACAAAACAACAGCTGTGGCAGTCCCAAGTGGAACCTAGATATGTGAACATATTGCATAAGAATAAATTTGTTGTCAGCTGCCATCAAGTTGGCTCCAGTTCATGGTGACGTTGTGTGGCGAGGTGGTTAAGAACTCAGCTGTTAACCAAAAAGTTGGCAGGCAGTTTGAATCCACCAGCCACTCCTTGGAAACCAATGGGGAAGTTCTACTCAGTCCTATAGAGTAGCTATGAGCTAGAATCCACTTGATGACAAAGGGTTTGGTTTTTGGTTTTTGTGTATAACAGAATGAAATTTGTCTGATCCTGTACCATCTTCACAGTTGTGGGTATATCAGAGTCCATCGTTGTTGCTGTTATATCAGCCTGTCTCATTGAGGGTTTCCCTAATTTTCTCTGTCCATCTGCTTTACCAAATGTGATGCCCTTTATGTTCTTTACCAAACATGGTGCAAATTTTTAAATTCAAAGAGTTAAGGGTTGATTTTAAATAGCACATCCCTTAGTCTACTCTTTCACTTCCTATCTATGCTCATATTTAAGTATGACCTTAAAGAAATAGATCAACCAACTATTTTGTTTGTTTGAAGGAGACAGCCCCCATTTCCCCACAGGTCATTGTTAATTCATCTGTGGTTTCTGGGCTGCAGCAGGCAGACGCAGGGCTGTCTGTGGGACTCTGGCTCCCCCGAGTCGTTTCCTCCTTCAGCCCTTGTCAGTCCCGAGATAACCCTTGGTGGTCCCCGTGCCATAAAATTTGGGTAAATTAATGTTGTGCGGTGGAAGTTTTCACAGACTCCTCATCCATTATTGAATAATTTTTCATAATAAAAAGCACTTCCTAAGTCAAACAAAGCCCAAGTATAACTCCACAAACTGCTGTGTTGAGTGCATCATGGTTTATTTTTCTGGTGAAAAAAATAAACTATTACTTTGACTAATAACTCCAGTGGAATGTGGGTCAAGAGGTCCATTCCGAACACAGTGCCAAAGGAAACGGATACCACAGTCCTCTTAAGACACACACGTTATATGTGGGGTCACACATAGAAGTTTTCAGGCCTGGCATGTGTCACAAATGAAAATCTTTTAAATACTCAAAGAAAAAGAAAAGCCTTTTGATTTCATTTGATCTAGAAAACACAGAAACGACCACAGAGGATTGTTATTAAAATACTTCATCCTTCAAAGAAAATTGTTTCGATTTATGGTTCAGCTTTAGATATCATTTAATATTTTAAGTTGGTAAAAATGCATATATGTAGATATAATGGCATGTTAACAAAGAGTGCTTTGAAAGAAGACGGTTGCACGAAAAATTGAAGTTTGCTCTAAAGGATAATTTTTGGATGGAGATCAGAATTTCCACCAATGTTCTTGCTGAAGGCCCCTGTCCATCTTTCCTGGCAAAAACCCTGTCAGCATGCCCAGGTGGTACCCACTTCTCTGTAAGGCAACACTCACCACTTTTTCTGTGTGTTTTTCATTTTAGTTTCAGAAGTAATTACTTTTAAGTTGTAAAAAATGGAACTTCATAAGAGAAGTCCTAGACACATGTCCTCATTTTAGAGTTAGATTTCTCTCTTTAATGTATTAAACTGGCTGTTCTGTGTGTTTTCTGGTGCCAGGTAATACTAGTTTCTTTAATCTTTATTGTCATTTTATTTACAAAGATTGCATTTTTTTTTTTAAAGTTCACCATCCATTTATTGGACAACTGATCACTTTCTGTACTTTGGAGTGCCTAAGATATGTTATATTGTTTTTCCATTCAATAACTTCTAAAAAATATTTTTTATTAATTATAAAAGCCTGGCCATTAACACATTTAACATTGCTCATAATCATTTCTCAATCACTGAGTCATCTTTTTTGTGCGTATTTGTGGATTCTTTGTGTAAAGTATTCCCAGCATCACTGATCTTTTTAAAGGGCCCTGTGATTGCTCACGTGAATTGGGTGATGAGGTCAGGGTAACATCACGTGAACGTTCTCCAAAATATCTATTCTTCCCATCAATATCCTTAGAAAGAAAGGAATGAGTATCACAGTTGTCATAGAATATAGACTGGTTATTTACCATTATCGTATAGATAAAATGACATGTTAGCTAAGAGTGCTTTGGGCTTTTTTTTTTTTTTTTGAAAATTAATATAGTAGAGATTTATTTATCATACAGCAGTAGGGTGTGTTTGATTTGTGTCTCTATTTGCTTTATTTCTGGTTTTCCAATCATTGTACACGGCCTCCCATAGATCAGAAGTAAACAATAACTGCATACCACATGCCGCACATTCTCTATAGGCTCTTTACCTAGAGCGCCCTGTGGAATCTTTAGAACTATGGGAGGCAGGGTATGTGTGCAGTTCCTCCCCTCACTGTGCAGATGAGAAAACCCACCTGTAGGAAAGTCAGTAGCTTGCCTGGAACCAAAGAGGGAGGGAGATTCTTGGTCTATGAACCTATGATTATGGATGGTGGGTCTGTTCCAGAGCCCACTCTCTTAGACATCATGAAATTTGGTCTCTCCAGACCACAGGGCCAAGTGTTCCTGGGCATGTTGGACGTGGGTGAGTTCTACTTTGCCCTCTTGCCTTGTGTTAGGGGAGAATGAAAAGCCTGATGGATCTTGGGCAACCAGTGGACTTCCAAGACTTCCATGAGGTTTTCTGTTTTCACTGAGCCACGTGTGAGAGGCCATCATGCTTCCCGATTACCGTTTGTGTCTCTCTTGGTAGTTGACAGCCAGTCAGATGCAAGCATGGGCAGTGAGCATGTGATTTTCTTACTTGTGTATTATTCCCTATGAGAAGAGGAAGCAAAGCTCATTTGTGGGAGTCTCCACATTCCCCTGTAACATGGCAGCAGACAAGCATGTTAGAAGCACTCCTTTCCTTCATGAAGAACAGACTGGTACCCTAAAATACAACGTGCTAGAAAAATATGGATGGATAAATCCATTTCTGTAACTGATAATGATGACAGATAAAATAAGCCCCCAAATAAGTACGTTGCCATCTCAGTGCCATCAATAAGCAACCCTAGGTCCTGCATCCTTGCATCTAGAGAAACAGGTAAACATGAGGACTCCCACGTTCAAGCAGCACATACATCCTATCTCTTACAAGAAACAGAAATCTTAATTCTAAGAACATGATAATCACCACAAATGTCTTTGAGAGGGACAGACAAATATACACTTAATAGCAAAGAAAATATTTTTCCATGATGATAAATAAAGATAACCCAAAAACCAAACCCAGTGCCATTGAGTCGATTCCAACTCATAATAACCCTATAGGACAGAGTAGAACTGGCCCCATAGAGTTCCCAAGGAGTGCCTGGCGGATTCAAACTGCCGACCCTTTGGTTAGCAGTCGTAACACTTAACCACTATGCCACCAGAGTTTCCTGGTAAATAAAGATAGAAATGTTGAAATGCTCTATTTAGTCACAATGTTCAAAATGTTGGCAATACACATGATGAAAAGCATAGCCGAGAACTGCTAATAACAGTTGAGAAAGAATGAGCATCTTCCAGGGTGAAAGATAAAGGGAGTGTCCTGAAAGAACAGAAGACAACCTTCTGTACAAAGAGGTTGAAATCACCAAAACAGAGAAAGACAAAGAGACACACAGGAGGGTGTGAATGGAGGTGCTGTGACCTGCCACCAAGCTTGGCTGTCTTAGGGGAATGGCTTTGCTTTGCTCCCTTTTTTTTTTTTTTTTTTGGTCTATCAAGAACATCATACACAAAAAAATCAAGAGGTCATTAAAAAGATAGGAAAGAAAGAAAAGGTCAAAATGAATGTCAGAAGAGACTCTGAAATTTACTCTTGAATATCAAGTAGCTAAAGCAAAAGGAAGAAATGATCAAGTAAAAGAACTGAAGATTTCAAAGGGTAGTTTGAGAAGCCAAAGTACTATAATGACATGCGCAAAGAGCTGGAGATAGAAAACCAAAAGGGAAGAACACGCTCGGCTTTTCTCAAGCTGAAAGAACTGAAGAAAAAAATTCAAGCCTTGAGTTGCAATAGTGAAGGATTCTACAGGGAAAATGTTAAATGATGTAGGAAGCATCAAAAGAAGATGGAAAGAATATACAGAGTCACTATACCAAAAAGAATTGGTTGACATTCAACCATTTCAGTAGGCAGCATATGATCAGGAACCAATGGTACTGAAGGAAGAAGTCTAGGCTGCACTGAAGGCACTGGAGAAAAATAAGGCTCCAGGAGTTGATGGAACATCAACTGAAATGTTTCAACAAAGAGATGCAGCACTGGAAATGCTCACTCATCTATGCCAATAAATTTGGAAGACAGCTACCTGGTCGACTGACTAGAAGAGATCCATATTTATGCCTATTCCCAAGAAAGGTGATCCAACAGAATGGGGAAATTCTCAAACAATATCATTAATATCACACACAAGTAAAATTTTGCTGAAGATCATTCAAAAGTGTATTGTGATCATACAGCAGTGTACTGACAGAGAACTGCCAGAAATTCAGACTGGATTCAGAAGAGAACGTGGAACCAGGGGTATCATTGCTGATGTCAGATGGATCCTGGCTGAAAACAGAGAAAACCAGAAACATGTTTACCTGTGTTTTATTGACTATGCAAAGACATTCAACTGTGTCGATCATAACAAATTATGGATAACATTCTGAAGAAAGGGAGTTCCAGAACACTGAATTGTGCTCATAAAGAACTTGTACATAGATCAAGAGGCAGTAGTTTGAACAGGACAAGGGTATACTGGGTGGTTTAAAGTCAGGAAAGGTGTGTGTCAGGATTGTATCCTTTCTCTATGCCTATTCAATCTGTATGCAGAAGAAAGAACTTAAGAAGCTGTACTCTTTGAAGAAGAATGGGACATCGAGATTGGAGGAAGATGCATTAACAACCTGCAATATGCAGATGATACAACCTTGCTTGCTGAAAGTGAAGAGGACTTGAAGCACTTACTGATGAAGATCAAAGACCACAGCCTTCAGTATGGATTACACCTCAACATAAAGAAAACAAAAAATCCTCACAACTGGACCAATAAGCAACATCATGATAAATTGAGAAAAGGTTGAAGTTGTCAAAGATTTCATTTTACTTGGATCCACAATCAACATTCATGGAAGCAGCAGTCAAGAAATAAAAAGACACAGTGGGTTGGGCAAATACGCAAAAGACCTCTTTAAAATATTGAAAAGCAAAGATATCACCTTGAAGACTAAGGTGAGCCTCACCCAAGCCATGGTGTTTTCAGTTTCCTCATATGCATGCAAAAACTGGACAATGAATAAGAAAGCCTGAAGAAGAATTGATGCCTTTGAACTGTGGTGTTGGCGAAGAATGTTGAATATACAATGGACTGCCAGAAGAACAAACAAATCTGTCTTGGAAGAAGTACAACCAAAATGTTCCTTGGAAGCAAGGAATGCAAGACTTCATCTCACATCCTTTGGACATGTTATCAGGAGGGATCGGTTCTTGGAGAAGGACATCGGGCTTGGTAAAGCAGAGGATCAGTGAAAAAGAGGAAGACCCTCAACAAGATGAATTGGCACAGTGGCTGCAACAGTAGGCTCAAGCACAGAAGTGATTGTGGGATTGGTGCAGGATCTGGAAGGATTTCCTTCTGTTGTGTGTAGGATCACCATGAGTCAGAATTGACTCGATGGCACCTAACAACAACAACAGATGACCCATGACCCATTGCTGTCGAGTTGATTCTGACTCATAGAGACCCTATACGACAGAATTGAACTGCTCCATAGGGTTCCCAAGGGGTACCTGGTAGATTTGAACTGCCTACCTTTTGGTTGGCAGATGAGCTCTTAACCAGTGCACCACCATAAAGCCAAAAAAAAAAAATCACTGTCAAATAGATTCCAACTCTTACGGACACTATCCAGAGTAGAACTGCCCCATAGGGTTTCTGAGGAGCACCTGGTGGATTCAAACTGCAGACCTCTTGGTTAGCAGCTGTAGCTCTTAACTACTATGCCACCAGTCTTCTTCAAATAGGCATTTCTGAGACCAATGGAAAGTAAAGAAAGGTTCAAGATTCTGATACCACAATACATAAGAGAACCTGGTTCACCTTTTGAAAAACACTTCTTAATAGTGCTCAGATAAATCTCAGAAATTCTACAGAATTCTTCTTGTAGCCAGGCAATTAATGTTCTCTCCTGTCTTAGTATCCTGGTGCTGCCATAATGAAAATACCACAAGTGGGTGACTTTAAGGAACAGAAATGTATTGTGTCTGACAGTTTTGAGACTAAAATTTCAAATCAGGGCATAGACGCTAGGGGAGGTCCCTTCCTTATCAGTAGCCCTGGAGTTCCTTGGTGTTCCTTTGTTGCTTATAGATACACCTGCCTCTTTCCTCACATGGGGTCCGTCTTGCTCCTGCATGTGTGTCTGTGTCTATTCTGCGTTTTTTTTTTTTTTTTTTTAACATACTTCTCAAAAGGGATTAGGTTTAGGATCCACCTTACTATGGTATGACCTCATTAACACAACGGAAAAAAATTCCTAATTCTAAACATGGTTACATTCACATTTAAAAAGGCTAGGACTTCAATAAATCTTTTGGATTGATACAAACCATCCCATAACACCTTCAAATATGACCTATTAAGGACAAGTCTTTAATTCCCAAGCATAAGTACTGCAACAAGGAACATGAGAATTACAGTGCAGTCAGTACAAAAAGGGAACATGGACACTTGGGTAGACCTGCTGGAATGCCAACCAGGACAACTTGCACAACCCAGGGCTCCATTTACAGCGTACCTCCTCCACTCAAGGACTGGGCTACCTCTGGTGCATACAACTCAGTTATCAGGTGTTTGCCAAATGTTCCTACATAACTATGGTAAATATGTATTATATCAAAGTCAAGTAACCACTGGTAGTCACTGAGGGGCTACAGTGGCCAAGGTTAAACACACTACCATCTCTAGTCTCTATTTATAGAGGCAAATTGTGATGGCCTTTGGGTAAACAAAAATGAAATCTTTTTGTGTGAAGAACTTAGAAGTAGCTTGCTTTTAAGACTATCCTTCACAAATAGTTTCTCTTAAAAATGAACTCTGAAAACTCCAAGGCGAACAATAACCCACCTGTGTGTTTAGGAGTTGTGCTGTTATCATGATAGAATCCTAACAGGTAGTGAAATTGTAAAGATGGAGCATGCATCTTCATATTGAAGCTGGTCACAGTTTTGTGAGGCCTTAAAACTATGGCCTCCCAAAGGTGATTTTTTTTTAAATTGTGGTTGAGAATATACACAGCAGAACATACACAAATGAGACAGTTTCTACATGTACAATTCAGTGACATTGATTACATTTTTTGAGTTATACAACCATTCTCACCGTCCTTTTCTGAGTTATTCCTCCTCCGTTAACATGAACTCTGCCCCCTAAGTTTCCTATCTAATCTTTTAAGTAGCTGTTGTCAATTTGATTCCATATAGATAGATCTTAAAAGAGCACAATTCTCAGGGAAGACATTCTTTTCTAGTTAAGCTAAACTCTTGTGTGGTTTTAAGAAGGCTTCAGGGGATATTTTTGGTTTAACATCATCCAGCCTCCATGGCTCCAGAAAATCTGAGTTCTGAGAAAATTTGAAATTCTGTTCTGTATTTTCACCCTTATGATCAGGATTCTTCTATAGAAAATTTGATCAAAATATTCAGTAATGATTAATGTGTTTCATTTTCATCAAGATAGTGAGATCTTTGTGCCTCTTGTTTATTTTTTACTCCATGGATTCAATGAAAATCACTTTGTCTGGGAACTGTATGGCTAACTGATTACAAATATATGTTCCTAAAATAATGATAGTGGAAAGTTAAGTCAAAGCATGTTACGTATCTGTGCTTGCACCAAGAGTTCTGTTTCACAGCTCTATGGGATATATGGTAGCAATGTTCCCAGCATACAGATGAGCAAAATGAGATGTGGAAGCATAGTCTTACCACCACTACGCGGATCACCTATTCAGTGATGGGTACAGGATTGATTCCACATTGTCCTGGGCTGGGGAGGATGGATGAGAAAACACTGACCTGGAACCTACCCCAAGTGAAAACAGACTGTCATTAAATACACAAACAAATGTAAAGTGGCACCTGAGACAGGTGCAATGAAGGGAGTACTCTATGATTCAGCAGCTTATTGATGGGCAGGTCAGGAAAGGTCTTTCTGAAGACGTGGCCTTTGGGTTGAAAGCTGTCAGAACAGGGAACACTCACTGGATGCCGCTGGGAGGGAAGAAGGGTACAGGAGGAGAAAGGAGCAGACACGTGGCTTGGGAGACCAAGGCAAGTATGACTCTTCAAGGCACTAGAAGTTGACTTGGGAGGTTTGTCACAGTCCATAGCTCACTGATTCTAAATTACTCATTTTCTTTCACATTCTGCAACTCTGAAATCAGGGTGATGCTTTAGATGCTAAGAAATATTGTTCATTAATGAATAATTAATAGATAGATAGACAGATGACAGAGAGAGACAGAGAGATAGCTACCACTGAGTCAACTCTGACTAATGGTAACTTCATTTTCAACAGTGTGAAACATTGTCCCATCCTGTACCATCTTCAAAATCACCAGCATGTTCGAATCTATCCTTGCAGCTTTTGTGCCAATCCATCTCACTGAGGGTCTCCCTCACCCAACATAATATCCTTCTTCACTGCTTAATCCCTTCTGATGCCATGTCCAAAGCACGTGAGCCACACAATGTTCTGTGGTGATCCACAGGGTCTTCTTTCTTCCTAGTCTGTCGCAGTCAGCTGAAACCTATCCATGATGGCCAAACCTGCTGGTATTTGAAATACCGGTGGCACAGCTTCCAGCATCATAGCAACATGCAAGCTACCATAGTAAAACAAACTGGCAGACAAGTGGTAGAAATAATGAATAAGTGTATGTTATTACTGTTTGTTGTTGGCTTCTTTTGAGTTGATTCCAACTCATAATGACCTCATGTGTGCAGAGTAGAGCTGCTCTGTAGGGTTTTCAAGGCTGTGACCTTTAAGACGCAGATCATTAGGTTGGTCCACTAAGGTGCCTTGGGGTGGGTTTGAATAGCCAGCCTTTTGGCTAGTAGTCAAGTGCTTAACTGTTTGCACTACCTGGGGACTCTGAATCACGTGTTAGTAATTAATAATTACATAGGAGATACTAGGCGCTATAAACTTGAGAAGTTGGCGAGACGACTTTGAGATCTACAGCCACAGAAGAATTTATAGATGGAGTGGAATTAGAAAAGGGTTTAAGGATGGGGATTTCAATAGAAAATACACGAAATGTCTGTAAAATACTCGCTATAATGATATTAAAGAGTATTGTCAAGGCTGAGTATTATATTTTTTCAAAATTACTAGATAAATGATCAATTTGCAATATTGAGAGACCAGAATATTCAGGGGTGTGGTATAAAAACAAAATTTAAATGCAATAATCCTTGAAAAACTGTGGATTCTGACCTTTGACACTCTGTGACCATTACTTTTATGCAAATAGTGCATGACTCCTACTTTTTCTGGCCAACCACGCCCTCCCCGAACAAGATATTTTCCTAACTGCTCTATGCTAATGTTTTGTTTACAGCAACATGCAAAATAAAATTGGCATAGTGATGCTTATGGAAATATCCCTTCAGGGGGGAAGGTGTGGTTGGCAAACAAACATAGGAGGGGTGCATTATTTGTGTAAAAATATGGTAATAATACTTCCTGCTGTATTTCAGACAACAGTCTTATGTCCCATGGAATCACAAGTGTTTACACTCACTTTGATTATTTCATCTTTTTGATAATTGCTTAGTGATTCTACATTTTTCTAACTTTGTAACACTACTAAAAATGTTGTGCTTGTCCTTGAGAAGTATTTCCCTATAAAATGAGCCACTTTAAGGCTAATGACATCTCAAAACCCTTGTTTTGTACCCAGCTCGGGCTGATGAGCATAGTGAAAATAAAAATCAGAGTGGAATTGAAAGACTGATTGAAATAGAAAACTGAGGCCAATCTTGCCTCAAGCTCTGTCCTTATCACCCCAAATTTAATAGCTAGCAAAGAGGGGAAAATTAGCAAAATTAAGGCCTCTTCTCATCTATAATGTTCATGTCTCCTATACTAGAAATAGATTCCTGTTTTCTTTTTTTTTCCGTTCTGTTTTTATGAAAACCATTCCCCAGGAAGATATTTCATGGCACAATAAAGTCGATTGTGGGAATACTGCTTAAAGGGCAGTAACTCTGTATTTTTGTATTTTAAAGAAATGTCATTTACTTGGAGACCTGTCAGCTCAGTGGTTTAGAGCTTGTCTGCTAACTAAAAGGTTAGCAGTTTGAATCCGCCAGCCATTTCTTGGAAGCCCTATGGGGCAGTTTACTTTGTCATATAGGGTTGCTATGAGTTGGAATTGATTCAGTGGCAATAGGTTTGGTTTGGATCATTTGTTTGTTTCATCAGAAAATGTGCAAGCCTGTGACCTATGAGAGATAATAAACTATCACAGAAATGAAGAACTGGACGGGTCCCTGAGTTTTGCAAATGGTTAACATGTTTGCTGCTAACTTAAAGGCTGGAGGTTTGAGTCTACCCAGTGGTGCCTCAGAAGAAAATCCTGGTTATCTACTTGTGAAAAATCAGCCACTGAAAACCCCGTGGAGGACAATTCTACCCTTGATTCTCATGTTGACCCCATGAGTCGGAGTTGGCTTGACAGCAACTAGTTTTGGCTAAGAACCAGAACGGGCCTATGGGATTCTCCAGCTCAGGGTTTCGTAAGCAACACAGTCAGGTGAGTGAATGAAACAAGGACAAATGGGTATGCTTCGCAGGGCTTCCCATAGTTTCTAACGTGCTCTGGGGTAGCAGTTCCAGGAAACCCTTTCTCCAGGGCATTTCCCAGTTGGATCCTCCTTGGCTGCACTCTGAGAAATGGCGGTCCATCTCAACCAGCTGGGAGACTGAGATCCAGTGGGAGAAGTGCCATGCCTAAGCTGTAAGTGAATTCTAGAATCCAGCTGTCCTCAGTGTTTATGAAAACTTTCTTTTACTCATACTGGAACAATAAATTTTGTTCATCTTTGAAGTGGCTTAAAATCAGTCAAACATATGATCAGCTTAGTTCGAAATATTGATGGGTTGTATTATCCATTATAGAAATTTACCTACTGTGAACATCATGATGTCCTTTGCATTTATAAACCAAAGTTTTAACAGTTTTATATAATACTTGAATAAGAGATGATTCAAATATTTCTTAGACATCACTTGAGATTAGACATATTAGAAAAGAAATTAAAAAGGAGTTTTTAAAGAGGATTTATGGTAAGGAAAATTGGAAAAATCCGTATTTCCAGGAATATATGTGAAATTATAGGTCAGTCATATAGCTATCCTGTAGCTATTAAGAGGATGTATTCTGAGAATATTTAGTTGGAGCAGAAGGTGTTTACAGTGTAAAATGTAAGAAATAAGATCCTTTTCATTATTTCCCCAAAAATGTCCAACATAAAAAAAGCAAACACAGAAACAGAAACCCACATAACTGAGAAAATTATAAAATCACTGGGCAGAAAGATTTCACTTGAATTAATCAAAAGTTAAATCATGCTTATGGATGTTGAACCTCCAGCTTATAAAGATGGTCATCCTTTCAAATTAAGTCTATAAATGCAATGCAATTTTATAACTTTATTTCTCACCATAATCAGGTATTTCATGGAATTTGACCAGATAATTCTAACATGTAAAAATGGTCTAGGGAAGTTTAAGACAATTCTGGAAAAGAAAAACTAGGAAGAGGCACTTTTCCCATCAGGCTTTTTATAAATATGTGTGTGCTATGGCTGCTAACCAAAGGGTCAGCAGTTCGAATCCGCCAGGCGCTCCTTGGAAACTCTATGGGGCAGTTCTACTCTGTCCTATAGGGTCGCTATGAGTCAGAATCGAATCAACGGCACTGGGTTTTCTGGGTATATATATATATATTGAAGAGCTTTATAAAAAGGCTATTTGGAAAAAGAAATCTGAGGTATTTAAAAAACAAACAAAAACTCAGCTAGATATGTTTGCCCTTATTCCCCTTATGTTGGAACCCTGGTGGCACAGTGGTTAAGAGCTCAGCTGCTAACCGAAAGGTAGGCAGTTGGAATCCATCAGCCACTCTTTGTGAAACCCTTTGCGGTAGTTCTACTCTGTCCTATACAGTCTAGATGAGTCAGAATCGACTTAACAGCAATGTTTTTTTTTCTTTCTTTCTTTCTTTTAGTTTTCTTCCCCTGTGGTTGATTGAATGAAATGATGTCATTGTTTTTTTGACCTTCTGTTCCTTTGTACTTCTTTCCCGTAAATTTGTCCTAATGTCGTAGTAATTCTGACTCATCTAGAATGAGACCACAGGATACCTTCTGATTGTTTAGTGAAGCACAGGATGTCTGATCTTTGCAGCCAACCAAACCTGAGGGAATCCCTATGTGCTCTTAGATTTGGGACTTAGTTTTGCCCTCTTGTCTCTTTGTGGGTAAACACATTTCTCTGTCCCTGCCTGGTGGCAGTCAGACTCCAGCTGTTCTCATTCTTCAGGATCTCCCCTTTGAGATAAGTCTCTGGTGCCTACCACAGTGCTGGTGATCTGCAGAAATGAAAGTAAAAATATCTTTCTAGGTGTCTCCTAAAGCCAGGAACACACATACGTGAAAATGGTGCTTCCCCAGGACTACTCAGCCTGGGCTGCCCGTGGGGTCGCTGTTCCTATAATTAAGCACAATTCAGTGCTTCTTAGTACCATGGATGGGCAGAAGAAAGAGTGTGGCAGTCTTAGAAGTAGTACAACCAGAATGCTCTTTCGAAGTGAGGATGGCGAGACTTTGCTTACTTTGGACACATCATCAGGAAAGACTGATCACTAGAAACAGACATCATGCTTGATAAAGTAGAAGGTCAGCAAAAATGAGGGAAACCCTCCATGAGATAGATTGACAGCATAGCCAAAACTACAGACTCAAGCCTACCAATGATTGTGCAGATGGCACAGGACTGGACTTTTCATTCTACTATTTTTATATCGCCATGAGTGGGAGCCTACTTGGCAGCTACAAACAACAGTGTTCTCTCCCTCATCTGGGAATGCAGGTACCTCAACCCCCCTTCTGGGTCTCTCGGTGGCTTCTTACTCTACCCCCAATGACTCCTTCCACACTCTTCCTTTCCAGCCCCTCACTGATATCACTGCCTTGGACCCAGTTTCAGAACCCTCTCTGTTACCACCACTGCAGTGCCCACACTGACAGCGCTGACCTTTATGCTATGGCCATCTTCTTAATGGATATAAGTCGCCTCTTGATCTCCACAAAGGCAGGATTGAGAGCTCTCCTTTTGCATGTCAGATGTCATCCCCAAGGCAGGTGCCAGCCAGGGTGCAGCATCCTGCTCCCTCTCAAAGACAGTGCCCTTAGCTGCCATTTGCCTGTAGCTTTCCCCCTCATATGGCTGCAAAGAAGTTGACAGGGCTAGGGCTAGGAGGGCCAGAGCTCCATCTTCCAGACACACAACATGAGGCAAAAAGCTGTGCTCTCCTAAACTATGACTTACCTCAGGGGTCCTAACTTCAAAGTGGCACCTCCCATCCACAGGAAATGAGAATTCTGGTGGGCCATGGCCATGACCATATAGCTGGGATATCTCACCTCCCCCCTGGGGTTCAGCCTAGGCGCACACAATGCTTTATATCATAGAAGCGGCATGATGAGCTTAAAAGGGATAGAGAGCAGGAAGGAGGATGATGATTAATAATAAAAGGAGGTGAGGCTTGTGGCAGGTGGGCTACCAGAGTGGGTGGCGAATCTTGGCGCACTTTACTGCGAACCGAGGGCAGGACCTGAATGCTCAGATGAAAAAGCATTCTTAGTGGTCGGGGTTGTGAAAGGTCTTACCTCAGGGTGGAAGTGGGGGAAGAGAGAAGTGGTAGAAAGAAGAGATGCAGGTGAATTTCTTGGGCAGCCAGAAATAGAGGCAAATGAATTGGGAAAGAGATTGCAGTAGTTGAGTTGAATAGAATAACCTCTTAGAGTTGGGTACAAATGGTCTTTGCATATATTCTGGGGACTGCTTGTTGCTCATCAGCACAGAATCTCTGTACCAGAATGACTTCAAATATGGGGGATGTATTTTTGTTCACATAAGACAATTGACTTTCCAGTATAATGGGTTGGGTTGGGAGCCTTGTGTTTCTGACTCGATGTTAAAAAAAAAATCCTAAAGGCTTTGATTTCATTTTGGAATCCTTTGGATGAGTCTTTGAGAAACATGAGGACTAATAGGATGATCTTGGCCCTTACCATTCCTCCCTTCTTCTCAGAGCTGGTGCCAGGTGTTTGCTGAAACCCGAACATTCCTTAGAAGCAAAGATGATGAGACTATGTTTCACACACTTTCAACATGTTATCAGGAGGGATCAGTCCCTAGAGAAGGACATCATGCTTGGTAAAGTAGAGGAAGAACCTCAATGAGGTGGATTGACACACTGTCTGCAGCAATGGTCCTAAGCTTAACAATTGTGAGAATGGCAAATGACTGGGCAGTGTTTCCTTCTGTTGTACACAGGGTTGCTATGAGTCAGAACAGAGTCGAGGACACCTAACAACAAAAATAACTCTTAAGTTAATGTTTTCAATCTTTTTAAGGAAATTCCCATTCATCTATAAATGGCACACATCTTCTGGCCCTAGTCAAATAAATGTTTCTGACAATGATGGAATTCTAAGAGATTCTGATCCACTCACTCTTCAAAGAACACTGTGTTAGAGCATTCTAGAAGCAGAAAAAAAAAAGCTCGACCACTGGATTAGACAACAGATGGGAAGGTATTTATTTATTAATTTATTTTTTTAAATCACCTACATATAGTACTCTCTAAGCACTTATGAAATTATCAGATTAATTGCCTGACCTTCCTATCCCTCAAAACAGTGAGAAGTAACAAGAATCATTCAAGAGACCTGGATACAAATAGCTCTGTGAGCACTTTATTGCAGTGGCTTTCAGAGTTTTTAACAGTGAGGCAGAGTAAACAATCCATTTTACATTGTGAACCAGGATACATATACATACATACAGTTCTACTCTGTCCTATAGGGTCGCTATGAGTCGGAATCAACTCGATGGCACTGGTTTTTTTTGGTTTTTATAGAACTGAAACACAAACTTCATGAAACGGTGCCTACCCTCACCACCTATCACACGCACTATTTTCTATTTTGATCTATTCTAATGAAAATCTTCCGATCCGAGAAATTTATTTCATGACCCTACCAACCAGCAACGATCTGCAAATTGAAAACCCCAGGTTCTCATGATTCTAACTGGAAGAAAATTTAAAGTTAAACCAGAGGAACATTTCAGAAGCAAAACCTTTTGGGTGTCCCATCTAAAGTTGTTGTGAGGTGCCGTAGTGACCCCACGTACAACAGAATGAGTGTTCGTTTGAACATATTGTTGCAGCCACTGTGTCAATCCGTCTCATCAAGGGTCTTCCTCTTTTTCCTTTACCACGCATGATGTCCTTCTCCAGGGACTGGTCCCTCCCGATAACAAGTCCAAAGTACACTAGATTAAGTCTCACTATCCTCACTTTTAAGGAGCATTCTGATTGCACTTCTTCCAAGGCAGATTTGTTCATTCTTTTAGTAGTCCATAGTATGCTTAATATTCTTTGCCAACACCCTAATTCAAAGGCATCAATTCTTCTTCAGTCTTCCTTATTCATTGTCCAGCTTTCACATGCATATGAGGTGATTGAAAATACCATGGCTTGGGTCAGGGGCACCTTAATTCTCAAAGTGATGGCTTTGCTTTTTAACGCTTTAAAGAGGTTGCTTACAGCAGATTTGCCCAGTGCAATATGTAATTTGGTTTCTTGACTGCTGCTTCCACGGGCATTGACAGTGGATTCAAGTAAAATGAAATCCTTGACAACTTCAATGTTTTCTGTTTATCGTGATGTTGCTTACTGGTTCAGTTGTGAGGATTTTTTTTTTTTTTAATGTTGTTTTTGTTGTTGTAAGGTTCCATCGAGTTGGTTCCAACTCATAGTGACCCTGTGTACAACAGAAGGAAACATTGCCTGGTCCTGCTCCATCCTCACAAACTTTGTTGTGCTTGAGCCCATCATTGCAGCCACTGTGTCAATCCATCTCATTGAGGGTCTTCCCCTCTTTCGCTGGCCCTCCATCTTACCAAGCATGGTGTCCTTCTCCAGGGACTGATCTCTCCTGAGAACATGTCCAAAGTGCGTGAGACATAGCCTCACCATCCTTGCTTCTAAGGAGCATCCTGGTTGTACTTCTTCCAAGACAGGTTTGTTTGTTCTTTTGACAGTCCATGGTGTATTCAGTATTCTTTGCTAATGCCACAATTCAAAGGCTTCAATTCTTCTTTGGTCTTCCTTATTCATTGTCCGGGTTTTGAATGTGTATGAGGTGATTAAAAACACCATGGCTTAGATCAAGCATACTTAGTCTTCAGTGCAACATCTTTGCTTTTCAACACTTAGAGTTGTTTTGCAGCAGATTTTCTGGATTTTTTTGATTTCTTGACTGCTGTTTCCATGGGTGTTGATTATGGATCCAAGTAAAATGAAATCCTCTTTATGTTGAGGTGTGCTTATAGATTTAATTGGTGCAAAAAACAGCATGGGGGCAGTGTTTGACCTCCTCTAACTTCACAAGGGGGAAGGAAAATCAAGATCAATAGCCCAAGGCTGATTCCCATGAGGCGGAGGTCAGAAATGCCCCTCTCTCAGCCATCTTCACCAATTCTGACACCAACTGTCCCTTCCGCAGCACTGTTTACTTCTTTTCTGGGTTCCACAATTCATTGCAATGGCCAGACAGAACTCACAGACAATACAATTATAGCATTTTTTAGGGAAGCAACAGGTTACAGTTCAGGTTCAGGAACACTCAGGATACAGTTCTTCCATCAGGACAGCGCTTCCCAGCCACCCTTGCAGGTACGCCCCTCTGACCTTCAGCCTCTGTCTTGCTCGGTCAAGTGTTACAAAGCTCTTTCAGCTCTACTGATAATTACCCAGAGGTACTCTACTTTGCCAGCAAGACTCCTGCCCAAAGGCATTCAGCTTTCTCACTCCTTGGGCCAGGAAACCCACCACGCCATCTCCTGCCCTCATTTCTCTGCCACATCTTCTATCTTTCTCTCTCTGTGTTTCCTGGTTCCAGGAGCTTCTCATCGCAGGGATCCCAGGCCCAAAGGATGCCTTCTCCACTCCTGGCTGTTCCTCCTTGGTGGTGCTAGGATTCTCTCTTTCCGGGCTCTGGGGTGGCTCGTTTCAGTCCAGTGGAATGGCAAAACTGGCCAGTCTGCTTGGTGGACCACAATTTCACTCTCACACCATCCTGCCCAATCACTTGGGTAAGAGTTACAAGACTATGGCTACAAAGGCCACACAAAAGTGATCCATTGCACTGCAGTTGGTGAACATGCTGGTCTCAAGGGTTATTAAGTATTTTTAACTGCAATATAATTCACATACTATAGAATTCACCCTCTTAATGTGTACAATTAGTTTTTTTTTTTTTTTTTTTAGTATATTCACAAGGGTATGCAACCATCACCATTGTCTAATTCCAGAACATTTTCATTGCCCCAATGTCAAATCCTGTACACGTTTGATTTTGGGGTAAGAGTGTTTAGAGTGCCTGGGATCATTTATGTGGCTATAGTATTTATTGAGGATGAGAAATTTTGTTAATTTTATGCAGGATCTAAAATGGTTAAATTGGAACAGAAAAACTTGTAGAATGCCTTTTAAAATGGATCAAAAGCTAATAGAGATTTTCTCATGGCCATCGAGTCGATTCCGACTCATAGAGACCCCATAGGATTTCCAAGGCTGTAAATCTCTATGGAAGCAGATTGCCACATTTTTCTCCTGAGGAGGCACTGGTGGCTTTGAACTACTGACCTTTTGTTCAGCAGTCCTGTACTTTAACTACTGCACCACTAGGGATACTTTACAGAGTTTTACAGAGTTTTAATACTTAACATTATTAATGATAAACTAATTGTTTTCCTTTCTAATACTAACAGTCATAGCAATGGCCAGCTAGCATTTTAGAGATATTAAGTAAATCGCTGGCAAAGTCTATTGGAAGCCACTGGATTCAAATGTCAGCAGAAATATTATCTCGGCAAGTACTAAGTGTGAAAGAAATGTCTTTAAATTTACGAAAGCAAGATGGTCATTGACCATTCACAAATATGGATGATCCATTCACGCAACTCTGAAAATGTGTCTTCTTTGCCTTCTTTCCCTGAGCTACCAAAAGAATTAATTTAATTCAAGTTTTGTATCATAATTTCCAGTCAGGCCACCCACTGGGCATCAATCCAGGACAGTTTTATCAACAGCAACAAAACTCTGACAGTTTGAAGCTTGCATCTAAAAACACACAGCCAGTGCAGCTTTCAAAAAGAGGGAGGCATTGACTTTCAAAATAGCTCTGCCTATTGCATGCAATCTTGATAAGAGAGCTTTGCAATGAAAAATTTGCTGGGTGGGTGACTGATAGCAAAGCTGTCTTTCCTGAGGAAAATCATGGCATCTCCAGTTTACAGCAACACACTCTCATTGGAGACAAAAAGTGTAAGCAAAAGGCAAAAGTTTATTCTCCGCTGGGTTGTTGTGGCATACGAGGAACATTTTTTGTATGTTCTTTAGTGAGAGAAGATGGTTGGGGTCCGCTATTGGAATTGGCAGTAAATGCAGCCGCTCTTGCTAGAATGTCGCCACGGTGCCCTTGCTACCACCAGGTAACCTCATTTCCACCGCAGAGGTGGTTGTCCAAGTCCTTTTTCTCATGAGTCAATCATCATCTTGTTGAAAGGCTAGGGTGGCGCC